>NC_053028.1:54580442-54831225 GCF_003073215.2 Triticum urartu | reverse complement strand
AACGAAACAGGACAGCATGACACAATTTCACATATATGATGCCTAACTAAACAGGATAGCATTACACAGTTTCAGATATATGATGGATAACTTAACAGGATATAATGGCATAATTCAACATATGATGAGTACCTAAACAGGATGACATGACAAAAATATATGATGTCTTTCTAAAATAGGTTGGGATGAAATAATTCACATACATGTTGTCTAAGTATATAGGATGGCATGATATAATTGACATAATTGATTCATATACTAAGCAACTGGCACTCGCATGTATGATCTCTAAAGTAAGCAGATAGAATTCAATAGTGTGCATATGATGTCTAAAGTAAGCAATGCAAGACACCATATGCATCATATGAGAAATATAAACATTGCAACTTAGAGCATACACCTCAGGTGGGATATAGGACTGGTCATCTGTCTTTGAATCCTCCTCTGAGGAGCTCCCTGTAACCATCGAGATATATGCTTCAACAGGTACCATTGCCTGCTCTGAAGACCTTGTTTTCACTCCAGATTTTCCCATAACCGGCTCAAATGGCTGATACACATGAAGAGTAGTTCAATATACACAGATTGTCGACAAATGGAATACGTAATGAAAAAAATATGGCATGGGATAATTCACATATATGATGCCTGGCTCCATGGCGGTGCATAATTAGCATATATGATAACTGGCTGAAAAACATGGCATTGCATAATTCACATATCTGATATAGAAAGCAAACATGAGGCATTCACACAAAGCATGTCTAATCTAAGCAGATGGCATGGCAATGCAAGATATGCAAGATATGAGCAATATAACCCAGCCAAGTTAGAGCATGACCTCGAGGGGGGGGGAATACGACTGGTCATCTCTCTCTGAATCCTCCTCTGAGGAGCTATCTGTAACCAGCAAGAAATCCGCATCGACAGGTAGCACTGACTGCTCAGAAGACCTTGTTTTCACTCCAGATTTTCCCATGACCGACTCAAATGGCAGATGCACAGGAAGAGTAGATGGATGTATAAACATTGTTGACAAATGGAATTCATTATGGAAAAAGTATGGCACGATACAATTCACATATACGATGACAGGCTAAACAGGATGGCATTGCATGATTCACGTATATGATGCCTGGCTAAAGAAGATGGCATTGCATAATTCCCATATACTCCCTCCATTCCTAAATAATTGTCTTTTTAGAGATTTCAAATGGACTTCCACATACGGATGTATAAAGACATATTTTAGAGTGTAGATTCACTCATTTTGTTCCGTATGTAGTCACTTGTTGAAATCTCTAACAAGAAAAATATTTAGGAATGGTGGGAGTATGATATAGAAACCAAACAGGTGGCATTCACACAAAGCAAATCTAAACTAAGGTGATGACATATAAGATGTATAATGTAAGCAATGCAAGGCGCCATATGCCTGATATGACCAACATCAGCATGCCAGGTTAGAGCAAACACCTCAGGTGGTAAACAAGCGTGGTCGGCTCCTTCTGAATCTCCATCTGAATAGTTATCTTCCTTTGGAATACAATCTGGAAATGCAGGAGGGGGGGGGCACTTCGCCCACCATGGAGCGGCGTCTGCATGACATTATATTCGCATGCAACGGTCTTCTCTTTTTCTCTACATGTTCAGTACGATTGTGTACAATATCTGACATGCATAATAAAAAATAGTTAGATTTTGTAAGGCCTAAGGAGTGCATGCAAAAATCAAGACTGATGGTAGCAAACGAGTGGATGGATCCAAAACTAATGATACCAGGTAGATTATAGCTTCAGTTTAAAAAGATAGACAATGGATCATCTATTGTTTGTTGCCCATCCAACATGAACCACATAGAAGACCCCAGATGAACTAGATAGTAGACAGATACTATTCGTTGCTGGCTCGATATGAGACCCATGGGCAATTCAAAACTCAAGATTGAACAATAAAGTAGTAGGTAGTAATAACCGATGTATAACGTAAGCAAACACGAAAGACTGCGACCTCTCTTCCAGAACTGTGTAGTCCTCAGGTTCATCTGCTTAGTCGGTGATGGTAATGCGGTTGGCGTGGCTGCCAGCAATGGGGAAGATGATCTGAGGCGGAGAAAGGAAGTCTGCAGGGGGGATCTCTGCTGCAGTGAACGCTTCTGTCGATGGTGCACCTCAGGTGGGGTGGATGACGGCACGGCAGGAGCAGGACATAACACAAAGAGTTTTCTTTGACGCCTATCTGAAAATGAAGTAAATCTGTAAGGGCTCCTTAGAATTGGAGGATTCTATAAACGCAGGGATAGGAAAAACACAGGAATAGGATAGGAATGCACGTGCAAAATAGAGCATTTGGAAACATAGGATTTCAGTCAACCTGTGTGTTTGGCTCACATGAATTGGAAGAACAGAGGAATGGAGAAACAAAGTGATGTGATGAGTGTACAACCTCTTTGGCATAGCCTTGTGGACCTCAACATCATTGGGTTAGACGTGGAGGATGGTGATGATGCTGGTATGACTGTCGGAGGTGGGGAAGAAGATCCGAGGCCTCTGGAAACGGCGCCGAGGGTACTGCTCCGCTGTGATGGACGGTTCCGTCATTGGAGTAGCTCTGCTAAGGTGTACAGCGACGAGGCTGAAGCATGACAAGACAGACAACGTTAATCTGAAGTGGGACCCTAATATCATCTGCAATAGGTGATGTAAAATACATCACCAAAAAGTGCTAGATGTAAAACGCATCAGCCGCGCCACGGCCGCTCCGACAGATGTTGTAAGTACTGTTCACTCTGAACTTAACTGAAGAAAATGAACTTCACAGTTGAAACTGAATTTTACTATCGAAACATATTGAACAGGTAATAGAGCATTGCAATAGATGTTTAGGGTGTTCGAGCACTAGTAGCAGAGAAGCAGTGATCTAAATCAGCAGACGCTCGAGCGAGGAACGCACTACCAGAGAGCATGTCGTCCAGTAGCACCGCGAGCGAGTGCTAAAGCAGCAACTCCTGTAGCTGCCGGAGGTCGTGCAACACCAGCAGCAGCGCAAGCGAGAGCAAGAGCAGAGCAGAGCAGCAGAATGAACGAAAGCAGGATTAGTGCAGCAGCGCGACCGACAGCAAGAACAGAGCCGCAGCGCGAGCGAGAGCTGGAGCAGCTGCAGCTAGTGCCGTTGTGGAAGTCGCGCCAAGGAAGCAACGACATGGGGGAAAGATGCCATGGATGATGTGGCCGGCAACGACGCTGTCGATAGAGACATGCCATGTCTGCTCAGTATCGAGCACCGGCAACCCCGTGAGATCGAATAAAAGATAAAATGCAGTGGTGAGTGCAGAACCTCCTTGGTTGCGCCGAGTTGGCCTCGGCTTCATCAGAGGAATTGGTGAGGGTGCTGCGGTTCCGGTGGGGCAGGTCAAGACGGCGCTGTGGGGATTGAGGTGGCGCGATAGACGAGGCGAACATCGGGGCAGCTCCTTGGAGGTGGAGGACGGGGCGGCTGATCCGGCGGGACGACGAGATCGACAACGGATCCTCATCTGGTGCGGTGGATGAGGGACGGCGTGCTGTTGCGGTGGACGACGTAGTCAGGGAAGAGTCTCTGGCTGGGCGGCGGTCGGGAGGCCGACAGAGGGGCGTGGGATTTCGCGGGTTTTGGCGGCCTCGGTGTACGAATGGGGGGGGGGGCGAAGGGGGAGGGGGAGCCAAGCTTAGGGACACGCTTGTCCAAAATGTAGGGTAAGTTACCAGCATACCCCCACCGGTTTTGACACCGCGACATGGAGCTTCATTTCTGGCTGAGGGGTAGAAGGGGGATTCGTGTGTCTGGGCTGCGGGAGCGATTTCAGATGAGGAGGGACTTCTCGCGCGCGTCCAAATTTCACGATAACAAGGCGCGGCGCGGGTTGAATAAGCGGAAGTTTCAAAGCAGGTGAGACAAAAGATACTCGAGCTTGAAAATTTCGGGATAACAAGGTGCAGATTCCTTGTTCGGCAGAACAAACTTAACGTGTAAAAAAACAATTCATACCAGACACAAGAGAGTCATGTCCCCTTTTACTATATTGCTATAGATGCCATTGAAAGAACTACAAGAAACATGTAAAAAAATCGGGAGAACAAGATTACCCTGCACAGTACCAAATCGATTCGCACTTCGCTCAACAAGAACAAAAAACAAATCAATTCCCACCAAAGAAAGAGTAATGTCCCTTTTTATATGATTACAGATGCCATGATCTCGAATTTCAATTTTTGAATCCACGTTATGTTGAATTCGAATATATCGTTAGGTGACATTGTGGTTTATAATTGATGTAGTCGTACATTTTGATCTTCCATCATGTATGAACATTTTACTCCACCATGTGAACAAATATATTGTTGTCTACCATATGGACTAAATTTGAATCAATTTTCCTTATTTGAATACGATTGTTGTAAAGTTATACAATAATTTAAATATTATCTTGATAACAAAAAACATACATATAGTAGTAATCATATTTCACTATGAACTACATGTACCATACGCTCTCCAATTCAAATATTTGTATCCATTTTATGTTGAATTCAAATCATAGTACATTATTGGTCTAGGTAGCGAGATGTTTGGGATAATCTAAACCCTATTTTCATACGTATAATTTTTGGCTGAATTGGGACAAGTTTTCGTATAAGCCTCTTGCAAAACCGGAGATTCTCTCAACAAGCATTGTGGTTCCGAGAGGGAACGTGTCACCTTTGTGTGCGAAACGATATACGCTGCCTCCCCCCTAATTTTATTTATAGAGGAAAACATAGAACTATATGAGTGCCCTGTTAAATTTTGGAATTATTTCGGGTTCATTTGGCCTTTTTATACATTAATTGAGTTTCTGGACTTTTAATGTGCATAATCTAAATATGAATTGCATGCACATGCTCCAGTGCACCAAAGTGGGTTGAAAATTCACATTTGTGTCCTTGGTTGAATTTCTAAGTCCCATGGAAGAAATGAGAATGAAATTCAAACATCTGGGCGTCATGACTCGGCCGAGAACATCGAGAAACTTTGATTTTAAATTCATGTAAATCCAAAACTCGCCTGGAAATCATGAAACTTGGCATGGTGTCATGTCATGGCACTAACATGTTGTGGTAAAAAAATTGGGCTGATTTGGAAGCTCGTGGTTCTAAGAGGGAACGTGCCACCTTTGAGTGTGAAACGATATACGGTGCCCCCCTTGAGTTTCTTAACAAAGGCAACATAGAACTACATTAGTGACCTGTTAAATTTTGGAATTATTCCGGGTTCGTTTGTCGTTTTTTATAAATTAATTGAGTTTCTGGTCATTTAATGTGCATAAGTCAAATTTGAACTACAAGCACATGCTCTCGTGCACCAAAGTTGGTTGAAAAATCACATTTGTGTCCTCGGGTGAATTTCTAGGTCCCATGCAAGAAATGAGAATAAAATTAAAACATCTGGGCATCGTGGCTCGGCCAAGAACATTGGGAAACTTGGTTTTAAAATTCTTGTAAATCCAAAACACGTCTAAAAATCATGAAACTTGGCATGGATGTCATGTCATGGTACTACCATGTTGTGGTAAAAAATTGGCCGAATAGGAATAGATTTTGGTATAAGCTTCTTGCAAACCCAAGCTTCTCTCAAGAAGGCTCGTGGTTCTGAGAGGGAACGTGCCACCCTTGAGTGCGAAACGATATACGTTGTCCCCCTTGAGTTTATTTACAAAGGCAACATAGAACTACATGAGTGCCCTGTTAAATTTTGGAATTATTCCGCCTTCGTTTGGCCTTATTTACACATTAATTGAGTTTTTGGTCATTTAATGTGCATAATTCAAATTTGAACTACAAGCACATGCTCCCGTGCACCAAAGTATGTTGAAAAATCACATTTGTGTCCTCGGGTGAATTTCTAGGCCCCATGCAAAAAATGAGAATCAAATTCAAACATCTGGGCATCGTGGCTTGGTCGAGAACATTGAGAAACTTGGTTTTAAAATCATGAAACTTGGCATGGTGTCATGTCATGGTAGTACCATGCCGTGGTAAAAAAAATTGGCCGAATAGGAACAAATTTTGGTATAAGCTTCTTGCAAATCGGAGCTTCTCTCAAGAAGGCTCATGGTTCTGGGAGGGAACGTGTCACCTTTGTGTGCATAATTCAAATTTGAAATACAAGCACATGTTCCAGTGCACCAAAGTTGGTTGAAAATCACATGTGTGTCCTCGGGTAAATTTCTAGGTTACATGCAAGAAATGGGAATGAAATTCAAAATTCTGGGCGTCGTGGCTGGGTTGGAAACATTGAGAAACTTAGTTATTTAATTCCTGTAAATCCAAAACACGCATGAAAATTATGAAACTTGGCTTGGTGCCATGACATGGCACCAACATGGTGTGGTAAATTTGCAGTCTGATTTGCGTTCTACTTACTAGTACCATTTACATGCCGCCACGCGTCCCCATTTTTTATTAGCTAGGAGGCGCCGTGTAGGGTAGCTATTTGAGTACGAGAGGCGTGCGATCAGACCCGTGCGCGCGCTTATCGTGAGGAGAGCCCTTTGACCTCCATATGCCGTCCACCTCTCTCCCAAGGTCTCCATTAATGGCACCCGAGCCTCTGTTTAATGGCGTGGCTATGTCTCACTCGACTGAGATTTAAGAGAGAAAAAAGAAAATCTGAAAGCATGGATCTTGATGTAAGATCCGGCGGACCTATATAGCATCTACTGCGACTTATAGCAAGACTGATGAATATATAACGACGATTAAATTTTTTTGATCAAAGAAGGGCTTGTCCCTTCCGATTTTCATTACTGAAAACTACCACAATTCACAAGAAGTTCAGCACAAATCCAGCCTAACACGCAGGACTAAAAGCTACCAGATTGAAATCGCAATATCCCAAGAGGCCAACAAAGGCCAAACATCCGCGCTAGAACCCAATATTTCACAACCGACGACACAATCCACATCCTAAACCGATTATTACATCAAAAGAAACCAGGAAACTGAAGGAAGCCCAGCAGCAACTAGAAGAACAGCAACGCCAAGGTCACCATAGCAAGAGTTTTCTTCATTCCAGCCTCGCAACATTGATCTTCCACAGAAAGATAAGGACGATTAATTGTCTTACATAATTAGGAAGATAATTTAAAAAGACAGATGCGGCTACGACCGAAATACACAAGGGCAAAAGAAGAAGGAAGACAAGGATCTGGCTCGCTGATCTCTACTTTCTTGATGCGTTGCTGCAGGCCGCGGGAACTAGTCTCCGCGGCAAGCGGCTATGAGCTATTTTGTGTCCTCAAGACGCTGCTGGAGAACATCCACGGATTCCTTCACCATCCTTTGGCGCTTGTTGCGGAGCATGTCATTCTCGTCCATAAGTTTCTGGACGATGACGCCGGTCCTCTTCAACAAGGCACTAGATTCCTCCTGCTGGTCTGCACTTCGGACGATCTTCTCCCTCAGAAGGTCACGCTCGGCCCGGAGCCTCTCATTGCCCTCCCTTAGTACGCCGATAGCCTGTTCAAACGAGGCTTTCATGTCGTCCTGCAACCTCGCCCAGCCAGAGATTTACTCCATCTGGCTATGGACGATCGCATGCATGCGCCTATAACAGTCGTCGCCTGCCCGCGAGAAATTTTCCCAGGCCGCCGCGGCGCGGCGGGACATCTCTGCCGCATTTTTGGCCCGGCAGGACATCTCTGCTGCTTCCGCGGCACGGCCAGACCAGTCTGTTGCATCGACGGCACGGTGGGACCTCCGTGCTGCTTCAGCGGTGCGGCGGGACCTCTGTGCTGCTACTTCCGCGCGGCGGGACATGTCGGCTGCTCTCGCAGCGAGGCGGGACATCTCTCGTTCTTCCGCTTCCATGCTCGCCTCTCCCTGGTGGCAATCTCTCGACCCAGAACTCACGCTGGCCATGGCAGACGCAAGGGAAGGATGCTGAATGGCGTGTTTGTTTTTGTCGATGAGGAGTTGTGGAGGAACGCACAGTCATCTTGGCATACTAGTATTTATAACCGAGTACTAATACGCACTAAGTGGGAAACCGTTTAGGTTGTGATCGGTGTGAACAGGTTTGCAATTCAATATAGCGTGGAGTAATTTGGAATGTGACGAGACACAAGCTCAAAATTTATTGATGGGTCAAGTTTGAAGTGCGGCACTATTCCCAGATGGAGTACTTCTTTTTCTACTCTCTCCTTTCAGGTTTTATAGGGCTTATCTCAAAATTTTACTTTTTCCATTTTATAAGGCTCAATTTGGTTGTTCCCCAACACATGTTGAGATTCCAAGGTGCATTAAATCATTGCATGCAAGTATTAAGAGAAAATTGACCAATGCATGTACTTTATGCATGCATGCATTGCAATTAATGCATTGATAAACATAATTTTTTATCGCCACCAAAACCCACCATTTCTTAAGTAGACCAAGGTAATCCCTATATTAGCATATTACTAAGATAAACAGAAGGCACTGTAGAAACATTTAGGACGTGAGCTTGTCAGTCTGAATGTGGAGGGACACAAGCTTAGCCCCGGCCAGCAGCTTAGGAGGAACTGTCAAGAAGGTCAGCTCCTGCACGTCGACGTCGCCGGGATCCTTGCTGCTTGTCACCTCCATTTCCACCTTGACGGCATCAGTCGTGCCTTTGGGCTCCCCCGGCGGGCCGTTCGCCCACAGCTTGGCCACGTAGTGCGGCAGTGGGGACACCCCCGCTCTGATGCAGACGACCGACACGACGATAGGCGCGTCGATGTCGAGCATGCCGCCGACCAAGAAAAACGCGCGGCGGTCCTCCTCCGCGAACAGCAAGAGCCGTGGCTCCGATAGTGGAACTTGAAGCTGGAGCACCTTGCCGTACTGGATCCTGTTCACTAGCATGGGATGCGCGGTGCTGATGTGGTGGTAGAGCGCCGGCGGCGGGCCTTCGTAGCCGTAGACGGGCACGGGGCATTTGCAGGGCGCGAGCGGACACACGCTCTGGTGATCGGCGAGCTTGTGGTAAGTGACGTAGAGCCCACAGCCTTCATGCGGGCACTCCACCCTCACCGACGAAAGGACGGAGTCCACCGCCGTGTTCCGCACATCGAAGCCACTGCCGCGCTCGCACTTCTGGCACTGCCGCTGGTTCCCGGGGCGCTCGACGCGGCAGTCCCCGCAGGCCAGGTGCCCTCCCTTGCACTATAGAAATCAATCAAACAGCACATCAATCAAGAAACCTGCACCTTGCTCAATTAGCCGAACGGACGAGGTGTATTTGAACCTCATACACTGGAGACGTCAAGGGGCGGAGGCACAAGGGGCAGTGGAGCACGGTGAGGTCCATCGAGACCTTAGAGAGCTCCATCGTCGGGGCCTGTTCGGTCTGCATGATCTCACCCTCCTCGTGCACAACCATCTCTCAACTTGGGCCGGGGTATTACAAAGCTTTACCGTCACATATTTTATACTACTTCAAGGTGCATTAAATCAACACATGCAAGTATCAAAGGGAGAGTCAGGGCATGCATGCATGCATTGTAATTAATGCATCGGTAAACGCAAATTATTGAAATATATCGAGGGCAGTGCTTTGATGTGTCGCGTCAACTCGTACATCAATGAGAAGTTTGATTATCCTCTCCCTTGCCGACTTAACTGCACCTGCCTTTGGCTGTATGACAGGTTGGCCACACACCTGTCGGGCCCACCTGTCATACACGCAAAGGCAGGAGCGTCCCTCCCTCGCCCATGAGCGTGGTGGCTGGCAAGACTAGGAGAAGCTTTCGCTACACGCTCTCCCTCCCGCACGCGGTGGACATGCAGCAGTTCAATCGGTGTCAGATGGCCAGAAGCGTACTGTAGTACTCCTCCAGTGCAGTAGTACTCCATCATTGTTCGACTTCCCGAAGAGGCGAAGAGCCAAGCGCAGCCCAGACGCTCATGTGGCAGTTTCATGTGTAGAGTAGTCTAGGATAGCGTGTACCGTGGCTGTAAGCTTAAATTTGTTGGGGTCGGCTCCATGCTATGTGACCGTCTTGAAGTTTTTTTTTAAAAAAATAGTCTTCTGGCCCTACCTGACACCCTGGTGATTGTAGTTTGCATGCTCATCTGGTCAAGACAGGAATATATATTTTAATTTGTTTTTTTCTACGAAAATGGGGCTCCCCGGCCTCTGCATCAGAACGATGCATACGGCCACATATATTTTAATTTGTGGTGGGTAAATGTTAGAGGTTGCAGCAAATATATTGTACACTGCGGGTCTTTCAGCCAAGTTTAGAGGCAAGCATGTGGGGCCAGTGCTATGATTTTACTACACGCCTTCTCCCTCACCCATGCGCGCGGTTGCTCGCAAACGAGGACAGGCTTTTACTTAGTAGTACTTCTACAACAAGCTATCCGTCCCGCTCGTTGTGGACGGACATGCAGCAGTGGATTCGACATTGTAGAAGCAGTAGTAGTAACATCATTGTTCGTCTTCTCGAAGAGGCGAAGAGCCAAGCGCAAACCGAACGTTGCAGTTGTGAACATTGGAGCATGCATATAGCCAGGCTCTTGCATGAGACAAAATTGCTACGTGAGCCCACTATTGTACTAGTACGTACAACTACTTGCTAGTATAGCCCTGTAAACCAGAAAGGAGTATTTGCCCTTCTAGAGATTTCAACAAGTGACTAGACTACACCGAGACGGAGTACATATGGAGAAAAATGAGTGAATCTGCACCATAAATAAATACGTCCTAGTTCTATCGTTTTCCTCTCCGAGGTGCACAATATTGAGTATACTGACTAGTCTCTTTCAGACACGCATTTACATTTTTTTACACAGTACAGACTCAAGCGCTCATATACGCGTGCATACACTCACCCCTATGAACGCGCACACGCACGGCACTATCATCTTGAAATTTACGAAGTCACCATAGGCACCTCGTCGTCGATGGGTCCATAGGTGCTTGAATGCCAAGGAGGGAGAGGGTAGCAGTTCCCGAGATGTTGAACGGTCAATGATGCATCCTCAATTACATGCGGAGGGAATTAATTGGAGAAGCAGAATAGAGCCAGCACGATGTGATGCAACAGAGTTTGGACTCTCATATAATAAAGGCGCCCCACCACTCCAATCCATCTACTCCCAAGTCTCTGCGCAACACTGCTCACTCCAATCCAAGACCAAGTGACCAGAAGCCACAAGCACCTATGGAGGCGATGGACACGAGCGGCAGTTGGCTGTGCCAAATCATCCAAGGCGCCGGCCTACGGCCCCGCACCGTGCAGCATTTCCAGACGGTGTTGGCGACCGCAGGCATCGTAGCCCTCGCCGACGCCGTCTTCGCCTCTCGCATGGACGACATGATGGTCAACTCCATCCGCAAGTTCACCACCGTCAAGAAGCGCGCGGACGACCTTGCTGTACTGCTCCAGCCCGCACGCCCAGGCTCCTCATTGCCTGCCACCCTCATCGGCCTCCATGGTGACAAACTCTTTCTAGCCCTCGTGGCCCTGCAGGTGCCGAAGGTCGCGACGAAGAATGTGCACCTCGAGGCCGCGCTCGCCGCGCAGCGCCTCGCCATGCAAGAAACCGTCGACCTGCACATCCACGTCTACGAGGAAATCATCTACATAGGCCACTACAAGGCAAGCGAGGTTAGAAAGACATTGGCCTTCTTCCAGCGGCTGGAATCTTTGGACGCCATTGTTCACAAGCACGTCGACCTGGCCACGAAAGCCGCTGCTACTTAGGCACTGTTCGGTGGGCCGGCGCCCTGAATCGAGGAGGTGGACGTCGTCGATGGATGCATCTCTTCTTCTTGCCTCCTGTAACCAGCACTGCATCGCCTCGTGGCCTTAGTATAGTACTCCCTTCGTTCCCAAATATAAGTCTTTCTAAAGATTCCAGCAAGTGACTACTACATACGGAGCAAAATGAGTGAATCTACACTCTAAACTATGTCTACATACATCTGTATGCTATATTCCATTTGAAATAGTATCTAAAAAGGCTTATAGTTATGAACGGAGGGAGCATATGGCATTTTTATTCCAGTCGTAACATTTTCACTGTGAGGTGGGGCTGCAGTTGAGCAAACCCACCCCGCCCACCGGGCGTCGGCCGAGTTTAGAATTAGAAGAGAGAAACGAGGGAGGAGAGCTAGCTGTAGCACGGACGCTGTTGTTAGACGGGACTCGTGTTTATATAAAAGGAGTACTGAGCACTCGTGCCTCTTTTTTTCTTTTTTGAGGGAAAAATTAGTCGTATGTCTAGTACCACTAGTTGGGTGCGTGTGACCTATAGCTATCATCACTTTAGGTCTCCTTTTCGAACCGCGGCTACGCTTCACAGTACATATTATTTCACGCATTTATCCTCCTATATGTACTCCTAGGCTATTACTCGTGCTCCCATTCGCCGACATGTGGGACATAGAGCATCTGGGTCGTAGTGCATGCACGACTCGGAGCATATGCCGGGGTACTTTACATTTCAGACCTCACAAATTTCATGCAAACCCCCCGCAGAAGAATAAATAAATGAATGAATTACTACATGAAACCGGATTATTTTTGTGGAAACCGGTGCACCTTCATTAAATTTTCGACATAGCACGTTTATAAAAAATGACCGGACCGAAACCAGTCTAAGGGCCTCTTTGATTTTTCCGGCAAAAAAAAGGGCCTCTTTGATTCGCAGGATGCTGAAAACACAGGAATGGGGAACGTATGATGGCGATGAACCGAGACGAGTTAGATTCTAACCCTGAACTAACTCTAAACCAAAGAGGTGTATGGATGGCAGGGTTAGTGTCGGTGTCAAAACCGGCGGATCTCAGGTAGGTGGTCCCGAACTGTGCGTCTAGGCGGATGGTAACAGGAGACAAGGGACACGATGTTTTTACCCAGGTCCGGGCCCTCTCGATGGAGGTAAAACCCTACTCCTGCTTGATTAATATTGATGATATGGGTAGTACAAGAGTAGATCTACCACGAGATCAAGGAGGCTAAACCCTAGAAGCTAGCCTATGGTATGATTGTTGTTCGTCCTATGGACTAAAACCCTCCGGTTTATATAGGCACCAAAGAGGGCTAGGGTTACACAGAGTCGGTTACAATGGGAGGAGATCTACATATCCGTATTGCCAAGCTTGCCTTCCACGCCAAGGAAAGTCCCATCCGGACACGGGACGAAGTCTTCAATCTTGTATCTTCATGGTCCAAGAGTCCGGCCAAAGGCTATAGTCCGGCTACCCGGACACCCCCTAATCCAGGACTCCCTCAGTAGCCCCCGAACCAGGCTTCAATGACGATGAGTCCTGCGCGCAGATTGTCTTCGGCATTGCAAGGCGGGTTCTTCTCCAAATCCCGCGTACCTCTTGAATAGTGTCCGACTTCTCGTGAATATTGTGCTCCTTGGCTTCTACGCCCAATAATGGCCATCTTCCACGTGGCAAACGAATGCGAAAAGCCAGGGTGTTTTTACATTAACCCCCTTGCCGCGTAAATGAGCTGCCTATTAATAGAGACGAGGATTTAGATCCAAATCACACCATCTTCCCTCCGCGAGCATTCATCAGAGCGCATCCGACAGAGGTCCAGTCCATCATGGTTGGTCGCCGCAGCTCCTCTTCTCGCCCTTCCAGCCCTCAGCCTGGGGATTGGGAGAGATGTTCCATCCCGCACAGCGAGCTAGTGATGCTCCAAACCAAGGGATTTCTCCCCCCAGCCTTCATGGTCCCAGTTCGAGCCGGACTTGCCACCTATAATGGCGGAGAGCAAGTGGAGAGCGTCCCCAACCCCTCCAAAGGAGAGCGGGTATGCCTTGTCCCTTATTTGATAAGAGGCCTCGGATTCCCAATCCATCCGTTTCTCCGGGGGCTCCTGGAGTTCTACGGCCTCCAGTTGCACAACCTCACGCCTGCCTCCATATTGCATATCGCGGGCTTCGTAGCCCTTTGCGAGCTGTTTTTTGGGCTGCGAGGCTCATTTCGCACTGTGGAAGAAGCTGTTCTACCTTGTGCCCCGTTCTCAGAAGGGGTCAATATATCAAGTGGGCGGAGCCTAATTATGGCGCATCACCGGGACCGGATATCTATCCAGAACCCCAAAGAAGGCGTCCGAAGACTGGCCTTCAGAATGGTTTTATATAGAAGACGTCCCCCTGCCGGTTCCTGTTCGGATCGGCCTCCCTGAATTTGACAATGCTCCCTTGAAGAAGCGCCTAAGCTGGCTTCCTCGAAACTCTCAGAAGGAAAATGACAAGGACATTCTTTACCTGACGAGCCGGATAAGGTTGTTAGCTCATTCCGGACTGACCATGATCGAGGTCATGGCCACATGCATTATGCGAGGGGTGCAGCCACTTCAATATAGAGGCCACCCCATGTGGGATTTCAACGGGGAGGATGATGCCACCCACTGCGGCCGTAAGGGGCCGATATCAGTTGTCGTTCTAATGAAGATCTTGTCCGCTTTGTATAAGGGAGAAGAGGAGGAATTCCTCCGCGTCAATCCACAGGGTGGATTTTCTATGTACAATCCTCCAAGCTGGGTAAGCAGACACTTCTTCTTGCCCATCCGTTCCATATTCCCATAGAAAGTATCTTATCTTGCGATTTCGACGCAGGAACTGCATCAGGCCGTAAAGGAGATAAACATCCCTCCTCCACAACCCGAGGATCCGGAATAGTCCCTTGACTCGGCCTCCCAAGAGGATCCGGACATATCTGTGGAGCTGATTGATGGGGTATTTTACCAACAGAGCAGTGACAACACCTTGGTGGCGATTACGGCCGATTACCCAGGGCTACTCCCAGCCTCATAGGTAACTGAGACCGAAGTCCCAGCACTTTTTGAAAAGAGATCCATCCTCGCATGTTTTTGATTATCGTACAACAACCGTGTTTTGCAGGGGAAGTCCTTGAGGCGGAAGGCCGAGCCTGCGGCGACTAGCCACCAAGGGGCCGTAAGGCCCCGCGGGCTGAAAAGAAGTGCGGTCCGGATTGAGACGCCGGCACAACGGTATGGCGCGCCATCTTAGTCCAAGATATTATTCTCATAGGCATGCTAACGCCCGTGCTCTCTTTAGGAAAAAGAGTGCTCGCCGGACTATATCCGGAGAGGTTGCCAATCACGCCTCCACCAACCAGGATCCAAGGACGGGTCCGGAAGCGGAGGCGAACACGAGGCGCGCATCGGACGCTCCTCCGACAGAGGATGCGGATAGGCTGTCTGCCACCAATTCCGAGGTGGAGAGTGCCATGAACCACAGGCGTCGCCGGACAGTTCTTCGCGACGCTTGTCTATCCCAGGAGGTGTTAGAGGCCTTTAACTTGGGAGATGCGTATCTCCGTGCTGCTCAAGATGGTCTAACCAGAGCCATGGAGCAGTATGTAAAGGACATACATGTAAGAAAATTTGGTGATTATATATACCAGTAGCCCCCGAGACTTGAAACAGTTAGAATAACTGATTTAAGGGTCATTTGTTATGTAGGTTCGTACAGAAAAGAATACCCAACTGTCCCAGGAGCTGGAAGAGTATAGAGCCCAACTTGAGGCCGCACTAGCCGCAGTAGGGGAGCCCAAGGAGACCCCCTCTGGTACTATACGCTTTGAATGATAAGTATTATGTGAAGTGCGGCGTGTGTGCAAATCTGACAAGAACATTGCAGATGTCGCCGGAGTAGATCCGGATAAGCAATAGCTCCTGCGTCGGTTAAAGGCTAGCGAGAGCGTGCTTACGAAGGTGAGGTAGGAGAAGAATAATCGGCGGCTTTGACGTGGCATATTTAGTAAGTGCTTGAGCGAACTTTGAAAAAGAGTTCGGCGAGGAAGTCGACTAACAGAGTTATGTCTGTAGGTATACTAACAGGTCGTCCTGTAGTGGAAATGCCCGGTTCTACGGGTGACCTTCTTCCCGAGCTCTCACAACTGCACGAACGAGTTCGGCAGGTGATGCAAGGCGTTGCCCGGGCCTTATGGCCATCCGTCTCCATGCCCGAAGGCCTTGGAGAGCTCGCAGAGAAGCTCAAGGGAGCATGGCGGCGGTTCCAATTATGCAAGATATCGGCCTGCCGTCAAGGCGCCAGGGAGGCCTGGGCCATGGTGAAGACACGCTACATGAAGGCTGACCCAAACCACATGGCCGAGGTCGGACCTGTGGGGCCCGATGGAAAGGAGATCCCTGTGAGTTTAGTGTACGGCCAAGTAGAATTGGCCGCAAAGTATTCCCAACAGGAGTGTAAACTAGACAGCCTACTGGATGGTATCGAAGAGGAATACAATCAGTCAAATTGACTTATGTAATTTAAAGTGACATGTATAATGCCTTCTAGTCGAATTGTAGATCGTTTGTCATGGCGGACCTTTTCGCTTATACCTCGGGACCCGACGGTCCGGAGTGTGTCCGAATACCCTCTTGGTTATGTAAGAACTGGGGCATGCATGGAGACTAGGCGTAGGGGTCATTAGTGCTTGAACAGACAAGTGCCCAACTAGGTATGTTATATTACATGGTTAGTAAGAAACATCTTCCAGGGAGAATAGTTCCGTTAGGGGTTCCATTCCCTCGAAGGCATGCCCTAAAGTGCATGTCCGGACTGCGAAAAGAGACGGAGGAAAAACATCTGGGGTGCATAAGTAAATAAGTGAGAAATCATCTTTTAGTTTACCGACCGAATATTCCCTTAAGAACGCTAGCTTTTGGCTTCACCAAGTCTGAGGTACACATCCGGCTGACCCGGCAGTAACAATCGCAGAGGTGCTCCCTTTACCACCTAGCCGAACAATCGGGAACGTAGGGGTAAGCACAGGATCCAGGCAACCCAGCTTGGCCAAAACTTAAGTCATATCGATGCATATAATGGTGAATAAAAGGTACATGCGGAAGTGTGACACATGTGTTGGACATGAAGCCCGTGTAAATAAGCTTCTGTTAGAGAAGCCCCCAGGTATAATGAGCGTGGATAGCACGTCAGTTGTGTGCGAATGAGGCACGAATGAGCCCTTAAAGGCTATAAGAGGAAATGAAGGGAGAAGGAGAGAAATATAAGACAACTAGTGTATAAAAAATAGACAGGGGAAGGATACGAACACAGAGTCCGGCGCTAGGCGTAGAATCTTCGGAGACGGGCTGCGTTCCATGGGTTAGGCTCGTGTCGGTTATCTGATGCATCTCGCAGACGGTACGCTCCACCAGTCAGGACTTGGTCAATAATGAAGGGACCTTCCCATTTGGGCTTGAGTTTGTCCTTTTTCTTATCCGGCAGGCGTAGAACTAAGTTGCCAACATTGTAAGTTTTGGCCCGTACTTCTCTGCTTTGGTATCTTCGAGCCTGCTATTGATAGAATGCGGAACGAGCTTTTGCCACATCATGCTCCTCCTCCAAGGCGTCCAGACTGTCCTGCCTATCGAGCTCGGCTTCTCTTTCTTCGTACATGCGCACTCGAGGTGATTCATGAATTATGTCGCAGGGCAAAACCGCCTCTGCACCGTATACCATGAAGAATGGGGTGTATCCGGTGGTACGATTCGGCGTGGTCCACAGCCCCTAGAGTACGAAGTCGAGCTCCTCTACCCAGTGCGTGTTAGATTCCTTAAGGGACCACACTAATCTGGGTTTGATGCCGCTCATGATCAGACCATTTGCTTGCTCGACCTGGCCGTTAGTTTGTGGGTGATAGACGGAAGCATAATCAAGCTTGATGCCCATGTTTTTGCACCAGAGTTTTACCTCGTCGGCCGTAAAGTTCGTGCCGTTATCAGTGATGATGCTGTGGGGGACGACGTAATGGTGTACGACCCCAGATATGAAGTCTATCACCGGTCCGGATTCGGCCGTCTTAACAGGCTTGGCTTCTATCCATTTGGTGAACTTGTCCACCATGACCAGCAAGTATTTTTTCTTGTGGGTTCCTCCTTTAAGGGGTCCAACCATGTCAAGCCCCCAGACCGCGAAGGGCCAGGTGATGGGGATAGTTTGGAGGGCGGTGGGTGGCATGTGGCTTTGGTTTGCAAAAAGGTGGCAACCAACGCAGCGTTGGACTAAGTCCTGAGCATCTGCCCGGGCCGTTGGCCAATAAAATCCTGTACGGAAGGCCTTGCTCACAAGGGCCCGAGCTGCAGTGTGGTGACCGCCGAGTCCGGCATGAATTTCAGCCAGAAGATTCCGCCCTTCCTCTTCAGAGATGCACCTTTGAAGGACTCCGGTAGTGCTTTTCTTATAAAGCTCTTCCTCGCGGACTTTATCGGCTTTAGATCGCCGCACTATGTAGCGTGCCTCGTTTTGGTCCTCGGGGAGTTCCTGCCTGGTAAGGTAGGCTAGGAATGGTTCTGTCCACGGGGCGATGATGACCGTTATTACGTGGGCAGAAGATGTTATTTCATTGGCAGGGCCTCCAATTATATCAGACTGTTCGGTATCGGGCAGTGCAGCTGGGTCCGGGCTGTTATTGCCGGGTTCCCCTTCCCATACTACAGATGGCTCGATTAGCCTCTCCAAGAAGATGTTTGGGGGGACCGCATCGCGTTTTGCGCCAATGCGTGCCAAGACGTCTGCTGCCTGATTATTTTCCCGGTCTATATGGTGAAATTCGAACCCTTCGAACCGAGCTGACATTTTTAGGATGGCGTTGCGGTAAGCTGCCATTTTCGGATCCTTGGCATCAAAGTCTCCATTTATTTGGGATATCGCGAGGTTCTAATGCCCGCGCACCTCTAGGCGTTGAATGCCCATGGATACTGCCATCCGGAGACCATGTAGAAGGGCCTCGTATTCGGCTGCATTGTTGGAGTCCGGAGTCCGTATACATTATCTGGAGTACGTATTATACTGTATCTCCATTTGGGGACGTCAAAACGATGGCAGCCCCCAGACCAGCCAACATTTTCGAGCCGTCGAAGTGCATGATCCAATTGGAATATGTGCCGTACTCTTTAGGGAGTTCGGCTTCCATCCATTCGGCGACGAAATCGGCCAATACTTGCGACTTAATAGCTCGCCGTGGCTTGTAGATTATGTCGAATAGGAGGAGCTCGATGGCCCATTTTGCAATCCGGCCCGTCGCGTCGCGGTTGTTTATGATATCATTAAGTGGCACTTCCAAGGCTACCATTATCGAACACTCTTGAAAGTAGTGTCGCAGCTTTCGGGATGCCATGAATACCGCATACGCTATCTTTTGATAATGCAGGTACCGTGACTTGCATGGAGTGAGGACAGTGGATACATAGTAAACCGGCTTTTGAAGGGGGTATTTATGTCCGTCCGTTTCGCGTTCGATGACGAGCACGACGCTTACAACTTGATGAGTTGCCGCAATGTATAATAACATTGGTTCACCGATGTTTGGCGTGGCCAGGACTGGGTTTGTTGCCAATATGGCTTTTATTTCGTCGAGTCCAGCCGTGGCGGCGTCTGTCTACTCGAAGTGTTTGGTCCGCCGGAGGAGGAGATAAAGGGTAATGCCTTTTCCCCCAAGCGGGAGATAAACCGGCTTAGAGCCGCCACACATCCAGTCAGTTTTTGTATTTGTTTGAGGTCCTTTGGGATATCCAATTGTGACAGAGCTCGGATCTTGGCTGGATTTGCTTCAATTCGTCTACCGGATACAATGAAGCCCAAGAGCTTTCCGGCTGGTACGCCGAAAACGCATTTATCTGGGTTGAGCTTGATGTCGTATGTTCGGAGGTTATCGAATGTGAGCCTCAAGTCGTCTACTAGAGATTCGGCATGCTTGGATTTGACAACCATGTCATCTACGTATGCCTCCACTGTTTTGCCGATCTGGTTTGCCAGACATGTCTGAATCATGCGCTGATATGTTGCGCCAGTGTTTTTGAGCCCAAAGGGCATTGTGTTAAAGAGAATGGTTCGTATGGTGTGATGAATGCCTTTGTGGCTTGGTCTGGCTCTGCCATCTTAATTTGATGGTAGCCGGAGTATGCATCGAGGAAACACAATGAATCGTGCCCTGCGGCAGCATCAATAATTTGATCGATGCGGGGGAGGGGGAAGGGATCCTTTGGGCAAGCCTTGTTGAGGTCCTTAAAATCGACGCACAGGCGCCAGGATTTGTCCTTCTTTGGTACCATCACCAGGTTTGCTAGCCAGTCCGGATGTTTTATGTCTCTGATGAATCCGGCCTCCAATAGCTGGGCTAGTTCCTCCCCCATGGCTTGTCTCTTAGGTTCGGAGAAACGCCGAAGAGCCTGCTTGATTGGCTTGAATCCTTTTAGTATATTTAAGTTGTGCTCGGCCAGCCTGCATGGGATTCCTGGCATGTCTGAAGGGTGCCAGGCAAAAATGTCCCAGTTCTCACATCGGAACTCTCACAGTGCGGCGTCTACATCAGGGTTTAATTGTGCCCCAATGGAAGCTGTTTTCGTAGGGTCCGTTGGATGGACTTGGAATTTGACTATTTCGTCTGCTGGTTTAAAGAAGGTGGACTTGGATCTTTTGTCGAGTATCACATTGTCCCTATTCATTGTGGAGCGCAGCGTAGTTAGTTCCTCAGCCGCTAGGGCTTCGGATAGTGCCTCGAGGGCCAGTGCGGCTGTCTTGTTTTCGGCGCGGAGTGCTATGTCCGGATCACTAGCAAGTGTGATGATTCCGTTGGGCCCGGGCATTTTGAGCTTCACGTACCCGTAATGGGGTATGGCTTGGAAGATTGTAAACGCCTCCCGCACTAACAGAGCGTGGTATCCGCTACTGAACGGGGCCACTTGGAACGTGATCTCTTCGGACCTGTAATTATCTGGTGTGCCAAACACCACATCTTGTGATTTTTCCTGTACAGCGTCCTTCCCGACTGGGGATTATTCCTCTAAAGGTTGTGCTGCTTCGCTCAATGCGGCTCCAGTCTATTTCCATTTTTTGAAGGGTTTCCTCATAAATGACATTCAATCCGCTGCCACCGTCCATGAGTACCTTGGTAAGGCGAAAGCCATCCACTATTGGACTGAGGACCAATGCGGCTGGTGCTCGGGCTATTCGAAATTTAGGTTTGTCACTGGTATTAAAGGTAATAGCCGTGTCGCTCCATGGGTTTATTGTTGCTACCTGGTAGACTTCGGCAAGGCTGCGGAGTGTTTGTTTCCGCATATTGTTTGATGCGAAAGTCTCGAAGACTGTTAATACCGTACTGGTATCCCTGGGCTGGTGCTCTGTGGCTTCTGGGGTTAGAAGATCTTCGCCACTTCTGGCCAGCTGCCGGAGTATGCAACATGCTCTAAGGATATGAGTTGGTGTGGCGCCCTCTGTACCTTGAATTTTACAGGGTCCATTGAGCCATCCCTCCAGTACGGTTCCATGCCCTGTAGAGGGTTTTTGCTTTTTGGTGTTTAACCCGGGTGTCTGGCGATAATGCACCCTTTTATTTTGGACTGGGTTTGTATTCAGGGCCGGATTCTCCCAAAAATTTATTTTGGTTTTCCAGGCGCTTTCCATCGTACTATGGACGCCAAGTCAGCGAAGCGTGTAATTTCACGGTGACTTATGGCGTTGAGGATTCCCTTGTCCTTGCAATTATTGCAGAAGAATGAAATTGCATCTTCCTCGCAGCAGTCCTTTATCCTGTTCATAACCAGGAGGAATGTGGCCCAGTAATGATGTACTGTTTCTTCGGGCTCTTGCATAATTTGGGATAGATCGCTTATGTTCGGGTGGGTGGGTGGAGTTGAATCCGAAATCTTACCCAATCTGAGACTCAGGGGCCAAGGAGTTTCCAAACTCGGAAGTTTGGACTCTTGGATGTTATCCGATGAATCTAGCCCGTTGCCTGACCCTAGGTTCAGGTCTTGAGTGACGCCCACCCCTTCGCGGATATCCGGCTTGGAGGGATCGGGAATCCGGACATAGCTAGTCCTTAAGATAGATGAAGGGTCGCCGCATTGTTCCTCAACCACTGCAACATGATGGGTGACCTGGGGAGAGTTAATCTCTCTCTGATCGGGTTTAGGCCCAATCTGATTGTAGTCTATAGCGACTACCAGGGCGGCGATGCGATCCAAGAGATCGTTTAGGGAAGAGAGCTCCATTGGATCTAACTGCTCGGCGAGTTCCGAGTTGACGTGAAGATTGCTTTTGATGACCCGAGAAGTCATCGTCGGCGCAGCGGCCGAACAGGCGGCCATAAGGAAACCGCCTAGCCGGAGAGTTTGGCCGACAGCCAATGCTCCCTTAGCAACGGTGCCGTCTTTAAAGACGGGACGAGGCATCCTTCCTGATGGCAACGGCACATAGGAACTCTCAATGAAAGCACCAATGTCGGTGTCAAAACTGGTGGATCTCGTGTAGGGGGTCCCGAACTGTGCGTCTAGGCGGATGGTAACAGGAGACAAGGGACATGATGTTTTTACCCAGGTTCGGGCCCTCTCGTTGGAGGTAAAACCCTACTCCTGCTTGATTAATATTGATGATATGGGTAGTACAATAGTAGATCTACCACGAGATTAAGGAGGCAAAACCTAGAAGCTAGCCTATGGTATGATTTTTGTTCGTCCTATGGACTAAAACCCTCTAGTTTATATAGGCACCGGAGAGGGCTAGGGTTACACAGAGTCGGTTACAATGGGAGGAGATCTACATATCCGTATTGCCAAGCTTGCCTTCCATGCCAAGGAAGGTCCCATCCAGACACGGGACGAAGTCTTCAATCTTGTATCTTCATGGTCCAAGAGTCTGGCCAAAGGCTATAGTCCGGCTACCTGGACACCCCCTAATCCAGGACTCCCTCAGTTAGATTGACAATAAATGCTCTATCTCAATCATTTGACTACTTTGGACCCTATTTCCTGCCTGATTTTGAGGGTGCTTGGATACATTTTAGTTCCATGACTAAAAGTAGTGAGACAAAAACTTGCGAGCCTCACCCATGCTTGGATCCAAATACTAAAGATACTAAAATCAAGCAAATGAGCATTTATTATCCTCCAAACGCTCCAATCCAGAACTTGCCTGTGTTAAAGGAGAGGAGTTAAGTGAGGAGTGAGATGACTAATCCACATTTTAGTAGGGGTACCCCTGACTAAATTTTTTTAGTCTCAAGACTTGTTTTAGCCCCTCTTTAGTCAGGGGTGCTTGGAACTTTTAGCCTCTTAAAGAGACTATTTTTAGTCAGACTAAAATAAGTCCCTTGGATCCAAGCGCCCTCTTGGTGTGGCCGGCTCTTCTGTGGCCTCCTCCCGCTCACAATTGACATAAACGAACCATCTATACAAATCAAGCATGCAAAACATGATAATTTTTACTTTGTCCATACAAATGAGATATCCCACAGAAACATACAAGTCGTCAATCAAGCTTCACAAATTAAAAAAACACTTCATGAAACAAAGAATGAGCTAACTCATCACGGAAGTGATTCATGATAGGGAGGAAGCCCGGAGCCCCTCATGCACCGAGGGAGGAGCTCTCCTTTGTCGCTCTGGAGGAAGGCTCTGTAGAGCCCAAGCCCCGGGAACTCCTCCGACGCCGGCCCTTGCGAGTTGAGGTCGACACCGCCATGGGTAGCAGGGCCGCTTGCCGCCGACTGGGAACATAATCTTTGGGCCTCTAGAAATAATACAAGCCTGTAACTAAAATACCTAGAAAGGTGAACTGAATCTTTGGGCCTCTAGAAATAATGCAAGCCTGAAACTGAAATACCTAGAAAGGTGAACTGAATCTTTGGGCCTCTAGAAATAATGCAAGCCTGAAATTGAAATACCTAGAAAGGTGACCTGAATCTTTGGGCCTCTAGAAATAATGCAAGCCTGAAATTGAAATACCTAGAAAGGTGACCTGAATCTTTGGTCCTCTAGAAAGATTTATTACCTCCTCAAGCAGCATCAAACAATTCCATGTGTGCACCACAAATCTATACCATGTTTGATCAGGATCTACTTTTCCAAATCAGAATTAGTGCTAGAGCAAGCAAGATCACTGATATGGCCGTGAGACAGAGAAGGAACGAACAAACTCACCCCTCTCGCGACCTCCCTGGTAGATGCGCCGCCGCCGCGCACGAAAGAGGGAGAAAAACGACTAGTAAAAGGGGAGCGGGGTGACCTTCGAAGGCCGGAGGGAGAGGGCGGCCGGAGTAGGGCGGTAGAAGCCGGAAGGAGAGGGTGGCCGGAGGAGAGAGAGGGCGAGCGACCCTATGGGGAACAGAGAGGAGTCGTGTGATAGGTGGGGAGGGGGAGCGATATGGTGCGGACAGGGGAGATTTTTTTAGTTCTCTTCTAGTGGGCCCGAGGATAACTAACCCAATTAGAACCTCTCCACCGGGCTAGTTTTTTTAGCTGGGTTAGAGCAAACTAGCTCAAACTAAGCCCTGTTGTTTCGATAATTTGAGGCTATTTCAACCCAAACTAGCTCTAACTCAGGGATCCAAACAAAGAGGATTGTTACTATACTTGCTATAGTGTGGACCGTAGCACATTGTTTTTTATGGCCATATCACCACACTGTTTTCTACTGCTGGTTCACTGGGCTACCGTGGTTCGCACTGCTGGTTCACTGGGCTGCGTGGTTCGCTATCCTCCGACCTGAGTAGTACTCCCTTCGTTCCTAAATATAAGTCTTCGTAGATATTTCATTGTGGACCACATACGGATGTATATAGATGCATTTTATGTGTAGATTCACTCATTTTTCTCCGTATGTGGTCCATAGTGAAATCTCTCCAAAGACTTATATTTAGAAACGGAGGCTGTAGTATAGTACTAGTATATACCGCATCATTCTTTACTCCTTCTTACTACTCTGACATGTGGGAGAGCCAGCATCCGGGTCGATGTGTCATGCACCAGATTAGAGCGCGGAACGGAAGGGGGGCATCACCCCGGTTGGACCGCCAGTAATTCATGACTATAGTGAGTGGTCATATCACAAGTCTTTCCAGCAGTAACGCGCCATCAAATCGCACAGCCCCACTCGCTCACCCTCCTCGCCTCTCTGTCAAACCGCCTACCCAAAAACTGCCATGCGTACTGCCCGGGAAAAGCCCCGCCATCAACTTTTAACTACGCGAAAATAGTTCGAGCTTGTTCATTCTATATAAATACAGTAAGTATTGTATGTTTATTCACCCGTGGGGTTGTTCAATGAATGGAGGGGCGGGGAGCACAAGTGAACAATACTGTAGTACTACTACTAGTAGTAAGTAGGAGTCATACAGTAGTCACCTTAAATAGAGAGTTTCTTTTCTTTAATGCCACGTACACAAATTGAAACGCTTGTTGTGGAGAGAAAAAAGATAATCACTCCACTATATATGGACGCAGGGGCCTGAGCGCTTGCTTTACTAGGGTTGCTCTCTTCATTCTCTCATCCTCTCCAGATATAAACAAGACAGCGGTAGCAACATTTTCTCTCTGCTCACCACTGGTCACAGATCCGGCCGGATCCCTTCGGCTGGTGTGTGTAGAGGACTAAAAGGTGCATCGTTCACGCGGTCATCACCGCCGAGGGAGGAAACCCACAGCTGCCGGAGGGGCCCGATCCTCTGCCCGTGCCGTTCTCTCTGACACAGCGCCGATTCGGGAGGTCCACCAACCCTTTTTCCTCCCTGCCATATTGTCCATAGATCTGACCTGCCGCCGCCGACATCCCGATGACCCTCAGGTATAAGTTCTTCGAAAGCGGCCTTGCTCTACTGCCCCAGCTCCCCACGTGTCTGGATGTGCATCTTTTTCTACTCCCATCAGCTCTTCCAAAGCCACTTAAATTTTTAGTATTATTAGAGGTAAAGCTACTTCATGCATTCGAATCTAGGGCTTTGTTCAAACAACGAAGAAAGGGGGGAAAGTTGTAGCATGAATCTAGGACTTGATTCAAAGAGGAAATAATATGGTGAAAGTAGTAGAGACCGGATACCCAACCGGTCTCTTGGCTGAAAAGGGAAATAATGGGAAAACGCAGTACAAACTGGATAAGGAACAGATCTATTATTGGTTGAAAAAAGGATAGAAACTGGCGGCTGGTGGACAAGTCAACAGAGTATGTCCAGGATTAGATTTGCTGCCATCACATAGTAAAAGTCTCCAGGATTAGATTTGCTGCCCTCACATAGTAAAAGGTCTCCAGGATTAGATTTGCTGCCCTCACATAGTAAAAGGTCTCAGGATTAGATTTGGTGCCCTCACATAGTAAAAGGTCTCAGGATTAGATTTGCTGCCCTCACATAGTAAAAGGTCTCCAGGATTAGATTTGCCGCCCTCACATAGTAAAAGGTCTCGAGGATTAGATTTGCTGCCCTCACATAGTACAAGGTCTCCAGGATTAGGTTTGCTGCCCTCACATAGCATGAACAAACTCGGCATCACCACTTTATGCCTCCTTGTAGGTACATTGTGCTGATGCGTTCACTGTCGCATGTCCTTATACCAACCTTTTGCTGTTGTTAATGTAAGGGCGCATGTAAAATGAAGCGGTCACACTGTTACCTTAGGGACATGTCTAACTAGTGTTATTGTTAATCTAATGCCTCCGGTGATAAGATGCAATTAAACTTTGTTACAAATGGCACTCCTGCTGTTTTCCCCAGTATGATAAGTAAGTTGCACCTTTACGCTGCTGAGTGTCCTGGTGTCCCCACGGTCCCATGCCCTTAAACCAACTCTTTAGCTGCTGTTGATTTACTGTGTCTGGTAAACAAGCAATGCCACCAGTAAAGTAATCCCATATTTGAGGAACCTCATTGTTAATCGTAATGCTTCTGGTAACATGAAGCATTGCTGACGTTTTAAAATTTCTACTGTCCTTGCATGATTTCCATGAACAAAATTAAGATGCTTCTTTTCATTTTGTATAAGTTTCGTATATTCTTATTAACCAGCAACTGTTTACTTTCTATCTTTTTGTGCAGATAGGGATATCCATTTCACCTTGTTGCTATTGTGACCTTTTGGTGAACTGCACAAAACACTTTTTTTGGAATGAGTGTCTTGTGCAGTTCAACTAAAATGTCACGTGGGCAACATCTCTTAGTTTTGGTGGAACTGCACAAAATGGTGATTGGAGTTTCCAAAATCTTCGTCTACGCTACTAGGAAAAGGGCTATAGATGGAAATGACACTAATGGCGCACCAGACATGTGGTGCGCCATTAGTGTCTAAATACTAATGGCGCACCACATCCACGGTGCGCCATTAGTAACAATTTTTTTTTCAAAACTAGTAATGGTGCACCGTGGGAGTGGTGCGCCATTACTAGTTAAACTAGTAATGGCGCACCACCCCCATGGTGCGCCATCACAAACTTGGCCCAAAACGTATCGAATGCACCCCCCCCCCCCGGTGGACCGCCTTTTCAGTTTTAAAAAAAATAAAAGAAAATGATGGAAATGTAAAAAAAAGAAATAAGTTTCCTATGTGATATGTGGTCTAGTTGTTGGGAAAATTTACAAATATGAACTTCGACTTTATTTGCAAAATCTCTCTGAAATTTGTAAAATGGGCATAACTTTTGCATACGAACTCGGATTAAAAAGTTTTTTATATGAAAAATCATCTACTCGAAAAGTTACACCCAAATTTAACCAGGGGAACCCCGTTAAACATTTTCAAAATCCCCAAAAACCTAACAGAAAAAAAGTTACGGGGCTTTTAAGATCCGGAGGGAAAAAATTCAAAAAATTCCAAACTTACTAGTGTCGCACCATATGCTAGGTGCGGCACTACTAACAGAAAAAAATTGGTTTCAAAAAAAATGAGTAAATATATATATATATATACTAGTCGTGAACCCGTGCATCCGCACGGGCTAGTTATTTCCAGTTGAAACCCCTTATTTGGGATTCCACTCAATGATTTCTTTGTACCTCAGATTTCAGAAGTCTAGTAATAGTAGGTTATAAAGTATTCAACAAAGAGATCATGGTGATAATTATGAAAATATACTTCAGGATCCATTATATGATATATAGATAGTCCAAAAATTTGGATTGTCATAAAAAATAATTGCAAAGAAACATCATACACTGAAAAATATTAATTTCACGTATCACCATCTATATAGACAAATATCTTATGTTTTTGTCTACTAATTTAATTTACCAAACCTGAAACAGAAAAGAAATAAGAGCTACCATGAATGAATTTTTGCATCAAATGCAGGCAAGCATGCGTCTCCTTAAAAGATAGTCGAAACTATAGATGTGTCCCCGTGTAAGCATTAAGTGTGTCAAGTAGAAGGAACATATGACATAAATATGATATAAATAATCTTGACAAAATTCATAATGTTTCATAATCATCGTATCCATGTAGAGAAATACACTGGTTCTTGAATATGATGTCACAATTAATTAGAGCATACCGTACTTACTTTATCTGCTCACAATTCATGTCTAGTGAACTCGCACATGTATGTATAACATAAGTAAAAACTACAACAACATACAATTTAATATCATGGGATTAATCTGTACAGATAAATTTTCTTGGAAGTTACATTCTGTTACTGGATCAGATTTCAATTACATAGCAGCTCTTACTCGTCCAAGGTCTATACAACAGAATAAATAACCCATACAAAAATCAACTCGCATATGAGGTTTTAACTTGAGCATAATTTCTTGACCCCCCTTGTTGCTTCGGATACATATTGCCCAAGGTGCCACCTTCCTGGCTCTTCAAATGCACAGAGACTTCATATCTGCAAACAACACTATCGAAAATAATTACATCCAGAACATAGCATCATTTTCGCTTGGATCAGAACACTATAAAAATTGATCATTGGGTGAGCATAAAATCGAAAGAACATATTAAAGTAAACAAAACCATAGTTTTTGCTCGTAAAAATAGAGAGAAATAGAGTGAGGAAATTATGAAATATATACAAAGCACTAATCACTAGTGCAGAACCGGGCAATAGCACCGGTTCGTAAGGCCCTTTAGTGCCGGTTTAGGAACCGGCACTAAAGTTTCGGCACTAAAGCCCTCCCCCCCTTTAGTACCGGTTCAGCACGAACCGGTGCTAAAGGGCAACCGCGTGGCACGAGCCAGCTCCGGGGGCCGGGAGCCCTTTATTACCGGTTGGTAACACCAACCGGTACTAAAATGTTTGGGGTGTTTTTGGTTTTATGATTTCTTTTTCATTTAATTTTGGGTTTTCCATTTTAATTCTTTTTCGTTTGCTGGTATTTTACGGTACTACACATTGTACACGTTATGCATATATATATATATATAAATAGAATTTCTAGTAGAACCAATCATATATATATATATCATCAGTGTCTCACAAACCATATTAATTCACACATACACACATGTATAGCTATATACAATTTCTCCTACATATGCATGTTGCCTTCGGAGCCAGTGGCATTAGCCTAATTGGTGCCTTCGGAGCATGATGACAATTGGAAGTGGTTCATGACCTGGTCGATGGGGGCGGTAGCGGGTAATAGTATTCTCCCTTCGGATTTATGACCTGGTCGAGCAAAAATCCCGCTATTTCCTCTTGAAGTGCTTCTACGCGCTCTGTTTCTAGGGGCTTGTCCCGCACCTCTTTGAACTGTTAAGAAGGAGATCAATATGCATGTGTATTAGTTGTGTGACTAGATATCGATAATGGTGTAAAAATTGTGAATAGTGTTCTGACAAGCGTACCCATTCCTGTCTTTGAGATCTGCTCCTTTCGGACGCCATCATGCGAATGTTCTCGCAAACGCAGAATGCACACAGATCAGTCCCCTGCGCCTGCTTCAGGGCCTTTATTACGAGAATGGAATTTAATTTGATCAGATAATAATTAATCAAGCATGATAATTAAAGAGATGGCAGCTAGCTAGCTAGCTAGTACTACTTAATTACTTACCTTGGATCGAAACTATTTCAGCTTTGGTTTCCATTCGCCTTCCGTGACGCTGATGAACCTTGCCCAAGCCCTGCCCGCCGACAAAGAAAATGAATAAAGGGGTTATTAAATAGTTCATATCATGAAATGACGAATTACTAAATAGGCCGAGATATATAGTTAATAATGATTGAAATTACATGTTGACTATCCCAAAAAAGATGTTATAGTCACTTTGTTTTTTAAGTAGCAAGTCCAGTATTTCAACTGTTCCGGCGTCAACTTTAATGATACACAAGATCCAGTGAAATCTGCATGCACACACGTTTGCATGTCTTAATTAAGCGGGCATATGTAAGCAAAAACATGTAGCTAGCTAGCTAGTAGGCAAAAACAGAGAATTTGTAGTACAAGAAAGTGTGACTCACTGGAAGTTGTAAGGAAGTAGTATATCTTCATTGTATTTGAGGCGCTTCAAGAACTCTAGCATGATGTCCTCTACCTCTTTTTCATGATGCTTGTTTATTTTCCATGTGTATTCATTAACGGTGTTTGGGTCAATGAACCCAATGCCATAGCGTCCACCTTTTCTCATTTCATACATCTTCATCCTGCATAATACCACAGAAAAGAATATAGTGAGGATAAGTACAGGTAATGATTGATCAAAAGGATCACTACAGCTAGCTTGAGACTTAAATTACAGAAAGAAATCACTTACAGACAATAGCAACTGACGATAGATTTGTCGAGTGCGTCTTGATTGTATAACTAAAACAGTTCAGGATACTCAACGGCCACAGCTTTCTCATGGTAGTAATCATCCTTCTTGACATACACCATGAGGGACTCTCGATCGGATCTCTTGGTAATGTCAATGTACCATTGATGCAATTCATACATTCTCGTTGGGAGCTTGTTGACATCTTCTGGCTCGACCAAAGGTTGGCCCCGGACATATTTCCGTTTTATTTCCTCCTCTGTAATCCCAGGCATGTCCTCGATCTCGAGGAGTTGTCCAACAGTGATCTTGAGTTCTTCAGCCTGCATTATATGCTCCTAGGTTATTACCACATCGCCCACCTCGGGAACATAAACTGTTTGGCCACAATAATATTGGGCGCGCGTACTGTCATGTGTTGTTGGCGGCACAACAAGCGGGGGATCGATTGCGCCGCCTGTTTTCCCAGTTGGGCAATGGTTTTCCCGCATTTTTTGACAGCTGCTTGTTGTTTGCTTGAGCTCGAGCTCGCCTCCTTCTGTAGACGTCGTCGATGTAACTTCCTGATGTGGTGCTCATAGTCTGTGTCAACAGGCTTAGGAGCTGGTGGTTGAGCCATACAAATAAAGTGGTCAACTACTTCCACAGGCACTTTCTCCCTTGGCGGCGGTGGCAGTTTCGGTCCGAAATGGGCGTCGAGTTCTGCCTGCACTATGGCATTGGTTTTCTCCTCGGTCCTGTCGTAAGCCCTCACAGGAAGAGGAGTAGTGAGGTTTGGACCATATTTATATCGCTTGCCTCCGCCTGTACTTCCTGTACTATGACCTCGACTCGTACCGGTACGCACCATAGCTGTGGGGTGTCTCTTCTGCGATTGCTGAGGCGGCGGAGACGGCTGACGGGGCTGAGTTGGACGAGGAGGAGTGGCCTGAAGCTGTGCCGGACTTGCAGTGGCCTGAGGTTGTGCCGGACTTGGAGGAGGAGTGGACGTCTGACGCTATGTCGGACTTGAAGGAAGAGTGGCCTGACACTTTGCCGGACTTGGAGTAGGAGGAGTGGCCTCACGCGTTGGTGGACTTGGAGGAGCGGGAGTCTGCTGACTCGGTGGCGGACTTTGACGAGGAGTCGGGTGACATGGTGTTGGTGGCCTTCGAAAGATGATGCAATCCTTTGTCCATAGGATGACACGATGTATGGCCTCTCCCAATGTGTGCTCGTCGTCACCTCCAGGAATGTCAAGCTGTAGCTCCGAATATGGGTCCACCACCTCATCAACCAAGACACGAGCATAGCCCGCTGGAATCGGGTTGTAATGGAAGGTTGCCTCGGGGGAATTTGAAAAAGCAACGGCGTCCGCCACCTTCATGGATATGTTCTTCATTTTGAAGTGTAGCTCACAGTTAGTGTTCTCCATGATGTCATCCACGGGGTATCTATCCAGCACTACTGCGTCGCCCGGGGCAGAACCCACGCTGCTTCTCGGCATGGATGGGGTGGTGGTATCCAATGCTGGACCATCCGCTAGCTGCTGCAGCTGCTGAGACCCCCTTTGCTGGCTAAGTGAGTCGATCTGCTCCTGCTGCCGCTGGAATTTAGCTGCCAATTCCGCTTGACTTGCTTCTAGGCCTTGAAGACGTTCATAGTCCCGCATCCTCTGCTCCTCCTCCATCTTCCTCTTCTTCTCCTCCGCAATCTTCTTTCTCGCACGGGTTCTGTAGTCGGCGTTCCAGTCCGAAAACCCCTCATACCACGGAATAGCGCCCTTGCCTCATGTTCTTCCCGGGTGTTCAGGATTTCCCAGGGCACGCATAAGCTCGTCGTTCTCTCTGTTGGGCTGGAACACCCCCGATCGAGCCTCTTCTATTGCAACAAGTACCGCATCGTCGGCTCCGTTCAGACATGCCTTCATCGAAACATTGCATGTCTTCGAGTCCAACTCCCCCCAATGCGCATAGAACCAAGTCCTGCACCTGGGGTCTAGCTCTTAGTAACCAGAGTGACACTTGCATCCTCCATCTCTTTCTCAGACTTATCCCACTTAGGCATTGCCACCGCGTAGCCACCTGGCCCCAGCTTACGGAACTTATCCTTTTTTCGGCATTCTTCTTGTTTATTCTAGACCGTTCCTTAGCTAATTTTGAATCCTTGAATTTCACGAAATCGTCCCAATGAGCACTTTGATTCTCTAGTATCCCCTCGAATACTGGAGTCTTCCTTCCTCCCTTGACGTACTTCTCCCACGTCGTTCTCTTGTGGTTCTTGAATGCAACCGCCATCTTCCTAAAAGCAGCGTCCTTGACTTTCCGCACATCTGCTTCTGTGAAATTATCTGGTAGGGTGAAATGTTCCATGAGAGTATCCCAAAGCAGTTTTTTTTATTCTCGTCGACAAAAGTAACATTTGGACGTGGCTTTGCTAGCTTTCTCCATTCTTGAACGGAGATCGGGAGTTGGTCCTTCACAAGAACTCCGCACTAACGAACGAACTTGTCCGCAATCTTCTTAGGCGCTAATGGTTCGCCATTAGGTTTGAATGCCTCGATATTGTACTTTACGCCCTCCTTCAACTTTTTGTTCGGGCCTCGTTTCGTCCTTTTGCCTGAAGATTTGCTCGATCCGGATGGCTGAAAGAAGAAAGATCGATTCGTTAATATATCTTCAACTCATTTAAAACATGTGATGATCACCAGATTCCTGCTTATATAAATATATATACCTCGCCGGTGTTTGTTGTTTCAGGATCAACATGTTCTTCGTCGTTGTTCATGACTTCATCTTCTCGGTCGTCGCGATCGAATATCATATCACCCTCTCCGGTGTTGTTTAGAAATTCGGAGCCGTCAAAATCTTCTTCATTCTGATCATCATCTGGCCCGCGTATGATCGAACATGGTCTGTTCTCTCTCTCTGTCGGTATTGTCCGCCATAGCTTTTATTTAACTATGCCAAAAGAAATATAAAACAATTTAGTATAATCTCGAATAATAGATATAATCTCGAATACATCGTCTCGAATAATAGATATAATCTCGAATACATCGTCTCGAATAATAGATTTAATCTCGGATACGTCGTCTCGAATAATAGATATAATCTCGAATACATCGTCTCAAATAATATATATATATAATCTCGAATAAATCATCTCGAATATTATATATCGAATACATCACTAGCTAGCTAGCTAGCTAATAAAGATCGAATACTAGAGAGTAATCTAGGCGGTGGACAACCAAAGTGAAGGAACCATCACTGGATCATAGCTCGGGTGATCTCCCCAAAGAACCTGCCAGGTATTGGAGAACCTGACGTCCATAGCAGCCATGTAGCGATGGACGTGCTCGTCCTCCTCCCTGACACGGCGACGTACCACCTCCGGCGGGGACGGCTCCCTCCGCACCGAAAGTGGCCCACGCGAATGCCACCAAAGGAGATGAGGGTCGACGACGGGACCCGGGGCCGGGTTCCTCACCAAGCATCGCGCCCCTGAAGGTAGCACCTCCCAGTGCCAGCCCGGCGGAGCCCAGTCCCGGACATGGGTCCTCTGAAGCAGGACGTCGTCGCGAATGGGTCGACGGCGAGGATGCGGGCCGGGCATCGTCGACAACAAATACTATATGCAAATGTAACACTAATTATGCTATCATTGCATATGTCAAAATTCTATATGCTATTTCATACTAATTAAGCATCTAACACTAAAAACAGAAAAAAAACAACTTCTATACATCCATTAAAAACGGAAAAACAACATTATATAAAAAATTCCATACTAATTAAACACTAATTATATCCATCTAACATGCATTCATAGATATATACTAGTGAAAAAATAATAATCTGAAAAATCTAAACTAATTAAACATACAAAATACGTATATAGTAATTAACTTAAGGAAATGTGCATGTGTGTGTGTTATCATCATGCTTGTGTGTGTGTATGGGCTCGGGGAGGGGCGGCGCCCATGGTGGCCACCGGGGGCGAGGGAGAGGGGTTAGAGGGGGAGAGCTCACAGCGGGGCGACGGCGACGGCGAGGCAACGGCCCGTGGCGGCGACGGGCCGGGGCGTGACGGGGCGGCGATGCGGGGATGGCGCGACGGGGGCGGGCCCAGGGCGGCGACGGAGACGAGGGTGGCGACGACGACGGGGGCGGCGACGGGGACAGGGGCGGCAACGGGGATGAGGGCGGCGACGGCAACGGCGCGCGACGGGGGCGGCGTAGGACGGGGGCGGCGACGGCGTCGATCGATCGGGAAGAAACAGAGGGAGAATGAAATTTTTCGAAGTGATGTATATATAGAAGGCACCTTTAGTACCGGTTGGAGCCACCAACCGGTACTAAAGGCCTGTTTTGGCCAGGCCAAGCGGCGGGAAGCACCCCCCTTTAGTACCGGTTCGTGGAACCAACCGGTACTATAGGCCCCCCTTTAGTACCGGTTGGTGCCACGACCCGGTACTAAAGGGTGTGCGCTGCCAGGCGAGGGGCACAAAAGTTTAGTCCCACCTCGCTAGCCGAGGGGCACTCGCACCTGCTTATAAGCCCCGCCATCGCTGCTGTCTCGAGCTCCTCTCTTAAGAAGGTCGTCTGGGCCTACCTCTTCTGCTATGCCCTGTTGGGCCTACTGGGCTAGCGGGCCTGCATCCTGGCCCAACTAGAATTTGGGTTTCTAGTCGTATGCAGGCCGCTGTGGCCCAGTAGGTGGGCTTTTTTTCTTATTTTTTTGCTTTATTTATTTTTGTGAATAACTTAACTTTGAAAATAGATTTTTCAGTGATTCTTTTTTCTTATGTTTAATATTAGTGTGTTTTATCATTATATTCAATTTGGTAATGCTTAGGTTATTTAAAAAATGAAATGCCTTTGTAACGGATGAGTTTTCGTCCGAAACCCTGATACTTCGAAACAGATTGTCCATTTTGTACACGAAGTGCATCCAGTTTTTGCGGTAACCCTCTCTACTTTTTTGCACATGCTATGTGGCTGAAGTTATGATACCATGCCAACTTTCATCCTTTTCTGAGTTCATTTGAAATGCTTTTCAATTTCAGGGTCATTTAGCTAAAAAAATCAGTAAATGCATGAAAGAATTTGCTTGCACATAAAATTTCTTCGCGTTTCAAATGCCAAAACACATAACTAGCTACCCTAACTATTATAGAGATTCCCTCCTGGGTGTGAAACACAGAAGAAAGTGATGATAGTTAAGTCGATCACATCCCAGATCTTTGGGTGTGAAACTTTTTCTTCGCGTGTGTCCCTTTGCGTCGTAGCCATGGAAAATCTTCATCATTTAACAGGATGCTCGGGTCAATATTCACTGTGAATGGAGCAATTTCATCAAACTTTTCATAATCTTCTGACTTGTCTGTCTTGTCATCCACTCCCACAATGTTTCTCTTCCCAGAAAGAACTATGTGCCGCTTTGGCTCATCGTACGATGCATTCGCTTCCTTATCTTTTCTTTTTCTTGGCTTGGTAGACATGTCCTTCACATAGAAAACCTGTGCCACATCATTGGCTAGGACGAATGGTTCGTCTGCATACGCAAGATTGTTGAGATCCACTCTTGTCATTCCGTACTGCGGGTCTTCCATTACCCCGCCTCGTGTCATATTGGCCCATTTGCATCGAAACAAAGGGACCTTCAAACCACGTCGATAGTCAAGTTGCCATATGTCCTGTATATAACCATAATATGTTTCCTTTCCCGTCTTGGTTTCTGCATCAAAGCGGACACCACTGTTTTGGTTGGTGCTCTTCTTATCTTGGGCGATCGTGTAAAATGTATTACCATTTATCTCGTACCCTTTGAAAGTCATTATATTCGAAGATGGTAACTGGGACAGCAAGTACAGGTCATCTTCAATAGAGGTGTCATGCATGGTACGTGCTTGCAACCAGCTGGCGAAACTCCTGGTTTGTTCACGTGTAATCCAGTCATCAGACCGCTCCGGGTGTTTGGAGCGTAGCAAATTCTTGTGTTCATCCATATACGGAGCCACCAAGGCGGAATTCTGTAGAACTGTGTAGTGTGCTTCAGTGAGAGAATGTCCGTCCATACATATTATTTCTTCCCCTCCTAGCGTGCCTTTCCATCCAGTCTGCCCTTATGCCGCGATTCAGGACACCAATCGGCTTAAGGTCAGGAATAAAGTCAATACAAAACTCAATGACCTCCTCATTTTGACGGCCCTTGGAGATGCTTCCTTCTGGCCTAGCATGGTTATGAACATATTTCTTTAAGACTCCCATGAACCTCTCAAAGGGGAACATATTGTGTAGAAATACAGGACCCAAAACGTTAATCTCTTCGCATAGGTGAACTAGGACGTGCGTCATGATGTTGAAGAAGGATGGTGGGAACACCAACTCGAAACTGACAAGACATTGCACCAGATCATTCTGTAACCTTGCTATGATTTCTGGATCGATTACCTTCTGAGAGATTGCATTGAGAAATGCACATAGCTTCACAATGGCTAATCGAATGTTTTCCGGTAGAAGCCCCCGCAATGCAACCGGAAGCAGTTGCGTCATAATCACGTGGCAGTCATGAGACTTTAGGTTCTGGAACTTTTTCTCTGCCATGTTTATTATTCCCTTTGTATTCGACGAGAAGCCAGACGGTACCTTAATACTGAGCAGGCATTCAAAGAAGATTTCCTTCTCTTCTTTGGTAAGAGCGTAGCTTGCATGACCCTGATGTATGCCGTCTTTTCCGTGCATACGTTGCTGGACCTCCCGTGCTTCAGGTGTATCTTTTGTCTTCCCATACACGCCCAAGAAGCCAAGCAGGGTCACACAAAGATTCTTCGTCACGTGCATCACGTCGATTGCGGAGCGGACCTCGAGGTCTTTCCAATAGGGCAGGTCCCAAAATATAGATTTCTTCTTCCACATGGGTGCGCGTCCGTCAGCGTCATTCGGAATAGGTTGTCCACCAGGACCCTTTCCAAAGACCACCTTCAAATCCTTGACCATATCATGTACATCAGCACCAGTACGGTGGCGAGGCTTCGTCCGGTGATCCTCCTCACCTTTGAAATGCTTGCCTTTCTTTCTTACGGGATGCCTGCTCGGATGAAATCGACGATGTCCCAGGTACACATTCTTATTAGCCAAATATATACTATCGGTATCGTCCAAACAGTGTGTGCATGCGCGGTATCCCTTGTTTGTCTGTCCTGAAAGGTTACTGAGAGCAGGCCAATCATTGATGGTCACGAACAACAACACCTTTAGGTCAAATTCTTCCCCCATGTGCTCATCCCATGCACGTACACCTGTTCCATTCCACAGTTGTAAGAGTTCTTCAACTAATGGCCTTAGGTACACATCAATGTCGTTGTCGGGTTGCTTAGGGCCTTGGATGAGCACTGGCATCATAATGAACTTCCGCTTCATGCACAACCAAGGAGGAAGGTTATACAAACATAGAGTCACAGGCCAGGTGCTATGGTTGCTGCTCTGCTCCCCAAAAGGATTAATGCCATCTGCGCTTAGACCAAACCATACGCTCCTTGCGTCATCTGCAAACTCCTTCCCGTACTTTCTTTCGATTTTTCTCCACTACGACCAGTCAGCGGGTACTCTCAACTTTCCGTCTTTCTTACGGTCTTCTCTGTGCCATCGCATCGCCTTGGCATGCTCTTTGTTTTGGAACAAACGTTTCAACCGTGGTATTATAGGAGCATACCACATCACCTTGGCAGGAATCTTCTTCCTGGGGCGTCGGCCCTCGACATCACCAGGGTCATCGCGGCTGATCTTATAGCGCAATGCACCACATACCGGGCAAGCGTTCAAATCCTCGTACTCACCGCGGTAGAGGATGCAATCATTAGGGCATGCATGTATCTTCTGCACCTCTAACCCTAGAGGGCAGACAGCCTTCTTTGCTTCGTACGTACTCTCGGGCAATTCGTTGTCCTTTGGAAGCATATCCTTTATCATTACCAGCAACTTTCCAAATCCCTTGTCAGATACACCATTCTCTGCCTTCCATTGCAGCAATTCTAGTGTGGTGCCCAGCTTTTTCTTGTCACCTACGCAATTCGGGTACAACAATTTTTTGTGATCCTCTAACATGCGCTGCAACTTCTTCTTCTCCAAATCACTTGCGCAGTTTCTCTTTGCATCGGCAATGGCCCGACCTAGATCATCAACGGGCTCATCTGATGCCTCTTCTTCAGCTTCTTCCCGCATTGCCAGCTCAGCTTCTTCCCGCATTACCGGCTCAGCTTCTTCCCCCATTGTTGTATCATCGTATTCAGGGAACCCATGGCCAGGATAGCTGTCGTCGTCCTCTTCTTCTTCATTGTCTTCCATCATAACCCCTCTTTCTCCGTGCTTGGTCCAAACATTATAATGGGGCATGAAACTGGACTTAAACAGGTGGACGTGAATGGTTCTTGACGTAGAGTAATTTTGACCATTCTTACAGCGAGCACATGGACAAGGCATAAAACCATCCGCCTGCTTGTTTGCCTCAGCCGCAAGCAGAAAAGTATGCACGCCCTCAACGAACTTGGGAGAGCATCGGTCATCGTACATCCATTGCCGGCTCATCTTCATTACACAACACCGAATAGACCAAATTAATACAAGTTCATACATAAAGTTCATACAACACTTAAATGCAACAAACAAATAACTCTCTAGCTAAAGCATTTAAATGCAACAACAAATACAATCAAGATCGCAACTAAGGTAACAATGGATCCAACAGCATAATGATACCAAGCCTCACTATCAATGGCATATTTTCTAATCTTTCTAATCTTCAAGCGCATTTTCTCCATCTTCATCTTGTGATCATCGACGACATCGGCAACATGCAACTCCAATTCCATCTTCTCCCCCTCAATTCTTTTCAATTTTTCTTTCAAGTACTCGTTTTCTCTTTCAACTAAATTTAACCTCTCGGCAATAGGGTCGGTTGGAATTTCCGGTTCACATACCTCCAAGAAAAAAATTCTATGTCAAATTGATGTGCATAATTTGTCATAAACACGAAATGCAACTGGTTTTAAAAGAGAATATACATACCACATCCGAATCATAACAAGGACTAGGGCCGACGGGGACGGATATAAAAACCATGGCACTATATGTACAACAAACAACATACGGGTAAGATAATTATACGAGTAACTATATATCCAAATCACACAAACATCAATTTTTATATAAAATTTCATGAACAAGAGGCTCACCACAAGGTGGTGCCGGCGACGGGACGGTGCGGGCGATCGACGGTGGCTACGATGGAGATTTAGAAGGCACTAAGTAAACCACACCTACATATGCAAACTAAGTGTTATTTTTGACCTCAAATTGCATATAAATCAAATACTAGCACATATATATATCCTCCCAAATTACTAAACTCACAAATTAATCACTATATAAAGCATTGCAAGAGCTAATCTAGCAATGAGGGATGAAAGCACAAAGTTGCTAACCTTTGTGATCATTTGAATGGATGGGGGCCTTTAAATCTTGACAAATTTGGGCAAAATGTGTGATAAGCTCGAGAGGAAGAGGGGAAGAACAGAGAGGAGAGGGGAAAGGGGAAGAACAGAGCGAGCTCGGGTGGACGAAGGGTTTATGTAGGACGACCTTTAGTACCGGTTTGTGCCAAGAACCGGTACTAAAGGGGCTGGAGGGGCCCCATTCTGACAACATCCTGCCACCACTCTCATTAGTACCGGTTCGTGGCACGAACCGGTACTAATGAAAGCGGCCCGGCTAGCCGTTGGAACCGGCACTAATGTATACATTAGTGCCGGCTCAAATACAAACCGGCACTAATGTGCTTCACGTTTTACCCTTTTTCTACTAGTGAATTAATCTCTATCTGATATTTATTAGGTCTATTACATAGTCAACAGAATCACAAAGTTGAGTTACTATTAAAGGGGAACCCAGGCAAAGATCAAATGGTACCTGCCAGGGGCTGCTTGAAGCCTCAAAACCTATCTGAACAACTGTGTTCTTGAGAAACGCATCAAACTATAAATCCACAAATATAAGCATGACACTGGCACAATAACTTGTTGATTGGAGTTCATGCTCAAGCAAAGAGCAACCCGTCGACATAGAATAACATGAATTAGTCAAGCAGTCCAGGTCTCAATTGATGGCGCCGAGGTGAAGGCCCGGTCGAACAGACATACCTCCATGTTTCGTGATTTTTTAGGTTAATTAATCTAAAAATGTCTATTTTCCTTTGATCTTGACCTGCTGGCTTTTGATTGGTTTGTCTTAGAATATAAGATAATCAATGAATTGAAAGAAAGTAGGGAAGATCCCGTGAGATATATCGAAAGGTCTAATGAATCTCCATTTAATATCATTAGGGTTATTACATAATCAACAAAGTCAAAAAGTTGAAGTTACTATTAAATGGCAACCCAATCAAAGCTCAAATGGTACCTGCCAATAGTGGATCGACGCCTCAAAAATTACCTGAACAACTCCGCTCCTGAGAAAAATGCAAACTGTAAATCTACAATAAAAATCAAATGATACTGCTGCACACACATTTGAAATAAACCCATTAAACGAAAAATCAGAACATTACCTGCAAGTATGGGCACACAACTCGTATGGTCCTTTCTGCTTGCCTGTGAGAGAACTAATTATCACGTGTACGTGATGAAGGATGCAAAACAACAGAAAATTCAACCGGGAGATTCAAGAAAACCTAATTGTTGCAGGTTTTCTCTCCTAAAACCATCACGTGCATCAATTAGCACTTACAAACTGCAGAAAAAATTAATTAGCTAAGAGAAAGAAGAGTGGATTTTACAATATCTTGTTGCAGCTTACACCTAATCTCCATAAGTTGGGTGGAAGAAGATGATGTACAATCTGCTTTCAAAGAAGATCATGTACAGTCCGCTTTGCATGACAGTGGACATATGAAACAGCCCGAAGGATCCAAGAATATAGGCAACAGAGGCAGGATCATGATAGAGATGGTGCTGGTCGATCTGTACCAACAGTAGTGGCAAAAGAAGAGCGGGGAGGCAACCACAGGCCAAGGCAGTGGAAGATGGAAGATTGTTTCCCCGCTTATTCACAGCTGTTGCGACGGCGGAAAACACAAAAGGAAGATTGGAGGAAGATGTACATGCAGAGGGATCATTGCAAGGTCACGTGGGGTGGGATCAGAGAGATGGCTAGGTACAATTGCATCGGTTGCACAAATTGGCTGGAACGTAAAGGGAGATATGTTTTTTTAGACATGAATCTTTTTTTAATTAGCGGTGGAAGAATAATATGCCCTAAATTTTGGTATTGAGTTAGTATAATAATTCAACTATTAGAGAGGGCAGGAATACTCTAGGTGACATCCTGTGTATTTAGGGCATCTGGTGAATGATCAGACATTGGTATAGAAGCGGCCCTATGGAGTGATAATTTGTAATATTTCTCAGGTGGGGAGTAAGCTTGGAATGACCATCTGCATCGAGATGTGTAAAACACTTAAATTTTGCATGCTATTCTTTTTCATACTTTTTTAATGTGTCGAGAATGCTATGTTCCAAATAAAGTAAAAAATGCTTGCCATATCTTACTTCTTTTGACACCTAGAATAAAACCAAATCTAATAGGTTTCAAGAAATTTCAGAATAACACACGAAAGAAGCATGGATTAATTTTAGTTGCCCTTCACCTCGTCCATCACATGGCTAGCAGTGGATATCAGACACACCTGCGCGTGCATGTAAACTGTTGGTAGCGTGCATGTAAACTGTTTTACCAACAGAGTCCACCTATATTGAAAACTCAAGAACTGCCGAGTGATGACACTACTGTCGAGAATCGTACCTCCTTGCTTTCAAATCAACTTGCAATTTTCATCTCACGTGCTTCGATGTGTAGAAACACGATTTGTTGGAGTAGAACCACGTTGTCTCCTTGCTCAGCTGAAAGCCGATTGGTAATCACGCCACCATAGCCACTTTAGTCTATTGGTCATCTGTTTCAAATTTGAGTTTTCTGGCAACAGTGCGTGACCATGGAGGACTATTTTTCAACCTGATTCTCAATTGTGCTTCAATGATCTAAACAGGAGAGAAATATACTCACCGTTGCCAGATTGATGTCATGGAAGGTTGTGGAGCCCAAGCCTTCGAGGAATCGCAGTATTCACAGATATCTATGTTGGATCAGTCGGAGTTTGAGTGGAATTTCAATAATCTCAAATCTAACTTGGAGCAGCCGGCGGCAATATGGGGAGAAGGAAGCGAGGCGGCGGCAGCGACGACGTGGAGTCGATATATCTGTTTTGAGGGCTACGTAGAGTTTTTTAGGGCTACGTAGAGTTGTTTTTTTCTTAGAATAGCTACATGGAGAAGATAGAAGGGGCCTGTGTACAACCATAAAAGCATTGTAGACATGTTCAATCGGATGGGCTTTGTAATCAAAATATCTTGGGCCGAACTGAGCTGGCCTCTGTTTTCCTACAACCGTGCGTGTCATGCCTTCGGTGCATTTTTTTGCTGGCGAGAATTATATGGTTAATCTAATCTGCACCGTAATAACTCACAGGGCCCACCAGATTAACGGTTCATAATTACTGATTAACATGGAATTTTTTTGGGAGTCTGTAATTAGTATAGGTATAGATATAGATAAGATTTAAGTAAAGTGACCACTAACTCCTGTTATTACAGTACCAATACAGACCCGCTCGTGAACCGACGTGTGGCCGAGGGTGCATCTTCTGTCGGGCGTGCAGTGGACGAGGGAGGGGTACTAACTGTTGTCGCCTGTACACACTCAGCTTACTGTTGAATCCAGTTCCCCAGGAGCTGAAAAACGAACTGCTGCCGCCCCCTACACACTCGTTCACTCGAAGAGACTCCAATGGCGATCCGAGGGGTGAGCCTGCTGGATATGGTCTTCAGCAAGGAGTTCCCCTTTTGAGTTCGCCGTTCAGTCCTATGGCTGCACCAAGTTGAATGTGATGTACACCAATGATATGGACTCGGTAAAGCTCTGCCTCACCTCAGTCCTATGGCTGCACCAGGTTCTGAAGCATTCGCCCGTTTCATCGGCAGCGCCGACTGCACCTTTGCTACGGTGGAGAGAAGGAAGAACGCGACGATTCGGCCATCTGGTGCAACAAGCTTGTCGACATCCAGAAGCAATACAAGATCATCAGCAACGGGCAGGAGAAGGACTCCGTGGTTGACCTCGCTGAGACCATCATCGACCCCAGATATGCCAACATGAAAGAAGACGACCTGAACACATGGGAGGTACCTCTAAATCTAGCCTACATAACCTACGCGGCCAAGGACGCATACGCATGCTACGACATGTACAGGCAGATCTTGGACATGAGGGCGTGTCTGCTTCCCGTAACCGACGAGTACACGGACAGCCGCAGCGTCAGGATCAAGCGTTCTAGGAAGGTCTAGATGTTGTACTTTATCTGTTTATAAGCACCTTTGTCATCTGAGTGTTTCATGCATTAGCCTATGTGTCGTAATTATCTGTTTTGTCTGAAATATTTCTTTTAAGAACCCATTAACCTGATTGCTTTTTTTAGTGGCTATTTGCTTATGTATGTAAGCTAGTTCACTTGTCCGTAAAAAAAAACTAGTTCACTCGGCTGCCGTGCTTCGAATCTCCTTCCTCCCAACATATTCCCCTCCTCAGGTGGACCCAGCAGGTCTCTGAATTTTCTCCCACTTTCTTTTTCGATGTAAACTGAGTTTTTTCCAGTACTTTCCCCTAGAACCAACTCAACTGTCCCACGTCTGGCCTAAAAAATAATAATACCCCACATACTATTAACTCATCAAATTAAAATGATATTTTATTTCGTAAGTTGAAATATCTTACAAAATAATAATAATAATTGTTTATATATAACTTGGCAAGTTAACTCCTAGTGATTGCGTGCATAAGCTTGCAAAGATTTTACTGACGTGCAATGATGTGTTTATGTTTTTATAACATTTCTCCATCTAGGCCAACATGATATTTTCACGCAGCCCGGCAAGTCCGCGGATTTCGAGAAAAATGCAAATGGGATTTAAACGGGCCGCATAGATGCTACATCATTGTTTCACCCAGCCCACCAAATGGACTAAAAAAACGTTCCCCCCGCTGACAGGTCGGACCCACCAGCTATGTCTTCGCACGCAAGGAAGTGCCTCCTTATTACGCACAAAAAAATGAATACCCCCTGCTAGCTGGGACCCACCATAGTGGGAGGATGACTTGTGGGCCAACAAAGTTGACGGGGACGGAGGGCTTTGTCAACTTAGTCAATATGAACGATTCTAGCTCCAGTGACCGTATGATGTCCATCCAATGGCCGTAGTGCTTCTTCAACCTCTGGTTTTCTTGCTCCAGCCGCCCAAAGCAGCGCCGGTCGTGCTGCATGCTCCTGCCTCCCGTGGTCAGCTGTGCTGCCGTGGAGGCCTCATCGCCCCCTACTATTCCCACCGCTGGCCAGGCCCTGCGGCGATGGCAGCCTCACACCGCAGCCGAACCAGTGAACCCTCGTACTTCTCTCCGCGCGGGCTTCCACTGCCGCGTCTTCCCCGGCTCCACGTCGCCCCCTTCCTAGGCCTCGCCATCGTCCACCGCCATGGTGCTCTCCGCGCGGCGTGGTCAACATGGTCAAGGAATGACTTCCATCGGAAGAGTACTGTACGTGGAGAGGCTGACAGCTGGGTCCACGGCCACAGCCCAGTTTTTTTGTGATTTGCCAAGCAAGTCGCTTTGTCAGGCCTGTTGGGCTACAAATATTTCAAGACGAGGAGAGCTTTCATTCGGCTGGCCGAGAAAATGGCCCATCAGTAATGAGAAATGGGTTGTACATTTTTAAAACACATCAAACCGGCAATTAGTTTCAAATATCTTTTTTTCATTTCAAGATTTTTAAATTACATTAACTTTTATGCGTGGAGAATTTTTTGGATTTCATATTGATATACATTTATTTTTAAAATTAGTTTGAATGTGAGTCAAAATTTCGGGATTAAAAATAGTTCGGACCGCACCGAAATATGCAAAATTTCGTATAATTTTTTAACCGTGGCCACAATTTGGGCTGTAATGCTAACAAAAAGAATATGGGCTCCAAAAAAACCTTAAGGGCTCCTTTGATTCAAAGGAATTCTATAGGATTTCTGGAGGATTGAAATGCTTAAAAAAATTCCTATGTTGGTCCTTTGATTCATAGGATTGGATCCCATAGGAATTTTTCCTATGGAATCTTTTGTACTACATTTCATAGGAAATCTAACATCCACTCCAACCTCTTTTTACAATTCCTTTGCTTTTCCTGTGCCATCAAACACTCCATGCTAATCATGTAGGCTTCATGTGTGCATGCCACTCCAACCCTATACTTTTCCTATTCCTACGATTTGAAAATCCTGCGTATCAAAGAGGGCCTAAGAATTAGCAAATGGGCTGAAAATTATTAGAAATAATGGCAGATGGGTTGTATGCTGTTTTCCACAGATTTGAGGCTTTCCTAAAAAAAGGTTGACGCACAAGCAGTGACTGTTGGATGTCCATCCAACGGCCGTCGTGCTTCTTCAATCTCTAGGAAACAACTGCCGAGTCTTCCCTGCCTCCGTGTCATTCCCTTCCTAGGCCTCGCCGTCGTCCACCGCCCTGGTGCTCTCGGCGCGGCCTGGTCAACGTGGTCAACGACCGACATGCATCTGAAGTGGACTGTACGTGGAGAGGTCGACAGCTGGGTCCACGGCCGCACGCAAGAAAATGCCTCCTTATTACGCGCAAAATAATGATTCCTCCACCTGACATCAGGGACCCACCGAAAGGGCTTTGTATTTCGTGAAAAAAACATTACTGCCGCTGACAGCTCGGACCCACCAGCTATATCTTCGCATGCAAGGAAGTGCCTCCTTATTACGCACACAAAAATGAATACTCCCCATGTTAGCTGGGACCCACCTTGGTGGCAGGCTGACTTGTGGGCCTACTAAGTTGACGGGGACGGAGGGCTTTGTCAACTTAGTCAATATGCACGATTCTAGCTCCAATGACCGTACGATGTCCATCCAACGGCCGTAGTGCTTCTTCAACCTCTGGTCTTCTTGCTCGAGCTGCCCAAAGCAGCGCCGGTCGTGCCGCCTGCTCTTGCCTCCCGTGGCCGGCTGTGCTGCCGCGGAGGCCTCACCGCCCCCTACTATTCCCACCGCTGGCCAGGCCCTGCGGTGATGGCAGCCTCACACCGCAGCCGAACCAGTGAGCCCTCGTACTCCTCTCCGCGCGGCTTCCACTGCCGCGTCTTCCCCGGCTCCCCGTCGTCCCCTTCCTAGGCCTCGCCGTCGTCCACCGCCCTGGTGCTCTTGGCGTGGCGTGGTCAACATGGTCAAGGAACGACTTCCATCGGACGTGGACTGTACGTGGAGAGGCTGACAGCTGGGTCCACGGCGGCAGCAAGGAAGTGCCTCCTTATTACGCGGAAAATAATGATTCCTCCACCTGACAGCAGGGACCCACCGGACGAGCCACCGTATTTCGCGAAAAAAATGTTTCGCCCCTGACTGATGGGACCCACCATCTACACCTTCGCACGCAAGGAAGTGCATCCGGGCAAAAACAAACGATTCGCCCCCCCTGAGTGCTGGGACCCACCAGCTACACCTTCGCACGCAAGGAAGTGCGTCCGGGCAAAAAAACCAAAACGATTCGCCCCCATGACTGCTAGGACCCACCAGCCCCCCGACTATTGGGACCCACCAGCTACATCTTCGCACGCAAGGAAGTGCGTCTGGGCAAAAAAAACGATTCGCCCCCTGACTGTTGGGACCCACCAGCTACATCTTCGCAGGCAAGGAAGTGCCTGACAGTCGGGACCCACCTGGTCGAAGCGTACGTAGCGTTGTCATTCTGGTCGCGAACGTGTACGTACATACTGGTCGATGTAGAGGCGCACACGTGTCGTAGTAGAGGCGCGCACGTAGCATGTACACGTACGTACAGCGGCCAGCAGGGTGGAAGAAAGAAAATACGGCCGCGTATGTGTACATACGGGCGGGGTCTCGAACGCCTACTCGGGCATACGTACGGCGAGGGCTCGTTGACATGGCTGGGTCGGAACGGAGAAACATCGTCGTCGTCATGTTCATGGGGAGGCAACGGAATGCGTGGTCGTGTTCATCGGGAGGGCTTGGATGGAACAGGCGATGGAAACGAGGCCTGGCGTACCGCACAACGGAGGAAACGGACCTCCTACGGTCGAAACGGGGGTCCTGTTGATTGGGAGGGGTGTGGCGTACCGCAAAACGGAGGAAACGGACCTCCTACGGTCGAAACGGGGGTCCTGTTGATCGGGAGGGGTGTGGCTACCGCAAAACGGAAGAAACGGACCTCCTACGGTCGAAACGGGGGTCCTGTTCATTTGGAGGGGTGTGGCATACCGCAAAACGGAGGAAATGGACTTGTGTTGGAGTGCTACGGTCGAAACGGGGGTCCTGTTCATCGGGAGGGGTGTGGCGTACCACAAAACGGGACTCCACGGGATACTGTTCATCTCCACCGTCGACCTCCTCCAGCCTCCACGGGCTCCTGTTCATCTAGCCTCCACGGGCTCCTGTTCATCCAGCCTCCACCGCGCGCTACTCCACCGGCTACTGTTCAACCACCCCTCCACCGTCTACTGTTCATCCAGCCCTCCACACCACGGGGTCCTGTTCAACCACCCCTCCACGGGCACCCCTCCACCGTCTACTGTTCATCCAGCCCTCCACACCACGGGGTCACTACAAGGATTCGGGTCTATTGCAACAAAATTGTTCGTTGCAATACATACTGATTTGTGGCAATAAGTACCTATTGCCACGAAACAGCATTCGTTGGCAGCCGTTGCGACTGGACGCATGGTAATAGGTTATTGCCACAAAAAAGCAACTGTGGCAATAAAGTATGCTATTGCAACATCCATGTGGGAAGTCGCCACATGTTGTCCCGTCGCAACACTCATCTGATGCCACAATTTATTTTGTGGAGATAGCTTTAATGCAACATGTAATGAATCATGGCGACTAATAGCTCGTGGCGATAGACATTTGTGGCAACAACCTATGCCAACGACCCTCGTTTCGTGGTGCATACTGTTCCGTGGCAATAGTCAATTGTGGCAATAAACTATGGCAACAATCCTTGTTTTCATGGCATTAGGCATTTTGCCACGAACCGCTACACTTGTGGCATTAAATTATGGTAACAAATATTCCAGTCGTCGTAACAGGAAATTGCAACAAACTAGTTTTGGTGGTGATAAATAGGTATCACAACAGGTGAAATGTTTGTAGCGAGAAACTATTGCGACAATTTGAATTTTCATGGAGCTAACAAGTGGAAACAAAAAGTGGGTTGTGGCAACAGCCTATTGCAACCTAAAAAAATACAAGCATTCAATTACAATATTCAAAATCATACATATAATATGTAGATTCATAAAATTCATGATTCTGATGGCAAATATCCATCAAATGAAACTCAAATGTAATTTAGCCATCCTAATCAACTGCCAAGACTAAATTGTTCGTGCTCTAGAGTCCACTCGAGCTAGTTCTTTGGATCCTGCAATAAAGAAATTAAAAAAATAGTTCTAGTTAATGAGTCCAACATAACATACGCCATACAATTATTCCAGCCCCATTGTTAAAAGGAACTTTCGCCAGACTAACTGGAGTAATACTGTGTGAGCAAGCAAGCATGTAACTAGGGGATTAGAACAGTTTTACAAGTGTAAATGTCTAAAGCATAAGCACAAGTACATGTACTAAAATCTTTCACTATTGATTTAAGTTGTGGCTCAATCTATAGTTTCAGTTAAGTTCATGTCCCTAGCTAGCACACTCATTTTTTTAAGTTGTGACTCGATGCAGCAACAATGCATGGTGAAATAGAAGACGCAGCTAGCTAATTATGAAGGCCAATCACATGCTCACTTGAAACTGGACCATGAGTTTCAGGTTCTTTGTTTTCAACATCTTAAACGTGCTTTGTCCTAAAAACGAAGAGAACAATTATAAGTGCGGTAACCACTGTCAATTGCTTTGGATTCATGCAAAAAAAGTCTGGGCAAACATAGAACCACGCCGCATGGTGAAAAGTAAACATATTGCATGTCAAAAGACAAAGTTGTACTAGAGGAGCGTCAATTAATTTGGATTGGAGGAGCAGATATAATGTTACCTTGAACTTATCCGCAGAACCAGCTTCTGCATAAGCCTCAGCAGCTTTGGGGGCAGGTTCTTGTAGACCAAGGACTGGGCAATGAGGGTCATCAGCACGTGCATCGTAATCGATAAATGAAGCTCCAACCGTGAGAAAAATGTTGAATTAACATTAATTTTTAAACGAAGGGTTAACAACAGTTCTGGCTCAACCATAAAATCATAAAACAAAAATATATACTAAAGACTGGAAGCCCAGCCCTGACAAGAGTTCATTGAACTCATAAAAGAGAAGTGAGATACTTTTTAATATGTTGGGTCGTGCAATAACTATTGGACGAAGCAGAAGCACTCAATAAGAAATATGATTGGTTTTACCATTTAGGAGGAGTGGACATGGTGCAATCAGAGGAACTGAGTAGGGAGCATCAAACTGTTAAGCCATAGAAGGTGCTATCTTGTCCCAAACCTGGTAAAAATATGTCAATACACGATCGTCAAACATTTACAATGGAACAATCAGAAATAAATGTCAAATAAATCAGATAGTCACCTTTTTCACAACCTCTGCATCTATTTCACTATTCCCTGAATCAATTCTTGCTTCTACAGGAAAGACAAAACAACATAGATACTTATATGTAAATGTTCTGAACTGATACAATATATTCAGCTGTGATCTATATTTTTCAATGGTGTGTGCCCAATCTTAAAGAGGATGCATGGTATCTAACCTTCAAATAAATGCTTAATGCTATCAACTCTAGCTTGCCACATGTCATTATCTACTGCCCATTGAAATCCCTGTAGCTACCACAAAGAGCAGTGCTTTACTTACATGGGACAAATCACAAAACTATGTGCACCCATAAATTACTGTTGTGTGTACCTGAACACCAATTATTGGAAGAACAACATTGTACCGTGTATCCACAAAAGCAGCAAAGCATGCATGCATTCCTGTATTCAGCTCCAAATAAAAAAGATAAATATTCTAAAAGTGAAGTCTATGTATTAATTCAGTATCATGATGCAATCATGATCTATAATACCTCCGAGTGATTAACCAGCAATCCCTATCCTAGAGGGATCGACATCGTCCCTTGCACTAACATAATCTCCAAGCTTTATCAAGTCCCACACCTGCACATGTTCCTCACTCGGTATCGCAAAAAAGAACCAGGCACAACATGTTTTGAAGTATGATATACTAGGTCATACCATAGAAGACACTCATAAGGAGAGAACCAGACCAAAAGAATAAATCCAGAATTCAACTGAAGTGCCAACCCAGAGAGTGTAGTTATGGCACCAGTACAGCTGGACTAACACCAAAAACAGTGGTAATCCAGAGCTAATACTTAATCAGAAATAATTCCAATGCAATCCCTTGTTAACCTTCCCAAGCTGCCTCCGCAAGGCCGCTCTGTAACTCATCAAGATATCACCACCACTACGTGCTAGCTTTGCTTCCTTTCGTAGGATTCAAGAACAGATTCACATACATCTCTCATCATTTTAAGTGCAGCTGGCTTATCAGTCACATTATTAAAGCCTAACTTCTCAATGAGCTGCTGCAAAGACAACACGCCAGCAATAGCAGATATTCTTCATATCGTTGTTGCTTCACAAATAAAATAAATATTGGTACTTTTTGGTTTGATTAGTCCTCATACGCATACAGTTGCAGAATTATGTAGAGCAGACGTGAATACTAACATCTCATATTGAACTCCTCGTGGCCTTCTAGCTCTGGGTGTCACCATCACGATCACCCATCGTCTTCATCATCCGACATCTTCACAATAAAATCAGAGTAAGAAACATTGTAGTCATGAACTACATTATGCGAAATTATCAAAAACAAGAGATACTACATTAGCACTGCATGGCTCCTCCATGGCCGCCCGGAGGAGGGGAGCCAGGCGACGCCCGCTGGCTCGACTTCGCCCAAACGTAGACGCCGCCAAGGGAGGGCGCACTGGCCGGGGTTCGCGGTGGGCAGCACATGGAGCGGGGCGCTGCCGAGGGATGTCGCCCTGTGACGCAATGGACGAGGCGAGTGGGAGGCGCACTCGCGAGTATCCCGCAACGGACGAGGGGCGGCGGCCGTGGGCCGGGGTCTCCGGAAGCGGGCGACGGCGACGGCCTCTGATAGCGGGCGGGGTCGCGCGGGTGTCGGGCAGCCGACGGGGCGTGCGGCGGCGAGCGGGCATGGCCGAGGACACGGAGACGCGGCCCGCATCGGAGGGTCCGGAGGAGAGGGAGGAGAGCGAGATCAAGGACGACGACTCCTCGTCGGCGGCACCGCGCGGCTCGCTGGGCAAACGCCGCATCCGCTGGACGACGCTAGGATTTCTGGACATTCTAGGATGGGAGGAGATCGGGAGAAAGAACAACCTGAACCAGGGACGAGAGCTCCAGATCTAATCGCCGGTGAAGACGCGTGTGATTTGGTTTAGAATAGTAATCGTGGGTCGTTAGGAAGGGTCTTTAGCGGCAAGATAAATACTCTAATTTTTTTGCTAGGAACACAAAATATTGGCGCAAACTACAGTAAACCAAAATTATGTGGTGGGAAAGTAATTTTTTTGGAGGGAATGTTTAGAATAATGAAATAAGTTGGAAAAATAATATATCAAAGCAATATGAGATATATATGTTGCTAAATCGTCTCATGATCGTCATCTTCCCTCCAAACTAGATCGCGAGATTTCTGATGAAATCGTCCCACGTCCGTCATCTTCCCTAAGTCCGGCGGTAGGCGGCATGCAGGAAGCCCGCATCCATGGCCGGTGGAGAGGCTCGAGCTCGCGGGCGAAGGTTGGGTAGAGGGACAACGGAACTGCTTGGTCAGCACCGAGGATGGAGGAAGCGGGCAACGGGAGCCATGGCCGACCAGGAGCGGCGTGCAAGGTCAGAGGGGCGGCTCGCGCCACCTGGGTCAGGACGGCACGAGCTGCAGCCTGGTAGGGGTGGCCATCGCGCGAAAGTAGGGTCGCGACCGGTGCTAGCGCGTTGTCGCCGGACGACCCGGTTGTAGGTACAACCAGGTTTGCACTACAAATTCAAGAATCATCAGCAAAAACTTGGCTAGTTTTGAACTACAACTCACAGAAACCTCATGTGGCCCTCGCTTTAAAACTACTAGGTAATACTTTTGCCTTGGAACACAAGTACAAATGGGATGGGTTGGTGAGACGGTCGATCTATGTCAGTCTCGATCTCACATTTTGATCTTGAGATGGGGTGATCTCAACATCTTTCATCTTACCAAATAGTCCATGGAGGGTTCCTCCGCGCCAGAGTAGGTCCAACATAATCATGTCATTTTTGTTTCAACGAAAAACATAAAAATTCAACTATGTATATTAACAACCAATCCAATTTCGTTTTGAGATCTGTTGTGTTAGCAACGTGTTGTTTCATCATGGATCTATAATTGTGTATCTTTATTTACTCCCTAGTTGCCATGACAAAATTGAAACTTGGAATATATGTCAAATATTTGTGCCCTTGCCCGTCAGATCCATCCTGCATCGGATACACGCACGAGGGGGTGTAGGGGCCTTGGCGACGCTGCCGCTGGCCCGACTTCACCCGGTCACGCCCTCTGGCAGCGACAGGGGAGGGGAGGAGCAGACGGCAGGGCACTGGGAGGTCTCTAGGGATCCCTCCCGTCGTCGTCCGCAGCTCGCGCCACCTGGTGCTTGGGACCACGGATCCGGTGTGACAGCCGCCGCTACCAAGACCCATCACACCCCACCACGGGAGGCCACATCCGTGTCATCCACCTCCCAACGTAGCTGCTAGGAAGCCGGATCGCGCTGTCGCGACCCACCGCATCGCGACGCCCTTATCCGTCAGATCCGTCCGGCATCGGATCCATCCACAAGGGGGCGAAGGAGCCCTGCCGCCGACGTCCTTGTTGGAATATCATGGTTTAGTTGCTATATCCACTTCTACTCGTATAATTGATGCTACTGTTGTAGTTTAATTTAAAAAAAATCATCAAATTTGAAAATAGTTCTTCAAATTTTAAAAAAAGTTAATCAATTTAAAAAAGTTCATTTATTTCGAAAAAAGTTCATTTGTTTTTGAAAAAAGTTCATCAAATTTTAAAAAAGGTTCATTTATTTTTTTAAAGTTCACAAATTAGAAAAAAATCATCAATTCTGAAAAAAGCTTCACGAATTTGAGTAATAGTTGATGGATTTCAAAAAAAAGATTCATCAGTTTTAAAAAAAGTTCATAAATTTGAAAGGAATCTGCACATTTAGGAAAAATGATAAAGAAAGAAAAAACAGAAATACAGAATAAAAACGGCAGGAGAAAAAACACGAAATAACAGAACAAATAAAAGAAGTAAAAAAAGCATGTATATCACAACCAATGGGATGGCCTAGTGGTTTGCGTTCTTTTCTTTTGTACGGAGATATCATCGAATCGATCTTGTCAGCTGCACTTTTTCGTGACTTTGACGAAAAGAAATACAAAATTATACAACTATGACCGGATTGATCCTGTCAGCTGCACTTTTTTGTGATTTTGATGAAAAGAAATACAAACTTATACAAAATTATAATACAAAAAAATAGATACAAAAAAACACAGCGGACCAAAGTATACAAACATATACGTCTGCTATTTTAAACAAACGGCGCAATGGAGCAGCGGCCACTTGGGGAATGGGCGCACTCTGCGCTTCTACGCTGGGCCGGCCCATGTAAGGTGAGCCTTTCCTCGAGCGCAGTTAACTGCTCAGTCGATCCCCCCTCAACGTTTGAATTTTCCAAAAAAGTAAAAAGAGAGAAAAAACTGCAAAAATATAAAAAAATAGTGATTTTAAAAAGTTCATGGTTTTTTAAAAAAATGTTCACGAAACTGAAAAAAAGTTCACCAATTTTGAAAAATGTTCATCGAAATAGAAAAAAGTTCATCAAATTTGAACATAATGTCATCTAATTTTTTTAAAAAAAATTCAATTATTTCCAAAAAAGTTCATTGAATTTGAAATAAAGTTCATCAATTTGGAAAAAAGTTCACAGAAAATGAAAAAAGTTCATTATGTTTAAGAAATGTTCGTTCTTTTTTGGAAAAATAAACAACAATATGAAATAAAAGAAAAACGAAATAAAAACCAAACTAAACTAAACCAGAAAGAATTAAAAAAACCCGGCTTCAGCGAACTAAATAAAGAATAAGACGTCCAAAACGGGGAATACGGCGCACAAGCAGTGAAGTGGTCCAATTGGTTGCGCAGGTAGTGGCGGAAGAAAGAAGTCTCGAGTTTGAATCTTCATGTCGTACTTTTTTGGAAATTAACTGAAAATGACATAAACATGTAAAAATGGGCTGGCCCATGAAGGAGCGACGGGTGTGCGCCGATGACTGTAATGGGCGACGTTTATGGAATGCCGGTTCTTGCGCATTTTTCAATCCCTTTTATTTTACCGAAGTTTTGCAATTAACTTATGGTATAAAAGAATATATATGCCTTCCGTAAGTACTAAGAACTAACTCATGTAGTGGCGCAGCGGTCAGAGTGCTTGAGCAGTAAGCGGCCTCTCCAGGTTCAAATCCCGGCAGGAGCACTTGCGTTTGTTTTTTGTAAATTTTCTTCTTTGGGAAGACTCCTTTTTGGCAAATAGGGGATATACATGTTATTAAATACTAAAAACTAAGGGTTTTTTCGTAAAAGAATATGCCATGTTAGCACCTAACAGGCGGGCCCCAATGGTCAGATACATCATCAATACGCTGTTATACGCAGTTTAGATCATTTCGTAACAGACTGCCCCAGACATGATACTGATATGTAAAAATTACAAAAAGTGGTACCAATCTGCATGTACTGCCCCAGTTGTGATACTTCCATGCAATTAACTCATTTTCGATTTCCATATGACAAGTCCCTGTTTTGGCAGAAAACACTCTAGTTTTAAAATGGCAACAACTTGACCATTTCAAATCCAAATTTAACAAATTAAATATATTGTTCCTATCAAGAAAGTGTGTCCTATCCATTGATAAACTTTTTCCATTGTTTTGATTAATTGAAATTGGTGCAATTAAAATAATTACTCCTTAAAGCTTGCAAAAATCATAGCTTAATATCTATAAATTTGAATAATATATTTTTTCACTGTTTTACTTGTAACTAATGCAACGGCACACTGATGTTGCAATATATTTCTGAATATTACCAAAAATAGTTATTCTGTTGAAATACTTGGTCTCCGTTACACCAAATTTTCTTCTTTGGGGAGACTCTTTTTTGGCAAATAGGGGATATACATGTTATTAAATAGTAAAAACTAAGGGGGTTTTTCGTAAAAGAACATGCCATGTTAGCACCTAACAGGCGGGCCCCAATGGTCAGATACATCATCAATACGCTGTTATACATAGTTTAGATCATTTCGTAACAGACTGCCCCAAACATGATACTGACACGTAAAAATTACAAAAACTGGTACCAATCTGCACGTACTGCCCCAGTTGTGATACTTCCATGCAATTAACTCACTAAGAACTAACTCATGAAGTGGCGCAGCGGTCAGAGTGCTTGAGCCGTAAGCGGCTTCTCCAGGTTCGAATCCCGGCAGGAGCACTTGCGTTTGGTTTTTGTAAATTTTCTTCTTTAGGAAGACTCTTTTTTGGCAAATAGGGGATATACATGTTATTAAATAGTAAAAACTAAGGGTTTTTTCGTAAAAGAACATGCCATGTTAGCACCTAACAAGCGGCCCCCAATGGTCAGATACATCATCAATACGCTGTTATAAGCAGTTTAGATCATTTCGTAACAGACTGCCCCAGACATGATACTGACACATAAAAATTACAAAAAGTGGTACCAATCTGCATGTACTGCCCCAGTTGTCATACTTCCATTCAATTAACTCACTAAGAACTAACTCATGTAGTGGCGCAGTGGTCAGAGTGCTTGAGCCGTAAGCGGCCTCTCTAGGTTCAAATCCCGACAGGACTACTTGCGTTTGGTTTTTGTAAATTTTCTTCTTTGGGAAGATTCTTTTTTGGCAAATAGGGGATATACATGTTATTAAATAGTAAAAACTAAGGGTTTTTTTTCATAAAAGAACATGCCATGTTAGCACCTAACAGGCGGTCCCCAATGGTCAGATACATCACCAATACGCTGTTATACGCAGTTTAGATCATTTCGTAACAGACTGCCCCAAACATGATACTGACACGTAAAAATTTCAAAAAGTGGTACCAATCTGCACGTACTGCCCCAGTTGTAATACTTCCATGCAATGAATTCATTTTCGATTTCCATATGACAAGTCCTTGTTTCGGCAGAAAACACCCTAGTTTTAAAATGGCAACAACTTGACCATTTCAAATCCAAATTTAACAAATTAAATATATATATTCCTATCAAGAGAGTGTGTCCAATCCATTCATAAACTTTTTCCATTGTTTTGATTAATTGAAATTGGTGCAATTAAAATAATTACTCCTTAAAGCTTGCAAAAATCATAGCTTAATATCTATAAATTTCAATAATATATTTTGTCACTGTTTTACTTGTAACTAATGCAACGGCACACTGATGTTGCAATATATTTCCGAATATTACCATAAATAGTTATTCTGTTGAAATACCTCGTCTCCATTACACCAAATTTTCTTCTTTGGGAAGACTCTTTTTTGGCAAATAGGGGATATACATGTTATTAAATAGTTAAAACTAAGGGGTTTTTTCGTAAAAAAACATGCCATGTTAGCACCTAACAGGCGGGCCCCAATGGTCAGATACATCATCAATACGCTATTATACACAGTTTAGATCATTTCGTAACAGACTGCCCCAAACATAATACTGACACGTAAAAATTACAAAAAGTGGTTCCAATCTGCACGTACTGCCCCAGTTGTGATACTTCCATGCAATTAACTCACTAAGAACTAACTCATGTAGTGGCGCAGCGGTCAGAGTGCTTGAGCCGTAAGCGGCCTCTCCAGGTTCGAATCCCGCCGGGAGCACTTGCGTTTGGTTTTTGTAAATTTTCTTCTTTCGGTAGACTCTTTTTTGGCAAATAGGGGATATACATGTTATTAAATAGTAAAAACTAAGGGTTTTTTCGTAAAAGAATATACCATGTTAGCACCTAACAGGCGGGCCCCAATGGTCAGATACATCATCAATACGCTGTTATACGCAGTTTAGATCATTTCGTAACAGACTGCCCCAGACATGATACTGATATGTAAAAATTACAAAAAGTGGTACCAATCTGCATGTACTGCCCCAGTTGTGATACTTCCATGCAATTAAAATAATTACTCCTTAAAGCTTGCAAAAATCATAGCTTAATATCTATAAATTTGAATAATATATTTTTTCACTGTTTTACTTGTAACTAATGCAACGGCACACTGATGTTCCAATATATTTCCGAATATTACCAAAAATAATTATTCTGTTGAAATACCTGGTCTCCATTACACCAAATTTTCTTCTTTGGGAAGACTCTTTTTTGGCAAATAGGGGATATACATGTTATTAAATAGTAAAAACTAAGGGTTTTTCTTCGTAAAAGAACATGCCATGTTAGCACCTAACAGGCGGGCCCCAATGGTCAGATACATCATCAATACGCTGTTATACACAGTTTAGATCATTTCGTAACAGACTGCCCCAGACATGATACTGACACGTAAAAATTACAAAAACTGGTACCAATCTGCACGTACTGCCCCAGTTGTGATACTTCCATGCAATTAACTCACTAAGAACTAACTCATGTAGTGGCGCAGCGGTCAGAGTGCTTGAGCCGTAAGCGGCCTCTCCAAGTTTGAATCCCGGCAGGAGCACTTGCGTTTGGTTTTTGTAAATTTTCTTCTTTGGGAAGACTCTTTTTTGGCAAATAGGGGATATACATGTTATTAAATAGTAAAAACTAAGGGTTTTTCTTCGTAAAAGAACATGCCATGTTAGCACCTAACAGGCGGGCCCCAATGGTCAGATACCTCATCAATACGCTGTTATACGCAGTTTAGATCATTTCGTAACAGAGTGCCACAAACATTATACTGACACGTAAAAATTACAAAAAGTGGTACCAATCTGCACGTACTGCCCCAGTTGTGATACTTCCATGCAATTAACTCATTTTCGATTTCCATATGACAAGTCTTTGTTTTGGTACAAAACACCCTAGTTTTAAAATGGCAACAACTTGGCCATTTCAAATCCAAATTTAAGAAATTAAATATATATTCCTATCAACAAAGAGTCTCCTATCCATTTATAAACTTTTTCCATTGTTTTGATTAATTGAAATTGGTGCAATTAAAATAATTACTCCTTAAAGGTTGCAAAAATCATAACTTATTTTCTATAATTTGAATAATATATTCTTTCACTGTTTTACTTGTAACTAATGCAATGGCACACTGATGTTGCAATATATTTCCGAATATTACCACAAATAGTTATTCTGTTGAAATACCTGGTCTCCAATACAACAAATTGGCTGCCTCGCGCAACGGAATTTGTTTGTTGCAATATCTCTACCATATTGCAACGCCGATGTAGTTTGTTGCAATAGTTAGCCACTTTTTGCAACAATATTTGTAACTAATGCAACTTTACACCAATGTTGCAATATCTTTTTGAATATTGCCACAAATAGTTATTCTGTTGAAATACCTACTCTCTATTACAACAAAATGACTGCCCTCACACAACGAAATTTGTTTGTCGCAATACCGCTACCATATTGCAACGCCGATGCAGTTTGTTACAATATGAGGCCTGTATTGCAACAAAGTTAGTATTTATCGCGACGAAACTAAGTTACGGCAATATGTGCCGCCTATTACCACAATCGGAGAACTTGTGGTAATATTGCGCTTTATTGCAACACAACTTAGTTGTAGCAATAAATTTTGTTGCAATAGACTGGAATCCTTGTAGTGGGTCCTGTTCATCCACCCTTCCATGGGCACCGCTCCACCGTCTACTGTTCATCCAGCCCTCCACCACACCACGGGGTCCTGTTCATCCAGAGGCAACGCCACCACTCACTGTTCATCCAACCCCCCCCCCCCCCCACCCCCCATCCAGAGGCAACCCCACCCCTCCCTGTTCACCCAACCCCCCCCCCCCCGCAACGCCCACTGTTCATCCCATCGGTCGGCTTCAGTTAGCAGTAGTAGCGAAGGAATTGCTCGATTGGGTTCAGTTAACAGCCATCGATCGATCGCTCGGGTTCAGTAACGCGTAGCCTGCAGTGCAATCGCTCGAGTTTAGCTAGAGCCCAACGCCTCGCTCGGGTTCAGTTAGAGCCAACGCCTCGCACACACCATAACCGGGAACTCCCCGAAATTTTCCTCCCCCTCGGCCCCCGACCTCCCACCATAACCGGGAACTCCCCCAAATTTTCCTCCCCCTCGCTTCTACCATGGTTTTTTCCGTCATGGACGGCCCAAAGAATGTCATGCAGCTGCGTCTCCGGCCCGCCCAGGACAAAAAGCCCATTTTCTATCATGATTTTTTGTCATAGAAGTAGGAGCCCACCACATCTATGATGATACCGGGTTTTGTCACAATTATCATCATAGAAGTGTCATATGTATGACAGAAAAAAAATTCGTTCGGCCCAAAATGTCATGGATGTGTCTTTTTTTTGTAGTGCAACCCTCGACATTTGGCGCCCACCATGGGGCGAGGTGCACCGTTCTCTTTAGACCTATTCTGGATGGGAACCCTTTTCCTTCCTGGCGAGCGCAGCCAGCCCGGCACGCCGGACGGAGTCTGCGCCGACGCGCTGCATGGCGCTGAGATCGCCTGCGTGGCCAGTTGCCTCACCGATCTTGTCGGTGAGGTTCGCCTCTCCGACGAGCCCGCATCTGACGCGGGCACAGGTGGCCCCAAGAGCCTCCTCGCGGGCCTCCTCGATCAACTCCATGTCACCAGTGAGCCAGCTATGGACTTGGAGTCCGTAGGCTCCACCGATCCGATGTTGGTCGATTCCGACACCGCGTCGCTCGACGCGTTCCCCATCAACGTGGTGGTCTACGACGAGCCGCTCCCTCGCGCGGAGAGCGACGGAAGCACCGTCATAGAAGTGCTTGTCATCGGTTATGGCGAGCACTCCGGCGGAGGAGCTCATGACCCACTTGACGCGGCGCTGCAAAACCTGACCTTGCCCATTCCCGAAGACGCTGACGCCGAGACGCTGGAGGCACGCCGCCTTTAGCTCGTCGAAGGCGCGAAGAAGCTAGCAGGCATAGACGCCTATCAGAAGCCTACCAGCATGACATGGATCGTGCTGTGGGTGGCACGCCGGCTCCAACTAGGCCTAGCCGCCTTGGCGTGGTCCAGCAGCGCGGCGTGGCCATCGGCAACCTGTTTGGGGTGAATCGGCCCGTTTATGCCACACCTGCGGAAAACATTCGAGCAGCCCAGGCGGCGGCTGACGAGCTGGACCATTTCGAGGCCGAAGAGCGCCGCCTGATGACGGAGCGCGTCCAGCAACTCCTTGACGTGGCCGCCGAGCAGAACGAAGCCGGTTGCCGCACTGATGCGTCGCAACGGCAAAATGACGATCCGCCTCCCCGCCGAGACCAAGGCGCGACGTCTCGGATGCCGACTGGTGGCGTTCGCAGAAGAAAAGACAAGGAGTCGGCTGCCAGCAGCAGTCGGACTCGCGTCACCATCGAGCGCGACCAAGACGGTCGCCCAAGAGTAGTGGAACGACAGGACGATTGTCTAGCTCCTCCCCCTCGCAGGGAAACGCGAGTCTCCCCACCGCCTGTTGATCACCCGACACTCGGCGACCGCCTTGGCCGCCGAGAAGGAGTTGGAGAGAATGACGCTCGCCACCAGATCAACAGACTCCACCGATCCCTGGCGCTGGAAGAGGAAGACAAGCTGGATCCGCCGTGTTTCGGCCCCCGCAATCGAGATGAGCCCTTTCCCAAAGGATTCACACTCCCAAGAGACACGCCCAAGTACACCGGCTCCGTGAAGCCGGAAGACTGACTAGTTGACTACTCCACAGCCATCAACATAGCAAACGGCAACAAGCGTGTTGCCATGAAATACGTTCCGCTGATGCTCCAGGGCACGGCCCGGACATGGCTGAACAACCTGAAGCCCCGCAGCATCAACAGTTGGGTCGACTTCACTGATGCCTTCGTCCGCAAACTCACCAACACGTACAAGTGACCTCCCAAACCTCGCCAGCTTTCCTTGTGCGTGCAAGGCCCCAATGAGTCAACTCGCGACTACCTTACGCGTTGGGCCAAGCTCCGGAACTCCTGCGAGGGTGTGCACGAGGTGCAGGCTATCGAGTACTTCACCGCCGGGTGCAGAGAAGGCACCCTCCGCAAGCACAAGCTTCTCTACGACGAGCCGGAGACCCTCGACCAGCTGCTGATCATAGCAGACAAATATGCCACGGCCGACTCCTCCATGAAGGCGGAGATTCAAGTTAGTGCGACTGGCAAAGTGGCTCCTCAGGCTCCTAGAACCCCGGCTGGAGACGCCAGTCGGCGACAGCAGCAGAACGACCACAAGCGCAAGACCCCACAGCCTCCAGCAGCCGGCAGGTGGCAACAGTCAAAGACCAGCAGCCGGAGGGGCAGCCTTCGACCAAAAGACAGAAGGGTGGCAAGCCAAACTGATTGCCGGCTTTCTCCTATGAGCAGACTTTTGATGGACCCTGCAAGTTCCATAGTGGTGCGAAGCCGTCCAACCACACCACTCGGAAATGCCACTAGCTCACCAGGATCACCAAGGGAGACGGTCTCTTGCCTCCCCCGCCTGCTGGGCGGCCGCCTCCTCCGCCGCCCCAGCAGGCGGCGATCAAACCAGTCGGCGCAGTACAAGACGAGTACCAAGAAGAGCACGGAGCCTACATGGTATTCACTAGTGTAGCTGATGATCGACGCAGCAGGCGACTGCAGCAGCAAGAAGTGAACGCAGTAGCCTCAGAGGCACCAGAGTACATGCATTGGTCTAAGAACCCATCAGCTGGAGCAGAGCTGACCACCGAGAGGTGATGCCGAATCCGGGCTCCTACACCTTGGTTTTGGATGCCACTTTTGCCACGGATAGGCGAGCTGCTTGCTTCTCCTGAGTCCTGATAGACGGCGGCAGCAGCATCAATATCCTATACAAGGACACCATGGAGAAGTTAGGAATCAAGCAAAGACAGCTTCAGAACAGCCGGACTGTATTCCATGGCATAGTTCCTGGCCTTTCCTGCTCACCAATCGGCAAGATCCTGATAGATGTCCTCTTCGGAGATAAAGATTACTTCCGCCGAGAGTCAGTTTGGTTTGAGGTGGTGGACCTTGAGAGCCCATACCATGCGTTACTTGGCTGGCCAGCCCTGGCCAAGTTCATTGCTGTCCCCCACTTTTCCTACCTCAAGATGAAGATGCCGAGTTCCAAGGGGATTCTGACTATAGCCGGCGACTACAGGAAGTCGTCCGCCTATGCGGCTGAGAGCAGTCGGCTGGCCGAGTCCCTCGTGATCGCAGCTGAGAAGCGGCTCCTTGACCGGGTTGTGGCGATGGCAGGAAAGAGGCCGGAGATGTCGCCCGACCCCAAGGAGTCGGAAGCTGAAGGCTCATTCAAGCTGGCCAAAGAGACGAAGAAGATACCCTTGGACCCGGAACACCCGGAGAGGTATGCTGTCGTAGGTACAAACCTCGACAGCAAATAGGAAGGCGAGCTCGTCGATTTCCTCCATGAGAATCGGGACATCTTCGCATGGTCCTGCAAAGACATGCCAGGTGTTCCGACGGAATTTGCCGAGCACAAGTTACATGTCCGATCTGATGCCTAGCCCGTCAGGCAGCCCTTGCGCCGCCTGTCAGAAGAAAAGAGAAGAGTCGTTGGAGAAGAGATAGCCCGGCTTCTGGCAGCCGGCTTCATCATGGAAGTATTTTTCCCGGAGTGGCTAGCCAACCCGGTCCTGGTGCTGAAGAAGAAAAAGCAGTGGCGAATGTGTATTGACTACACTAGCCTCAACAAAGCATGCCCCAACGACCCGTTTTCTTTACCAAGGATCGATCAGGTGATAGACTCCACAGCCGGATGCGAGCTGTTGAGTTTCTTAAATACATATTCTTGATATCACCATATCAAGTTGAACCCAGCTGATAGACTGAAGACCGCCTTCATCACGCCATTTGGAGCCTTCTGCTACTTGGCCATGACGTTCGGCTTGAGGAATGCCGGCGCCACCTTTCAATGTTGCATGCAGAAGTGCCTCCTTAAGCAAATCGGCAGAAACGCCCACGTTTACGTGGACGACGTGGTGGTGAAGACGGAGAAGCACGGAACACTGCTAGAAGACCTCAAGGAGACCTTTGAGAACTTGCGCCGATTCCAAATCAAGCTCAACCCTGAGAAGTGCATCTTCGGAGTACCAGCCGGCCAGCTTCTTGGCTTCCTGGTCTCTGAACGCGGCATAGAGTACAACCCTGTGAAGATCAAGGCCATTGAGAGGATGGAAGTACCCAGCCGACTGTTGGACGTACAGAAGTTCACCGGCAGTTTGGCATCCATCAGCCGATTCATCAGTCGGCTGGGCGAGAAGGCTCTCCCCTTATACCAACTCATGAAGAAGACCACTTTTTTCGAGTGGAACCACAAGGCGGACGAAGCTTTTCTCCAGTTGAAGAAGATGTTGACTACCCCGCCTGTTCGGGCGGCTCCGACTCCTAAGGAGCCTATGCTCCTATACATCGCCGCCACCAGCCGAGTAGTAAGCACAGTTATTGTGGTAGAGCGCAAGGAGGAAGGCAAGGCACTGCCAGTCCAGAGACCGGTGTATTATTTGAGTGAAGTACTGTCGAGCTCCAAGCAAAACTACCCCCACTACCAGAAGATGTGCTACGGCATGCACTTTGCCGCCAAGAAACTGAAGCCGTACTTCCAAGAGCATCCAATCACTGTGGTCTGCACAGCCCCACTAGCCGAGATCATCGGAAGCCGAGATGCTTCAGGCCGAGTGGCCAAATGGGCCATAGAGTTGGCCCCCTACACCATCTACTACCAGCCTCGCACCGCCATCAAGTCGCAGGCATTGGCTGACTTCCTCGTCGACTGGGATGAGACCCAGTACCTGCCGCCAGCGCCTGACTCCACCCATTGGCGGATGCATTTCGACGGCTCCAAGATGCGCACCGGCTTGGGAGTCGGCATCGTCCTCACCTCTCCCAAAGGCGACAAGCTCAAATATGTGCTGCAAATCCATTTTGCCGCCTCCAACAACATCGCCGAATATGAGGCACTCATTCACGGGCTCCGGCTTGCCAAAGAACTCGGCATTCGCCGGATCCTGTGCTATGGTGACTCCGACCTGGTGGTCCAGCAGTCGTCCGGCGACTGGGACGCCAAAGATGCAAAAATGGCAAGCTACCGCTTCCACGTGCAGCAACTCAGCGGATATTTTGGGGGGTGAGAGTTTCTCCATGTGCCAAGAAACGATAACGACCAAGCAGACGCTCTGGCACGAATCGGCTCTACCCGTGAAGCAATACCGTCCGGCGTAGCCCTTCAGCGCATCCTTAAGCCGTCTGTCAAGCCTTCACCAGAATTAGATTCTATCTTTGTGCCGGCTCCTCCCGAAGCAGTCGGATCCGACTCAAGAGCCCCAGCAGACGGCACGATTATTCTGACAGGCGGCTCCGGGGTCGCAGCAGTCGAACCTGGCCTGGGGACTTCAGAACCCGGCCTGGGGACTACGGCGGTCAGCCCGGAGACTTCAGAACTCGGCCCGGGGACTGTGCCAATCGGCCCGGGGACTTCATCGATCCAGCAAGCGCCTGCCGACTCCAACCCGCCGCCTCCCGGCCCAGCCGCCCTCATCCAAGTCGCAGTTCGAATAATCGAAGAAATCACAGCACCCTCATGGGCCCAGCCCATCCTCAAATTCTTGGTGAGCAAAGAGCTGCCAACTGATGAGATCCTAGCTCGGCAAGTGCAACACCGAGCAGCAGCCTACACCATAGTCAACAGAGAGCTCGTGAGGCGCAGTGTCACTGGTGTCTACTAGTGCTGCGTAGAGCCGGAGCAAGGCCAAGCAATTCTCAAAGACATCCATCAAGGCGAGTGTGGCCACCATGCAACTTCAAGAGCACTCGTCGCCAAAGCCTTCCGCCAAGGTTTGTTCTGGCCAACTGCTTTAGAAGACGCCAAGGATTTGGTCCAAAAATGCAAAGGGTGCCAGAAGTTCCGCTCCAAGCCGCATCAGCCGGCTTCTGCACTCAAGAATATCCCCATTGCCTGGCCCTTCGCCGTTTGGGGCCTGGACATGGTGGGACCATTCAAGATGGCACGAGGCGGCCTGACTCACTTACTTGTCACGATGGACAAGTTCACCAAGTGGATAGAAGCAAAGCCAATCAAGAAGTTGAATGGCCCGACTGTCATGACGTTCATCGCCGACATCACAATTCGGTACGTCATACCACACAGCATCATCACCGACAATGGCACAAACTTTGCCAAAGGTGCGTTGGCCCGTTTCTGCACGACACAGGGCATCCGACTGGACTTAGCATCCGTTGCCCATCCGCAGTCAAACGGCCAGGTAGAGCGAGCAAACGGCCTCATCCTGTCTGGCATCAAGCTTCGACTATTCGAGCCTCTGGAGCGTTCGGCCGGCTACTGGCTCGATGAGTTGCCAGCCGTCCTCTGGAGCCTGCGCACAACTCCAAACAAGTCAACCGGCTTCACGCCTTTCTTCCTCGTCTACGGTGCCGAAGCCGTCATCCCAACGAACATAGAGTTTGACTCCCCACGAGTCACCATGTACACCGAGGAGGAAGCAGAAGAAGCACGTCAAGACGGCATCGATATGCTGGAAGAGGGCCGACTGTTGGCACTCAGCCAGTCCAGCATCTACCAGCAAAGCCTGCGCCAATACTACAACCGGAAGGTGAAGCCGAGATCTTTCCAAGAAGGAGACCTTGTGCTCCGGCTGATCCAGCGAATAGCCGGCTAGCACAAGCTTTCGACACCTTGGGAAGGCCCTTTCATCATCAGCAAGGTGTCGGGCAATGACTCCTACTACCTGATCGATGCTCAGAAGCCCCGAGCACGCAAGAGGGACGACTCCGGCAAAGAGACGGAGCGGCCATGGAACACAAATCTCCTCCGAAGGTTTTACAGTTGATGCAGTATGTACCATGCTACCTTTTGTATTAAAGTACCAAGACTTCGGGGCCCCCGAGAAGATCTCGGGGACTGCCCTATTTTATCTATAAGTTAAGAATTATGCCAACGAGTATGTTATTCTTTGATATACCGCTTGGCACCGGGTTCGACTAGTCGGCCCGGGGACTTGCCGTCTTGCACTATGAAATACTTCCTGCAGCCAGACAAGTAGTGTGTTGCACCTAAGCCGTCTCCTGTCAGAAGCCACAGCTCGCAGAGTGACTGTCTGGTGGGCAGGAGTGAGGTCGAATGGGTGCCCACATGAAAAATGCCTAAGGACCCAAGGCATGAACATAGTTTAAGCCGGCTTCCAGCCTTCTTCAACCGACTCTTGAAGAGCCGGCTCGCCGTTTTCTACTCAACTTGCTAGAAAACTCTAAACGGCTAAGTGCTTGCCTTCCCAAAGTAGCCAAGTACTTGATCTAGCAGCAGTCCGCAGAGCGGCTGTCCGGTTGGCAAGACGGCAACCAAGGGAAGGCGACAAAGGAAAAAGCCAAAGGAGCAATGAGCAAGAAGAGATAAAACTCGGATAAATATTTACATAGCAGAGGCCCTTGGCCGAATCTTCAAACAGAAGTTCAAGATACACCCCATGGGTGGAATTGTGCAAATTAACAAGTTCTTCAAGACCATTAAGCAGATAACACAAAAGATAAGTAGCAGCCTAGGAGGCGGCAGACGGGTTCGGAGGATCGGAGGAGTCGGTGGTGCCAGTTGTTGGGGCGGCCGGCTGGTCGGTCTCGGCTCGATCGCCTCCGGTGGCAGCCGGCTCGGTCGGACGCGGCTCGTTGCTGGAGGCGCGGTCGAGCTGAGGCTGGTCGTCCGCTCCATCTTCTGGCGCCTCCTCTTCGCCTCCATCCTCCGCCTCGCCTTCCTCCTCGACACTGGAGCCGATCACCTCCGCCGAGTCCTCGCCGTAGTCTGGATTCATCCCGAACCACTCCGGTGGCGCCTCGTCGCCGTTCTCAGCTCGCTTTGGGACGAAGATGCTAGTGTCAGTATACTCGGAGATCGACGCCGCGCGCTTGACGAGAGCGTCTTCCACGACTGCCAACTCCGCCTGGGCCTCTAGCCGGAACGTGGCTAGCTGGTCTAGGCTCAGCCCAGGATACCACGCCTTAACGAACTCCAAGGCCGGGCGCGCTCCGGCCCGGGCCGAGGAGCCCTTCTAGGCTTCAAGGCGACCAGCCGCGACCTCCAGCCAGTCGGCAGTCCGACTGGGAGTGCGCGGATCCTGCATGTCCGGCCACAGGGCGGCAATCGCCGAGGCGCCGACACGCAGAAGCCAGCGCAGCATCCGGTGGGCCGGCCGTAGGCGGGCCTCGATGCTCAGGATCTGCTCATCGAGAGTTCCGGGGGCGTCGACAGCGATCTCTGCGCCATCCGCCCTCCGCCCTTCGCGATCAGCCTCGATGGCTTGGTTGGCAGCCTGCGAGTGGCCGGGGACTGCCAAGACAGAAGAACGAAGGACAAGTCAAAAAACTAGAAGTTGGCTCGACTAGCAGTCGGCGGCCTAGAAAAGGAAAGTGAGGGGAAGCTCACCATCAACAAGATCCTTGATCTCATGGAAGCCGGAAGATAGCACCGCTTCCTTGTCAGTCTAGGAGGAGCGCTCGCTCACGAACTCAGCCAGGAGGGCGGTCTCCTTTTCTTCCGCCTCCTCCCGGGTCTTCTTGAGCAGCTCCTTCTGCTCTGCAAGTTGTGCGACCAGCAGATCGCGCTCTGCGGCCAGCTTGTTGCACTCCTCCCCCTTGGCACGCAGCACGGTGTTGGCCTCGCCCAGTTGCTACTGCAGGGTGGCGTTGGCCTCTGAAGAAGAAGAAGAAAAAAAGGCGTTAGTCGTCAACAAAAAGAAGGCCGCCGGGGAGATCCGGCCCGACTGCTCAGCAGTCGGCCTGAAGCTCAGCAGTCGGCCCTGCAGAGAAGGAAGAGGACTCACTCCGGCTTTCCGACAAGTCGGCGGTCCGCTTCGCCAGCTCATCAACGTTACAGTTGAAGGCGGTCACGTGGAGATTATGATAGTCCTGTGACAAAAATTTCAGACAAACGTTAGTACTTGGAACTTGCCAATTAGAGTTCTGAGCCGCCTACTCAGCAGCCGGCCTGAAACTCGGGGACTACACCCAGAGGGTGCGGTGGCTTGCCCCCACAGAGAAAAACAAGAGACAAAAACGAAGAAGGAGGAAACGTACCCGGATGGCTGCTCGTGACGCCAGATGCGCTTTGGTGCAGTTCTGGATGGCGTCGCCCTCAGCTCGGATCTTGGCCTGGATGTCCAGAAGCGCCTGGTTCAACGGGCCCCTCCCGCCTTCGCGCACCAACCCAGTGGGCGCGACGCTCGACGCCTCGGCATCCGGGATCGTGGAGCTCGCAGCGCCGGTTTCCAAAGGGCGCGGCGCCGAGGTCGCCTTCGCAAGACGGCGATGCGTTGGCGTGCCGAGTTGGAGAAGTAGGCCCGCCACCACCTTGTATTTGTTCGGCGGCACCGGTGGATCCGCCGGCTGCTCGCCTTGCGTGCTTCCAGAAGGCGGCGGGGGCGGCACAATCACGTCTGGCATGGAGGCGTCACCGCCGTCCCTCTCCATGATCGGGTTCTCGCCGCCGACTTCCCCAGTCTGCCCTGTGAACTCCGGAGGTGGCGGCGCGGAGTTCAGCGGGGTGACGAAAACCGCCGATTAGCGGTGCACGGGTTCTTCAGCCTGCTTCCCCGCCGCGACGGAGGCCTTGGCCTCTGCCAGCTTCTTCTTGGCGGCAGCCTCCGCCTTCGCGGCCTCCGCCTTCTCTAGGCGGGTGGCCTCTTGCTCTGCGCGCTTCTCTTGCGCATTCCGCTCTGTCGCCTCCCGAAGGTCGGCGGCGGGGTCAATCCGCTGAGTGGTGGCAGAAGTCTCCGCCGACCCCATGACAGAGGCGGCAGCGACCCTCTCAAGAGAGAGGGGAGCCTTAGACCAAGGGAAAACAAGTAAAGAGTCAGACAAGATCTACAGAGAAAAAATAAAAACGAAAGGAAGGAGCACTCACGCGGAGACCAGCGGCGGCTTCTTCACCTCCTTGCGGAAGCGGTTGGCCTTCGCGGCCGCCTTGTCCCGCTTGGTCGCCGCAGCCGAGCCCTTGGGCTTCTTCGGCCGGCTGCTGAACAAGCTCGGCGCGCCCCTGCACTTCTTCACGCCGCCTTGGTCGCCCGGCGCGCAGAAGAGCTCGTGCCGGGCTGGCCGGCTCCCGGCTAGTGGCGTGGGACGACTTCCTCCGTGTCATCATCGGACCAGTCCTCGAGACTGGCCCCGAGCCTCGGGCCGCCCACTCCGCTGCCTCCTTCCTCGGCGTCGTCCTCCAAGGCCGCCGCCCCCAGATCGGGGTCGTCGACATCGCTCTCCACCCGGTCGGCGAGGAATTTGCGGGCCGGCCTCACGGTGCCGGCTGATGGATGGAGGAGGGGATTCTGACCAAAGCTGACTGGTCAGACCAGACAAGACAGACTCAGCGACAAAGAAGTCAAGAAGGCTGAAGGAAAAGAGAAAAGGAAACAACTCACCACGGGCGGAGGGTTGGCTCGTGAATATGGCTCCATGCCGAACTGCCAATCTTCCAAGAGCTTGCAGTCCGAGAGGTAGTTCACCATGTAGGCCACCTCCTCGTGAGGCATCTCCTTGGTGCACATCTGACTCAGATCCCGGTGCCCGCTCATCTGACAAATCATGTGGGGGCGACCTTGGAGCGGGAGAACTCGGCGCGCCACAAAGGCGGCCAGTAGATCCGAGCCGGTCAGGCCCTCCAACTGCGTCAGCACTCGAAGTCGCAAGACGGCGCCGGCTCCAGCGGGCATCAGCGTCCTAGCCCGGTACGACCAGTTGGGCAGCCTCCCAGCCGGCGGGTCGGCTACGTAAGCCGGCAGATTGACCCAGTCACCCTCCGCGAAGACGCTCTTCACGTAGATGTACGACCGCTGCCACATCTTCACCGACTTTATCAGATTGATGGGGGGAACGGGTTGTCGGCCCCCGACCTCCGCACGGCGATGAATGCGCCGCACTGAGCCGGCACGCCTGCAGCCTGGGTGCCGAGCTTGGAGAAGAAGAACACCCGCCAGAGCTTGATGGTGGGGAGGACGCCGAGGAAGCCTTCGCACAAGGCGACAAAGGCGGACAGCAGCACCACTGTGTTGGCCGTGAGGTGGTGAGGCTCGAGGCCGTAGAACTCAAGGAAGGCGCTGAAGAAGCTGCTCGCCAGCAGGCCTACGCCGTGCATGCAGTGCGAGCGGAAGATGACCCGCTCCCCTCCTGCGGCGCCGGCGAGATTTCCCCCCTTGGCGCAAGACGAACCCGCACATAGTCCTTGCCGGGGAGCCGACGCGTCTTGCGGAGGAACTCGACATGATCGTCATGGACCTCTGAACCGTCCCAGGTGCCGGAGTGCACCGAAGGGGGCGCGGCGGCGGAAGAAGAGCTCATGGCGAGCGGGACACCGCGGCGCTCAACGTAGCTTGGGGCGCGGCGGCCTGAAGAAGTAGAAGAAGAAGAGGAGGGAGCGGTGTGGAGGAGGGGAACGCGTGCTCTGCCGCTCCCCCTCCTCCCCCTACTTATAGGCTCATGGGCCCACGACCCCCACGTTTATCGCGCAAAGTTACTGCGCGCAGTGACTCCGCGGGAGCACCAACCGTCCGCCATGGCCACAGCGGATCCGCTCATGCGCCGAGGCACGGTAGTGGGGGGCCCCGCCTGTAGACCTGTCCTGTCACGCGCGTGGGCGGGCAGACTGGCCTGGCCGCGTGCTGCCACGTGGCATGCCCGAAACGGGCGGCGGCCTGGAAGCTTAGCCAGCACGCCACTTGGATCCCGCTGAAGCGTTCGAAAATGTTGAACAAGACGACTTGGGCGCGCCCGACTCCTACCAGTCGGCCCGGCAGAAGTCGAACGAGGTCCTCACCTCGGGCACCCGGAGAGAGAAACTGCTGAGGATCCTCGGCTGATCATCCGCGGCCTCTCACCAGCTTCGAGGACTACTGTCGGAGTAATGGGCCATGGGTAGGCAAACCCGGAGCCCAGAACCTTTCAAGACATCGGGGCTGACTGTGCCCCTCAAGACGCCAAGATGAAGGGCCGCCTTCCGAAGGCCGGCTGCAGGAACAACCGACTGCCCACATACGGCCGAGTCTTGGAGGCGAGTTCAAGACAAGCCGACTCCTGTCTGGCGGCTTCCAGAGAAGCCGGCCACGGGGAGTCGGCCCACAGCGCCGATAATACCCGAGCCCTCATCAAGGGGGACGGAATGGGGAGTGGCTACAGCGAAGCTCACTCCCTCCCCTTTCCAAAGGCTGGCGTGGCTACAGTGCGTTGTACCCGCAGAGATCTCCGTCTGGCGCGGAACTGTTGCCATGCCATCCCTGACATCAGCACCAGTAGGCAGAGTCCTACACCCACGACGACCTGTCTGTACGACCTAGGGATGATGGGACCCACCTGTCAGCGAGAGTCCAGAAGACGGCAAGAGCGCCACCAGTCGGACCCGTTGGGAGTCGTCCCCCCAGGAGTCGGCTAGTCCCTCCCACGGGTCCCACGCGCCATTAACCAGACAAGACGGGGAGTGGCAACAGTAATCACCCGCTAGGCGGCGGAGCTGTAGCCACGACCCCATGACCAAGCCTACGTCATTAGAGGCACAGATACATTAATCAGCAGCCGGCAAGACCCGTAAGCGGCGGACACGGCCTGTCGGCTCCATACCAGACCAGTTGGCAGGGCCCACCAGTCGGCGGGCCCCAGCAGTCGGCAGGGAAGATGGCAACCGAGAGACTGACGGCTGGGCCCTGCGCCCGGCCGGATTACCATTGTACCCCTGGGGGTTAGGCCTATATAAACCCCCCATGACACCCATGCAAATGGTTCAAATCCATTAGCACTAGACCAGATCATATAGGAAGGAGAGAGCTAGTCTTGCCTTCTCCTACCTCCCGCATATAGCTCAAGGAGCGATCTTGTACTCACTTTGCCTTAGTGATCATGCGGAGACCCCGCAGAGCAGGACTAGGGGTGTTATCTCCTAGGAGAGCCCCGAACCTGGGTAAATTACGTCGGCGTTCGTGTCTATGCCTCATCCCGCTTCCGGGCACCGGCGACGTTGTACTCGCTCCCATCATGATAAGCCATCCTTTGGCATATGTCGCACCCAACCTATCAGGACCCCGATTCTGAGTCACATCGATCTAGCCGGTAACACCTCATATCACTTTGCGGCCTCACGCATGGTACCCCACGGGTGTCGCCTTACCATGGCCCGGGACCGTTTGCGCCTTTTGGCTCACGTATATGATAGTGTCGCTAGCATCCATATGACAGAGAACCCAGGCCGACATGGCTAGTCGTGAACCCGAAGTGGCACAGACCTATGGAGACAGGCATACATGAATCACATCGAGCATGTCGGTCATCAACGAGTGATTCCAGGCTGTAGCACTGGGCTAACAGGACTCCGGGGATCCCGGGCTGTAGCAGGCTAGGCAGGACTCCAGAAGTCACCGCATGACATTTCCCCGAAGGGACAGACATAGGAACGAAGTGAAACACATGCCGGCCAGTCAAGTGTCCTGAACAGTAGTGCTGGGCTAGCAGGACTCCGGTGAACCGGGCTGTAGCGGACTACTATGGCTCGAGGAACACTAGACTACATTTCCCCATAAGAAAGGCTGCCAAGGATAAACAACTAGATTGTCGGATCCCACTCATACCAAGCATTTCAATCATACACACAATATGCCCGATATGAGTACATACAACATGGCATCACAACAAAACTCTACAACTCAAGTTCTTTATTTAAAGGCTCCAGAGAGCCATACATAACATGTTCATACAGATAGGTGTCACATGACCCGACACTCAAGTCATACAATCATACAAGCACATGCGGAAGCAACTAGTCTGAGTACAGACTCTAGAAAGAAAGAAGGCTTCTCGAAGCCTGTCTATCTACATAGGGCCCTCCATGGCCAGGATCACCACCTGGGTGGCTAGTCACTCGTCGACGTCAAGGTCTACATAGAACCCATCGGAGGGGGCGGTGTTGTCGTCTGAAAACAGTAATTAAGCAAACATGAGTACAAAGGTACTCAACAAGTTTTACAACAGAACCTACTATACATGCTTATTCTCAAGAAGGTGGTGGGGTTGATGCAGCAAGCCAGCTTTGACTCTTGGCTAAGCTATCCTACGGAACTTCTCTAGTAAAAATAGTTTTCGCACACGAGTCCACTACTCACCAACACAATACTCCATCGGGGATCCTCCCTCGTCATCCTACGAGAGGGCCATCCTCGGTACTCACACTTATCTTGAGTCTTTTAATAGTATCCATTAATTTGTCTATGAACTGTATAGGCAACCAAGTAGTCCTTCACCGCGGACGCGGCTATTCGAATAGTTTTATACCTTGCAGGGGTATACTTCATCATACACGCTTTCACCACTTACCGCCGTTTACACGACATGTACTCGGCAACCTTCAAGCGGAAGCCCAGCGAGGGTGTCGGCCACGGCCTACCTAAACACTTAAGTCTCTAGTCCAGGTTTATCGCCTATCCAGGTTCCATCCGCAGGGAGTCCGGCCAAGGTTTCCACATACAGCCCCGAACGATGTGAACAGGGTTCCCGAGACACCAAACGGGTGACTCGGTACACCGTGCCACGGTGTATCTACCGCAACATAGCCCACCCCTAGGGTCAGCGCTACGCATGGCCACCAACACATAACCTACAAACACCAGAAACTATTTGCAACTCCTGGACAGAGTACTAGGGTGATTAAGAAGCCGAGAGGGTCAATTAAGGATCCCAATGCATGGTAGTAGCTGAATCTTAAAATCACACATACAGATCTCAGTTCTTAGGGACGGCCTCAATGAAACAACCCACCATGTACTCCTACATGGCCTCTCATCGATACCTTTACCAAAACATGTTCAACACATCCCTCACATTACCGGCATAAGCATTTCACTCTAGCCCATCACCCAGATGAACCAGACCTGACACAACTCTAAGCATAGCAGGCATAGCAAGGTAGGAATCACAAAACATGGCTCAATCAACTCCTACACATGCTAGTGGGTTTCATCTAGTTACTGTGGCAATGACAGGTCATGCAGAGGATAAGGGTTCAACTACCGTAGCACATAGCAGTTTGAATCGCGTTGTCTTAATGCAGTAAACAAGAGCAGAAGCGAGAACATGGGTTTGTATCGGAATGAACTCATTTGAATCAAAGATTCAAATATTAGCTCATTAAACATGGCCTTAATAGTGCATTTCCTTATTCTGCTTAAACAGCAAGGTAAGCTTGTTTTGTCATGCATGAAACCATTACAGATGGACAGATTGAATTTTTTTTGATAATTTTTCATATATAATTTATCTCATTTGGAGCTATGGTTGAATTTCTATGAATTTTTGAAGTTTGAACTATTTTCTAGAATTTCCTGTATAAAAATAAATCCAGAAAAACTGCGTCAGCAATGCGTCAAGGTGACGTCAGCAGGTCAAAGGCGCCAGCCCAGGTCAAACCTTACTGGTGGGCCCCTTCTGTCAGCCTCTCAGCTAATTAGCAGGATTAGATTAACACTAATTAGCTGTTAGTGGGGCCTGGGCCCACATGTCAGTGACTGATTTAATTAAAATTAACTAAAACTAATCCTAAATTAGTTAGCAGACCGGCCCCACCTGTCATAGACTCAGGGGGGTCTACCTGGGCCCACCCAGGGGTCAAACTGGGTCAAACTCGCCGGCCGTTGACCGCCGGCGAGGCCCGAGACAGCGGAGGGCTTCGGAAAATGCCCTCAGGCGACCAAAACGACGGAGGAGAAGCGCTACGCGTAGCTGGGGACGAGCCGCAGCATTTGGTGGTGGTGGTTGGGCTTGGGGTGGCCGGAAACGACGCCGACGGCGAGCTTGGCGGTCGCCGGAGTTCGGGCGAGGTTGGTTTCGAGGCTATGGTGCACGGGAGGAAGAGCTGGTGGTGGCTACGGGTTCCTGGTGCTGCGTTGAGCACGGGGGTGTGCCCGGCTTCAAGCCACGGCGGCCCTGGCCACAACGGCGACGAGGCACGGCGCCGGCGAGCTTCGGCCGTGGTGGAAATGGCGGCTACAGGGGCCAAACGAGCACGGGAACTAGGGGAAGAGGAAGAGGAGCTCACAGCAAGTGCAGCGGTGGTCTCAGCGGGCTCGGGGATGGGCTGGAGAAGAGGTGCGGTCACCGGCGATCTTGGATGCCCGAGGTTGAAGACGAGGGCGAAGGCGGTGCTGCAGGGCTTCCGGCGAAGCATGGCTCGGTGGGGAGGATGAGGGAGTCGAGGCGGAGCTGATGGGCTCATCGGAGGGGCGAGGGGAGGTCTCTGGCGGCGACTACGGCATCGGCGGCGAGGGACGCGCTCGGCCATCGCGGGAGAGGATGAGGGAGACGAGGGGGAGAGTGAGAGAGGATGAGAGGGAGACGTGGGGGTCGCGTGGCGTCCTCTGGGCGTCTCCCGGCGTCGGCAGAAGCAGGAGGTGGCCGGCGCGTGGCCGGCGCGCGGCGAGCACGCGCCCCTGCCTCCTGGCGCGAGGTAGGGGGTGACTGGCCGAGCCAGTAGGCTGGGCCGAGCCAGGTAAGGCCCAGGTGGGCTCTCTCTCTCTCTTTTTATTTGTTTCTGTTTTCTATTTAACTGCAACTGTTTAGCTTTATTAAAAATACTAAAACGTTTCCAAAAATCCTGAAAATAAATGTGGCCTCTGTTTAGATTATTTCCAACAGGAAACATTTATTCCTAGAATTATTTGAGCATTTAAATTATTTTATAGCATTTAAATGCCCAAATTCAAATACTTATGATTTAATTCAATGACCTTCTGTTGACCTAGAAAATTGTGCACCAATTTTGCCAGAGGTTCTAACCCAAGACAAAGAGGGTGAACTTTTTAGAAGGGCATTTCAGGTTCATTGAAAATAATTTTAGTAAACCCTAGTTGTTTCCAGCGGGGGTGTTGGGGGTTCTGTCTTCCCCAATTCAATTTTAAGAAGAATTTAAACATGATGCACATTCTAATGCGGGTGTGACAACTCACCCCCACTCAAAAGAATCTCGTCCCGAGATTTAGGATCCTCTGGAAAGAAGGTGGGGTACTCGAGTCGAAGGCGATCCTCCCTTTCCCAAGTGGCTTCTTCCACGGAATGGTGTGACCATTGAACCTTGAGAAACTTGATATTACGACGTCGAGTGGTACGCTCGGCTTGATCAAGGATACGAACGGGATACTCCCGATAAGAGAGGTTATCTTGTAGATCAAGTGTTTCGTGGTCCACTCCACGAATAGGATCCGCGAAGCAACGCCTGAGTTGTGAAACGTGGAAGACATCATGAACTCTGGAAAGATGCGGAGGTAGTTCCAATTGGTAGGCAACTTCTCCTCGTTTGGCAAGAATGCGAAAGGGTCCAATGTAACAAGGAGCCAATTTGCCTTCGATACCGAAACGATGGGTTCCCTTTAACGGAGTAACCCGAAGGTAAGCCTTCTCGTTGACTTCATAAGTCATAGGCTTATGTTTACGATCATATTGACTCTTTTGACGAGATTGGGCTGTTTTCAAATTCTCACGAATAGCGTGAACCTGCTCTTCTGCTTCCTGAATCATATCCGGGCCAAAGAGTTGTCTTTCCCCGATTTCTGACCAGTTAAGAGGCGTTCGACATTTTCGTCCATAGAGAACTTCGAAAGGAGCCTTGCCCAAGCTAGCTTGATAGCTATTGTTATAAGCAAACTCCGCGAATGGAAGGCATTTCTCCCAACTCATTCCGAACGAGATAACAGAAGCTCGGAGCATATCTTCCAGAATTTGATTGACTCGCTCCACTTGACCACTTGATTGAGGATGGAAGGCGGTACTAAAGGAGAGACGAGTTCCCATAGCATTTTGGAAACTTTCCCAAAATCGAGAGGTGAAGAGACTCCTACAGTCTGAGTTAATTTCCAATGGAACACCATGAAGAGACACTATTCGAGAGATGTATAATTCGGCTAGCTGGCTAGCGGTGATACTCTCACGAACAGGTAGGAAATGGGCTACTTTGGAAAGACGGTCGATCACGACGAAGATGGCATTATTCCCTCTCTTGGTCCTGGGAAACCCAGTGATGAAATCCATACTGATTTTATCCCATTTCCATTCAGGAATAGCCAAAGGTTGAAGGGTGCCAGCAGGCCGTTGGTGCTCTGCTTTAACACGACGACAGACGTCGCAGCTAGCAATGTATTGAGCGATTTCTCTCTTCATCCTAGTCCACCAAAACCTCTGGCGTAGGTCTTGATACATTTTAGTACTACCGGGATGAATGGTGAGAGGGGATTCATGAGCTTCCTTAAGGATCAACTGGCATAGATGTTGTTTCTTGGGAACCAGCAGACGGTTCTCAAAGAAGACAGCACCTCGCTCATCCATGGAGAAACATTTAGCAACTCCGCTAGCGATGTTTTGCTTAATCCGGGATATGCCCTTATCATACCGCTGGGCGGTTATGATTTGATCCATAAGGTTAGGTTTCGCCACCAGGGTGGATAGGAATCCTCGAGGAACAATGTGAAGATTAAGCTTACGGAATTCCTCATGGAGAAGTGGTTGACTTTGTTGTAACATCAGGTTGTTACAATAGGATTTACGGCTTAGCGCATCAGCCATGACATTGGTTTTGCCCAGGGTGTAAGTTATTCCTAAGTCGTAATCCGAGATCAACTCAACCCAACGTCTTTGCCTGAGATTCAAATCTGATTGGGTGAAGATATATTTCAAACTTTGGTGATCGGTGAAGATCTCACAACGATTACCGAGGAGGTAATGTCGCCAAGTTTTAAGTGCATGGACTACAGCTGCTAGCTCTAGATCATGTGTGGGATAATTTTCCTCATGTGGATGTAATTGCCGTGAAGCATAGGCAATTACCTGACGATCCTGCATGAGTATGCAACCTAGTCCTTGTCGCGAGGCCTCGCAATAGATAATAAAGTCCTTGGAGAAATCTGGTGGTACCAGTATGGGAGCTGATGTCAGGCGTCTTTTCAGTTCTTGAAAGCTGAACTCGCACTGTGGAGTCCACTCGCACTTTTTATCTTTCTTGAGGAGTTCAGTTAGAGGTTTAGCAACCTTGGAGAAATTTTCGACGAAGCAGCGGCAATAGCTCGCTAAGCCAAGGAAACTCCGAACTTGCTTCACCATTTCAGGTGGAGTCCAATCAAGGACGGCTTGAACTCGCCCGGGATTGACAGCAATACCCTTACCAGAGATTACATGGCCTAGATAGGTCACTTCTGGCAACCAAAATTCACACTTGGAGAATTTGGCATAAAGGCGATGCTCTCGATGTTTCATCAATACCAGCCTTAGATGTTCGGCATGTTCCTCTTCATTCTTGGAGTAGATGAGTATGTCATCGAGGTATACTACGACGAATTTATCCAAGTACTCCATGAAGACCGAGTTCATTAACCGAGAGAAGGTAGCCGGGGCATTGGTTAAACCGAAGGACATGACGGTGTACTCGTATTGGCCATATCGAGTAACAAAGGCCGTTTTGGGAATGTCCCCGTTTATGATTTTGATTTGATGGTAACCCAACCTCAAATCCATCTTGGAGAAGACTGAGGATCCAACGAGCTGATCATACAAATCGTTGATCCTGGGAAGCGGGTATTTGTTCTTGATGGTGACCAAGTTGACAGGTCGGTAATCCACAACCATTAGATCCGTTCCATCCTTCTTCTTGACGAAGAGGACGGGGCAAGCCCAAGGAGAGGAACTAGGACGGATGAAACCCTTATTCAAGGACTCATCGAGTTGGTTCTTAAGCTTGGCTAGTTCTAGGGGTGCCATCTTATAGGGTCTTCTAGAAATTGGAACGGCTCCTGGAACAAGGTCTATCACAAACTCGACATCCCTGTCAGGTGGAACACCTGGCAGTTCTTCTGGAAAGACATCCGGAAAGTCTTGGACTACCGGAACATCTTCAAGGTCTGGAAGGGGGTTGGCATTAGGGAGTAAAGTTGGCACTTGGCCACTCGAGTTAAGACATTAACTGTCTTGCCCGATGGGTGAGTAAGTTGAACGGTTCTAGTGGCACAATCAATCTTAGCATAATGAGATGACATCCAGTCCATACCCAAGATGATGTTTATGTCGGAGGACTTGAGAGCTATTAAGGATGCAAGGAAGACAAGTCTATCGACAAGAATTTCGTTCCCATGGCTTACTCTAGAAGTTTGCCATTTGGAATTCGGAGTTTGAATTACCATGGAAGTGGGCATGTCACAGAATGTCGTGTTATGCAATCGAGCATAGTTTTCGGATATGAATGAATGAGATGCTCCAGTATCGAAAAGAATAGATGCCGGATGGCAGTTAACAAGGAGCGTACCAAGGACGACGTTAGGATCCTCATGAGCCTCCTCGGCTGAAACATAATTGACATGGACACATGCAGTGGTGGCCGGCTTGGCGTAGAAAGTCTTTCCCGCTGGCTTACCACGGCCAACGGACTTTCCAGTTTGATTGGGGTTGTTGTTCTGGGGACACTCTCGGCTATAGTGACCCGGCTCTCCACACTTGAAGCATGTCACCACATTGGGGCGTGGAGCAGCATTAGCAGCGGGGCCACCATAGGGTTGGGCAGTGCAAATTGCTGGTTGAGACGAGGCGCCTCAAAGGATGGCCTCGGGATGAACCTGGGTGGCAGTGCCGTGCTTGGGATCCACACCCGGCGCTTCTGAGCTCCAGAGCCGGATGAAGAGCCAAAATCACGGGAGTGCTTGCGTGAAGCGTCATAATCAGTCTGGCCTGTCTCAGCACTGATGGCTTTATTGACCAACTTCTGAAAGGATGTGCACTTGTGCAGACGGAGATCGCGGCGAAGCTCAGGGCTAAGTCCCTTACGGAACCTTGCCTGCTTCTTAGCGTCAGTAGATACCTCTTCAGGAGCATAGCGTGCCAGATTCCCAAATTCACGACTATATGCATCCACAGTCAGTCTTCCTTGGGTGAAGTTGCAGAACTCCTCCCTCTTCCGATCCATGAGACCTTCCAGAATGTGATGCTCACGGAAAGCCTCTCTGAATTCAGCCCAAGTAGTGATTTGGCCGACCGGGCGCATAGCTTCGAAGTTTTCCCACCAAAGGCTAGCAGGGCCTTCGAGGTGATAGGCAGCATAGGTAACCTTGTCAGCTTCGGCTACGTTGGCAGAACGTAGCTTGTGGGTGATGCTGCGAAGCCAGTCATCCGCGTCGAGGGGTTCGACGGAATGGTTGAACTTTGGTGGGTACAGCTTGATAAAGTCATTGATTGACACCAAGTCATTTCGTGGGTGGCGTGCAGTGTTCTGCTCAATCCGCTCCAGCAGGCGGTTAGTCTCACGCTTGTTTCTTTCTGCCTCCAGCATTACTTCGGCCAGAGAAGGCGGGTGAGGCAGATTTTCACCTCTAGCTGCACTGGCTTCCCCCTGCTCCGGAGCAGCAGGGTTGCTACGGGTGTTGACCATCCTAGGAGAAAACAAGACAATGGTTTAGACAAGGATGGCTCAAACTTAGCAAGGAAGTGCAGAATGTAATGGATAACACGGAATGCAGAGATGTTCATCCGTATGTCATGGTAATATAAAACTGCCATATATATACCAACGATCATACACATCATACATAGTTTAGTACAAGCCCAGGCTACAGTACAACTATGATGAAAGACGTTACATCTCATCGGAGGCATTCCAAGCTCCTATACATTATTTGTCTACACCTCCGGAATCGATTACACGCAAAGTCATATTCCACAAGTCACACAGGACAGTGGAGATACAACAACTACAATACTAGTGGTACTACTACTAACTCAGATAGCTCCGTAGTAGTCCTCATAGAAGTCACCTCCATAGCCTGGAAGTTCAACGTGATCATCTGGAAACAGACGGTCCTGAGGAGCCTGTGGACCATAGGGGCTAGGATGAGGTCTTGGACCAACAAACGGTGGCCTGCGGGGACGACGGGGTGGGGTGATGCCTCCCACATCACGCCAATCCACCATATCTGGCAGAGCTGATCTCACAGGATACAGATCCCTTGTATCCATACATCCAGCTTGCACTGCAGGTGCAAACCGAGTCAATGTGGCCCAATGATCAGCACGGGTATTGAAAAGCTCCAGCCTCAAGGCCCGATTCTCTCGGTCCTTATCTTCGAGCATCTCGGCAGTGGTACGAGTTAATGAGTCCTCCTGAGTGGAGTCAGCATAGATGGCCTGAAGATACCCTTGCGCTCCCGGAAGTGAAGCTGGCATGTAACGGAAGTCGGTGTTCCGAAGCAGGCCAGTCCGGACTCGCAAGATGGTCATCATGGAATAGGCAGCATCCTGCACAGCCATCTCAACAGTAACCCCGAGTCCATAGGAACAGTGAAGGGGCTCGGTAGATCCAGGATAAGAAGGAAATATCCTGACGGTGCAGAAATACTGGCTTTGATTAAAGTCGCGGAACTGCTCTTCGATAGTGTATTCGGGATACCAACGGTAACCTGTCTCGATCATGACCCGGACTAACATAGCAGTATGACCGGGCACGTTGAAGCACCTGGTCAGGCGAACCACTTGGTTATGAACACAGTTGGCCATCTGAAAGCACAACCACAAGGCAAGACATTAGAATTTCTAGGGAAAATTGGACAGCATAATAGCTGTAAATGCTCAGAAAAAGATTTGAGACATCCACAACAGTTCGCAATATCACTCAACAACATCATATCAAGATTCTGATTCAATTAGCAACATACTAAGAATAATAGAAACTGAACTGGGACTTGTAACAACAATCCTATAAGCTACTACGGATTAGTAATACGTGAACCTGATAGAAGAAGAGAGCCTAGTCCTTAACCCACGTTGAACGAGAAGAGAATGACTCGGATCAGAGGCATAGGGTAAAGGAGTAAAAGAGCCTTACGTTCCCTTCCACAATCAATTCCCCTACATATAACTAAAGCATTTCTAGACTCGACATCGACCAGTTTGGCTCAACGAACCTACAGGCAGTCCGGCTCTGATGCCAACACTGTCAGGACCCCGATTCTGAGTCACATCGATCTAGCCGGTAACACCTCATATCACTTTGCGGCCTCACGCACGGTACCCCACGGGTGTCGCCTTACCATGGCCCGGGACCATTTGCGCCTTTTGGCTCACGTATATGATAGTGTCGCTAGCATCCATATGACAGAGAACCCGGGCCGACATGGCTAGTCGTGAACCCAAAGCGGCACAGACCTATGGAGACAGGCATACATGAATCACATCAAGCATGTCAGTCATCAACGAGTGATTCCGGGCTGTAGCACTGGGCTAACAGGACTCTAGGGATCCCGGGCTGTAGCAGGCTAGGCAGGACTCCGGAAGTCACCGCATGACATTTCCCCGAAGGGACAGACATAGGAACGAAGTGAAACACATGCCGGCCAGTCAAGTGTCCTGAACAGTAGTGCTGGGCTAGCAGGACTCCGGTGAACCGGGCTGTAGCGGACTACTATGGCTCGAGGAACACTAGACTACATTTCCCCATAAGAAAGGTTGCCAAGGATAAACAACTAGATTGTCGGATCCCACTCATACCAAGCATTTCAATCATACACACAATATGCCTGATATGAGTACATACAACATGGCATCACAACAAAACTCTACAACTCAAGTACTTTATTTAAAGGCTCCAGAGAGCCATACATAACATGTTCATACAGATAGGGGTCACATGACCCGACACTCAAGTCATACAATAATACAAGCACATGCGGAAGCAACTAGTCTGACTACAGACTCTAGAAAGAAAGAAGGCTTCTCGAAGCCTGTCTATCTACATAGGGCCCTCCATGGCCAGGATCACCACCTGGGTGGCTAGTCACTCGTCGACGTCAAGGTCTACATAGAACCCATCGAAGGGGGCAGTGTTGTCGTCTGAAAATAGTAATTAAGCAAACATGAGTACAAAGGTACTCAGCAAGTCTTACAACAGAACCTACTATACATGCTTATTCTCAAGAAGGTGGTGGGGTTGATGCAGCAAGCCAGCTTTGACTCTTGGCTAAGCTATCCTACGGAACTTCTCTAGTAAAAATAGTTTTCGCACACGAGTCCACTACTCACCAACACAATACTCCACCGGGGATCCTCCCTCGTCATCCTACGAGAGGGCCATCCTCGGTACTCACACTTATCTTGAGTCTTTTAATAGTATCCATTAATTTGTCTATGAACTGTATAGGCAACCAAGTAGTCCTTCACCGTGGACGCGGCTATTCGAATAGTTTTATACCCTGCAGGGGTGTACTTCGTCATACATGCTTTCACCAATTACCGCCGTTTACACGACATGTACTCGGCAACCTTCAAGCGGAAGCCCAGCGAGGGTGTCGGCCATGGCCTACCTAAACACTTAAGTCTCTAGTCCAGGTTTATCACCTATCCAGGTTCCATCCGCAGGGAGTCCGGCCGAGGTTTCCACATACGGCCCCGAATGATGTGAACAGGGTTCCCGAGACACCAAACGGGTGACTCGGTACACCGTGCCACGGTGTATCTACCGCAACATAGCCCACCCCTAGGGTCAGCGCTACGCATGGCCACCAACACATAACCTACAAACACCAGAAACTATTTGCAACTCCTGGACAGAGTACTAGGGTGATTAAGAAGCCGAGAGGGTCAATTAAGGATCCCAATGCATGGTAGTAGCTGAATCTTAAAATCACACATACAGATCTCAGTTCTTAGGGACGGCCTCAATGAAACAACCCACCATGTACTCCTACATGGCCTCTCATCGATACCTTTACCAAAACATGTTCAACACATCCCTCACATTACCGGCATAAGCATTTCACTCTAGCCCATCACCCAGATGAACCAGACCTGACACAACTCTAAGCATAGCAGGCATAGCAAGGTAGGAATCACAAAACATGGGCTCAATCAACTCCTACACATGCTAGTGGGTTTCATCTAGTTACTGTGGCAATGACAGGTCATGCAGAGGATAAGGGTTCAACTACCGTAGCACACATAGCAGTTTGAATCGCGTTGTCTTAATGCAGTCAAGAGCAGAAGCGAGAACATGGGTTTGTATCGGAATGATCAATGGGTTGCTTGCCTGATGAGGGTAGGTAGGGATCTACTGCCCTTCAGATGTGGATACTCGTGAATATCCTCGGAGGCAGAACCTACCACGAAGCACATCGGAACACAATCAACACATCGATATGCAACAATATGATGCATGCTATGACATGGCAATATGATGTTTCTTGGCCTAATGCAAGCTAAAATAGAAAGGGATGAACTCATTTGAATCAAAGATTCAAATATTAGCTCATTAAACATGGCCTATAGTGCATTTCCTTATTCTGCTTAAACAGCAAGGTAAACTTGTTTTGTCATGCATGAAACCATTACAGATGGATAGATTGAATTTTTCTGATAATTTTTCATATATAATTTATCTCATTTGGAGCTATGGTTGAATTTCTATGAATTTTTGAAGTTTGAACTATTTTCTGGAATTTCCTGAATAAAAATAAATCCAGAAAATGCATTACTGCGTCAGCATTGCGTCAGGGTGACGTCAGCAGGTCAAAGGCGCCAGCCCAGGTCAAACCTGACTGGTGGGCCCCTTCTGTCAGCCTCTCAGCTAATTAACAGGATTAGATTAACACTAATTAGCTGTCAGTGGGGCCTGGGCCCACATGTCAGTGACTGATTTAATTAAAATTAATTAAAACTAATCCTAAATTAGTTAGCAGACCGGCCCCACCTGTCATAGACTCAGGGGGTCTACCTGGGCCCACCCAGGTCAAACTGGGTCAAACTCGCCGGCGTTGAAGCAGTCGGCGAGGCCGAGACGGCGGAGGCTTCCGGAATAGCGCCCTCAGGCGACCAAAACGACGGCGGGGAAGCGCTACGCGTAGCTGGGGACGAGCCAGCGTTTGGTGGTGGTGGTTGGGCTCGGGTGGCCGAAACGGACGACGGCGACGAGCTTGGCGGTTCGCCGGGAGTTCGGGCGAGGTTGGTTTCGAGTGCAGCGGTGGTCTCAGCGGGCTCGGGGATGGGCTGGAGAAGAGGTGCGGTCGTCGGCGATCTCGGATGCCCGAGGTTGAAGACGAGGGCGAAGGCGGTGCTGCAGGGCTTCCAGCGAAGCGTGGCTCGGTGGGGAGGACAAGGGAGTCGAGGCGGAGCTGATGGGCTCGTCGGAGGGGCGAGGGGAGGTCTCTGGCGGCGACCGATCGGCGGCGAGGGACGCGCTCGGCCATCGCGGGAGAGGATGAGGGAGACGAGGGGGAGAGTGAGAGAGGAGAGGGGAGACGTGGGGGTCGCGTGGCGTCCTCTGGGCGTCTCCCGTGCACCATAGGAGGGAGAAGCAGGAGGTGGCCGGCGCGTGGCCGGCGCGCGGCGAGCACGCGCCCCTGCCTCCTGGCGCGAGGTAGGGGTGACTGGCCGAGCCCAGTAGGCTGGGCCGAGCAGGTAAGGCCAGGTGGGCTTCTTTCTCCCTTTTTTTTGATTTTGTTTTTTTTTCTATTTTTTTGTAGCTTCAGGGCTTTATTAAAATAACCTAGGCACTTACTATCCTGAAATAATTGTGGGCTCTATTAGGATTATTCCTAACAGGCAACATTTATTTCCAGAATTATTTGAGCATTTAAATTATTTTATAGCATTTAAATGCCCAAATTCAAATACTTATGATTTAATTCAATGACCTTCTGTTGACCTAGAAAATTGTGCACCAATTTTGCCAGAGGTTCTAACCTAAGACAAAGAGGGTGAACATTTTAGAAGGGCATTTCAGGTTCATTGAAATTATTTTTAGTAAACCCTAGTTGATTTCAAAAGGGGTGCTGGGGGTTCTGCCTTCCCCATTTCAAGTTTCTGATGAAAAGTAAACATGATGCACACTCTAATGCATGGACTAGCTAGGGTGTGACACAACCCCCGACGATGGAGTCTTGGATTAGGGGGTGTCCGGATAGCCGGACTATAACCTTTGGCCGGACTCTTGGACTATGAAGATACAAGTTTGAAGACTTCGTCCCGTGTCCGGATGGGACTTTCTTTGGCGTGGAAGGCAAGCTTGGCGATACGGATATGTAGATCTCCTCCCATTGTAACCGACTCTGTGTAACCCTAGCCCTCTCCGGTGCCTATATAAACCAGAGAGTTTTAGTCCGTAGGACGAACAACAATCATACCATAGGCTAGCTTCTAGTGTTTATCCTCTCTAATCTCGTGGTAAATCTACTCTTGTACTACCCATATCATCAATATTAATCAAGCAGGAGTAGGGTTTTACCTCCATCGAGAGGGCCCGAACCTGGGTAAAAACATCGTGTCCTGGTCTCCTGTTACCATCCGCCTAGACGCACAGTTCGGGACCCCCTACCCGAGATCCGCCGGTTTTGACACCGACATTGGTGCTTTCATTGAGAGTTCCTCTGTGTCGTCATCTTTAGGCCCGATGGCTCCTCCGATCATCAACAACGATGCGGTCCAGGGTGAGACTTTTCTCCCCGAACAGATCTTCGTATTCGGCGGCTTTGCACTGCGGGCCAATTCACTTGGCCATCTGGAGCATATCGAAAGCTACGCCCCTGTCCATCAGGTCAGATTTGGAAGTTTGAACTACACGGCTGACATCCGCGGGGACTTGATCTTTGACAGATTCGAGCCAGAGCCGAGCGCGCCGCACTGTCACGATGGGCATGATTTAGCTCTGCCGCCGAACAGTACCCTGGAGGCCGCGCCCGCATCAGCTCCGACCCTTAGTTCGGAGCCAACTGCGCCGATCGAGGACGGGTGGCTAGACACCGCCTCGGGGGCTGCAGTCTCTACAGCGATCGAGCCGAACACCAGTCTTATCCTTTGCGAAGCCCGTGACTCCAAGGTGCCGGACTCCTCTCCGGACTCCGAGCCTTCCGCGCCCCTGCCAATCGAATCCGATTGGGCGCCGATCATGGAATTCACAGCCGCGGATATCTTTCAGCACTCGCCCTTCGGCGATATCCTAAATTCACTAAGGTCTCTCTCTTTGTCAGGAGAGTCCTGGCCGGATTATGACCGGCAGGATGGGGATGCGGACGACAAAGAAATTCGACGCCCACCCACCACCCACTTCTTAGCCACTGTCGATGATTTAACCGACATGCTAGACTTCGACTCCGAAGACATCGATGGTATGAACGATGATGTAGGAGACGAACAGGAACCAGCGCCTATAGGGCACTGGAAAGCCACCTCGTCATACGACATATATATGGTGGATACACCCAAAGAAGGCGATGGCAACGGAACAGCGGGGGATGACCCCTCCAAGAAGCAACCTAAGCGCCGGTGTCAGCGGCGCCGCTCTAAGTCCCGCCAAAGCAAAAATGGTGATACCGGCACGGGAGATAATAACACCCCGGACAGTGCCAAAGATAACTCCCTCTAGCAGGATTCAGCGCAGGAGGATGGAGAAGCCATCCCCCCTGAGAGGGCGGCAGACGGAGAGGAAGAGGATGATAATTACATGCCTCCCTCTGAACATGAGGCAAGCCTCGGCGACGACGAATTTGTCGTGCCTGAGGATCCCATCGAACAAGAGCGCTTTAAGCGCAGGCTTATGGCCACGGCAAGTAGCCTTAAGAAAAAACAGCAGCAGCTTAGAGCTGATCAAGATTTGCTAGCCGACAGATGGACTGAAGTCCTTGCGGCCAAAGAGTACAAACTCGAACGCCCCTCCAAGAGCTACCCAAAGCGCAGGTTGCTACCCCGATTAGAGCAGGAAGCACCTAAATTACCAGCGCATGATCCGGCTGACCGGCCACCTCGTAGCCATGACAGAGAGGCCTCTCGGCCCTCCACTCAAGCCACACCCCGGCGCCGCTCAAAAAATACCAAGGCACGGGGAAATGCGCTAGACCTGCAAGATATGTTGGAGGACAAAGCAAGGCAAACAAGATCGATCTACAGATCGCGCGGGCGCCCCACGACACGAGACGATAACCGTCACGCCGGATATAGTAAATCCGGCCGGGCTGAAGGCAGCAGACAAAGCTCATTTGAGCTACGTCATGATATAGCCCAGTACAGAGGTGCCGCACACCCACTATGCTTCACAGTTGAAGTAATGGATCATCAAATCCTAGATGGTTTCAAACCCGTAAACATCGAATCATATGATGGCACAACAGATCCTGCAGTATGGATTGAGGATTATCTCCTGCATATCCACATGGCCCGTGGCGATGATCTACACGCCATCAAATACCTCCCACTCAAGCTTAAAGGACCAGCTCAGCATTGGCTTAACAGCTTGCCAGCAGAATCAATTGGTTGTTGGGAGGACTTGGAAGCCGCATTCCTCGACAATTTCCAGGGCACCTATGTGCGACCACCAGACGCCGATGACCTAAGCCACATAATTCAGTAGCCAGAGGAATTGGCCAGACAATTCTGTACACGGTTCCTAACCAAGAAAAATCAAATCGTCGACTGTCCGGACAAAGAGGCCCTAGCAGCCTTCAAGCATAACATCCGTGAAGAATGGCTTGCCCGGCTCCTTGGGCAGGAAAAGCCGAAATCCATGGCAGCCCTCACGACACTCATGACCCGCTTTTGCGCGGGAGAAGACAGCTGGCTAGCTCGTAGTAATAACATGACCAAGAGCCCTGGTAATTCGGATACCAAGGACAGCAATGGCAGGTCGCGTCGCAACAAGCACAAACGCCGCATTAACAGGGACAATACTGAATATACGACAATTAATGCCGGATTCAGAGGCTCTAAACCCGGTCACCGGAAAAAGCCATTCAAAAGAAATACTCCAGGCCCGTCCAGTTTGGACCGAATACTCGATCGCTTGTGCCAGATACATGGCACCCCCGAAAAATCAGCCAATCACACCAACAGGGATTGTTGGGTGTTCAAGCAGGCCGGCAAGTTAAATGCCGAAAACAGAGACAAGGGGCTACATAGCGACGACGAGGAGGAGCCCCGGCCGCCGAACAGTAGTGGACAGAAGGGTTTCCCCCCACAAGTGCGGACGGTGAACATGATATACGCAACCCACATCCCCAAGAGGGAACGGAAGCATGCACTCAGGGACGTATATGCGTTGGAGCCAGTCGCCCCAAAGTTCAACCCATGGTCCTCCTGCCCGATCACTTTTGATCGAAGGGACCACCCCACTAGCAACCGCCATGGCGGATTTGCCGCATTGGTTCTAGACCCAATCATTGATGGATTTCACCTCACTAGAGTCCTTATGGACGGCGGTAGCAGCCTGAACCTGCTTTATCAAGATACAGTGCGGAAAATGGGCATAGATCCCTCAAGGATTAAACCCACAAAAACGACCTTTAAAGGTGTCATACCAGGTGTAGAGGCCAACTGTACAGGCTCAGTTACACTTGAGGTGGTCTTCGGACCCCCGGATAATTTCTGAAGCGAGGAATTAATCTTCAACATAGTCCCGTTCCGCAGTGGCTATCATGCCCTGCTCGAACGAACTGCATTTGCAAAGTTCAATGCGGTGCCGCACTACGCATACCTCAAGCTCAAGATGCCAGGCCCTCGAGGAGTCATTGCGGTCAATGGAAACACCAAACGCTCTCTCCGAACGGAGGAGCATACCGCGACCCTCGCAGTAGAAGTACAAAGCAGCCTCTCAAGGCAATTCTCCAGTACGGCTATTAAATGTCCGGACACCGCCAAGCGCGCCCGGAGTAACCTACAGCAAGACCGTATGGCACGTTCCAAGCAAGCGTAGCAATGTGGCCCCAACCCCAGCCCTCACGAAATTGCGAAACCAGTACTACGCGTACATAATTACGCTCTGGAAATACCATGGGCATAGGGGGAGGGGCACGACCGCGGCATGCCCAAAATGCGGCTCAACCGCACTAGGGGCTCCCGATTTTGTCATTTTTCTTTTCTTACTTTCAGGACTCCACTCTCCGGAAGGCCTGTCCGGCAGTACAATCGCTGAACACACGATGCAATAGCCAGGGAGGCCGAAAGCTACGTTGAATGTCCAGGTGGTCTCTATAACGAGCAAAATACCTGTCTTACAGAACGTCTCGCAGATCGCCCCAGGAGGGGGACATGTCAAATAGTCCCATCTCTTGCTTATCGCACTATTTGTATCGTTCTGCTTTTACAGCAGCCTTTTAATAAGCAATGCTCAGCTTCAGCTTATTATTGCATTTTCTATTTTTCAATACATATGTTCAGTTATGACATTATGCACCAGTACACTCTGGTACGGCTAATATGCCAAGGGCTCAAGCACCCCATAATATGGCATGAGAAGTCCGAACAGTTTAACAAGTGCGGCACTCCAAACTTATAGCATTATATGCATCAGCTCTGAATCATGTCTTGGGTCAATAGTTGGCTTTGTCCGGCTCCTATGTTTTGGTACCTTACGTTCCATTATATCGGCTAAGGTAGCGCTAGGAGAACTACTGCGATTATGCCCCGGTTGAGCCGGGTTCAGCACCTCAGTAGAGAAAACTAAAACTGACCATCATGATAGGGTGAGAGCTGGTCGCTGTTCGAGAGGTTTCGAGTCCCTAAAGACTTATGCCGCTTAGAGAGAGGAGTCGTCTTTGTCCGCCCTAGGCATGGATAGCTGTCAGGACCCCGATCCCAAGTCACATCAATCTAGCCGGTAACACCTCATATCACTTTGCGTCCTCACGCACGGTATTCCCACGGGTGTCGCCTTACCATGGCCCGAGACCGTTTGCGCCTTTTGGCTCACGTATATGATAGTGTCGCTAGCATCCATATGACAGAGAACCCGGGCCGACATGGCTAGTCGTGAACCCAAAGCGACACTAACCCATGTAGACAGGAATACATGAATCAACATCGAGCATGTCGGTCAACATCGTGCGAATCCGGGTTGTAGCACTGGGCTAACAGGACTCCGGGAACCCGGGCTGTAGCAGGCTAGGCAGGACTCGGGATGTCACCGCGTGACATTTCCCCGAAGGGACAGACACAGGAACGAAGTGAATCACATGCCGGCCAGTCAAGTGTTCCGGAGCAGTAGTGCTGGGCTAGCAGGACTCCGGTGAACCGGGCTGTAGCGGACTACTATTTCTCATGGAAGCACTAGACTACATTTCCCCATAAGAGAGGCTGCCAAGGATAAACAACTAGATTGTCGGATCCCACACATACCAAGCATTTCAATCATACACACAATATGCTCGATATGTGTAAATACAACATGGCATCACAACAAGACTCTAGGACTCAAGTATTTATTCATGAGGCTCCGAAGAGCCAGAAATTCCAAACATGGGTCTCATGACCCAACATTCAGAGCATACAAGTCAAAGCACAAGCGGAAGCTTAACATGTCTGAGTACAGACAACTCCAAATGAAAAAGGCTGAGAAGCCTGACTATCTACCAGATCCTGCCGAGGGCACAAGATTGTAGCTGAGGTATCAAGCTAAACGTCGAAGTCCACGCGGAACTACTAGCGAGACTGACATCTCTCTGCAAAAACATAAAATAGGCAAACGTGAGTACAAATGTACCCAGCAAGACTTACATCAGAACTATCTACATATGCATCGGTATCAATAAAGGGGTGGTGGAGTTTGACTGCAGCAAGCCAGCTTTGACTCGGTGGCTATCCTGAACTACGACTGCAAGTAACTCTTTTGAGGTGGCGCACACGAGTCCACATATTCACCATATCAATACACCACTATGGATCCGCTCCCGTCTCCCTACGAGAAGGCCATCCATAGCACTCACGCTTATCTTGCGCATTTTAGAGTATCCACTTTCACTTGTCTATGAACTATACAGGCAACCCAGAAGTCCATTACCGTGGACATGGCTATTCGAATAGATGATGTTAACCATGCAGGGGTGTACTTCTTCACACACGCTCTCACCAATTATCGCCGTTTACACGACATGTACTCGGCAACCTTCAAGCAGAAGCCCAGCGAGGGTGTCGGCCACGACCTGACTAACCACACAAGTCTCTAGTCCAGGTTTATCGCCTATTCGGGTTCCATCCGCAAGGAGATCCGGCCGGGGTGTCGCTCACAGCCCCAAACAATGTGAGCAGGGTTCCCAAGCCCACCATCTGGGTGCCACTTGCTACACCGTGCCACTGTGCGTAGTCTGTCCCAAGCCCACCTGTACCGGGTGCCACTTGGTAGACTACTAACACTACCTACAAACACCAGAAACTAGTTGCAACTCTTGGACAGAGATCAGGTTGGTTAATAAGTCGAGAGAGCTTGGAGCGCCCGGTGCCCAATGTGTGGAAGTAACTGTTTCATGGATCACAAACACAGAACTCAGTTCCCGAGGACGGTTTCAATGAGACAACCCACCATGTACTCCTACATGGCCTCTCACCGCTACCTTTACCAAATCGTGTTCACACACTTAGCTCACACACAGTAGGACATGTTCACCACATTCCAATTCATTCCCGATTAATCATACCTGACACAACTCTAAGCAATAGCAGGCATGACAAACACGTATGAATGAGTAGGCACATCATAGCTCAAACAACTCCTACTCATGCTAGTGGGTTTCATCTCTTTACTGTGGCAATGACAGGTCATGCAGAGGAAAGGGGTTCAACTACCGCAGCATGTAACAGTTGAATCGTTGTTGTCCTAATGCAGTAAAAGAGAGCAGGAGCCAGAGAGTGGGATTATATCATAATGAACAAGGGGGTTTTGCTTGCCTGGCACTTCTGAAGATAGTAAAGTTCTTCATCAGTGTCATCGAACTCATCGTCGGAACACGTCTATCGAGAGGGAACAACTACCGGCAAACAAAGAAGAAACACAATCAATGCCATGCGACAATATGATGCATGAATGTGACATGGAAATATGATGTTGATTGAGCTAATGCAACTAGCAACAAGTTAAATGAAGTTGGTTTGAATCCAAGATTCAAATTCAAACTCCACATGTGGTTATTTAAATGCCATTGATATGATTTGTGCTAAACAGCAGCTATAAGTTGTTCTAACATGCATGAAAATGGTACATATGGATAGATTGAATTTTTCTGATCATTTTTCATATATAAATTATTTCATTTTGACTTGCGGTTGAATTTCTATGAATTTTAGAAGTTTTAGACATTTTATGGAATTTCCTGGTTATTTAGAAATAAATCAAATCCAGAAAAGGACTTATTGCGTCAGCATGACGTCACCGTGACGTCAGCAAGTCAACAGGGCTGACCATGGTCAAACCTGTCGACCCGGTCCCACATGTCATATGCTTATAGTTAATTAGAGGTTAATCCCGTGTTGACTAGGATTTGACCCAACGCGGGGCCCGCTCGTCAGTGTCTGTTAGGAGGGTTAGTGGTGATTAGCGCCTAATGATGGCTCCACGTCAGCGTCGCTGGATTAAGTGCCGGCGTCCTCATAGTGCGGCGGCGGCTCGCCGGGGTGGCGCTAGGGGCGGCGGCTGGGCGCGGTGAGGGAACCAGGAGGAAGCCCGTGCTCCCGCGCATCCAGCGGTGGCAGCAACACGGCGCGGGGCTCGGTAGCGGCGGCGCAGGCGAGTTGGGTGGCGGCCGGAGCTACGGCTTCGAGCGGGATGGAGAAGTGGTGCACGACAAAGCAAACTAGGCACACCGTTGGGTCTATAGGGGCTGCAGGACCTCAACGACGTGCTCGGGCGCGAGTTCGGTGACCTGCAACGACGGTGGCGACAAGGATGCCGGCAGTGAGCTCACGAATGCGACGGCTAGCACAGTTAGAGCAGGCGCGCAAGCAAGAGGACGGGGAGGAAAGGAAGAGGAGCTCACAAGGGGGCGGAGCAGAAGGTCAGCGGGCTCGGGGACGCGCGGAGGTCGGCGAATCGAGCGATGGCATTCGTCGGAGCAGACGAGGAAGATGGCGGCGGTGACGACGGTGCAGGGCATCCACGGGCGCGTTCTTCGGCTTGGAGCTTCACGACATCGAGGCGGAGCTAGAGGTCACAGCCACGGGGCAAGGAAACGGCGGTGGGCGTGGTGGTGCTCGTCGGCGGTCTCGGGCGTGTCCGGGGAGGAGCGTGGGAGAGAGACAGAGGAGGGAGAGAGGCACGGGGAAAGTGAGGGGGGATCGAGGGGGTCGCATGTCGTTCGTAGCCAGCTCCAGGCGGACAGCGGCAAGCAGGAGGTGAAGAGCTACGGCACGCGCGCGGACACGCCTCTGCCAGTAGGCAGAGGTTGAAGATGGCTCTGCCCCTTGTGGGCTGGGCCACCAGGTGGGCTGGCCAGTGCAGCTGGGCCGACTACAGGTAAGGCCAGGTAGGTTTTCTCCTTCTCTGGTTTTTTCCTATTTTGGTTTCTGTTTTCTATTTTTGCAATTTGTTTTTGATTTGTAAAAACACCAAATCATTTCTATAAATCCTGAAATTAATTATGGGCAATAACTGAATTATCTCAGAGGCCCTTAGCTATTTCCAGAATTGTTGGAGCATTTAATAATATTAATAGCAATTAAATGCCCCAATTCAAATATTTTATGACTTAAATTCAATGCCCAGCTTGTTCCTTAAAAATGCTCATTATTTTTGGTATGGATCAAAACCATTGCCAAAAATATCAAACATCAAATAAGAGCATTTTGGGTTCTTGAATGCAATTTATTTAAGCTGGACCTATTTGGGTTTCAAAGTGCTAGGGTTTTATCACCCCCAATTCAACTCTTAAATAAAATTTAAACATGATGCACACATGAAGCTAGCCTAGTGCAAAACCAGAAGCTAGGGATGTGACAATAGCGCCCCGAACTCGGTCTTCCGAATACTAGGGGCTTCGCCGAGATTTAAAATTATAGAATTATATGGCTAAGTGAGAGTGTTCAAGCATTACAGTCCGATTGCCTTGTTCGTTGTGCTGAGCGCCCCCTCGAAGGACCCAAAAATGGGAAAAAGAGCGCTCAGGTCTATCCCGAACACCCCAGCACTAGTGGCTCGGGGGCAGAAGCCGACGACTCGCCATCTCTCAGATTTAATAAACGGCCGCACAGAAGGTAATATTTTAAATTCAAAAAGCGTTGCTTAGCACATATGAACAAGTTTTCAGCGCATAGGATAAACGAGCGAGTTTACTCAAAAATTACATCCTTGGAACATTCGTCCGCCATAAGGAGGGCACCCTTCAGGACGCCCTCATAATACATCTCGGGCTTGCGATGCTCCTTGCCCTGCAGTGGCCCGTCCTTCACAAGCTTCTCAGCATCCATCTTGCCCCAGTGCACTTTAGCACGGGCAAGCACCCTACGGGCACCCTCGATGCATACGGAGCGCTTGATGACTTCAAGCCGTGGACATGCATCCACCAGCCACCTCACCAGCCCGAAGTAGCTCCCAGGCATGGCCTCCCCAGGCCATAGCCGGACTAGGAGACCCTTCATGTCCTGTTCGGCCACCTTATGGAGCTCGACCAGCTGCTTCAGCTGGTCGCTCAAGGGCACCGGGTGTCCGGCCTCAGCATACTGAGACTAGAGCACCTTCTCCGTCGAGCTCCCCTCTTCGGCTCGATAGAAGGCGGCGGCATCCGACACGCTGCGGGGAAAATTAGCGAATGCTCCTGGAGAGCTCCGGACTCTGGTAAGTAACAAGTAATTCCCTTTCACGTGCTTGCTTTGCATAAAGAATGCCTTACCCGCGAGCTCGGACTTCCTGGAGGGCTTTCTGGGCTTCGGCCTCAACTTTCTGGAGGGCTTTCTGGGCTTCGGCCTTGGCAGATTTGGCGTTTTCAAGGGCCATCGCTAGCTCGGACTCTCGCGTCTTTGAGTCAAGCTCCAAACTCTCGTGTTTTTTCACGAGAGCCTGGGGCTCTTGCTGCACCTCGCCCACCCTCGCCTCATGCTTCTCCCACTTGGTGCGCTCCGTGGCCGCTCTCTTTTCGGCCTTGGACAGCGCTTGCCTAAGGGTCGCCACCTCAGTCGTGGCCCCTAGGACACCAATAGCAATCCTGTCATTTTTTGCAACTGCACCTTTTATATATTTACATGAGGTATCACTTACCTTCTTTGTCCTCGAGCTACTTTTTGGCAAGGCCGAGCTCTTGCTCGGACCGCTCGAGGTTCTGCTTCAACGCGTCCACCTCCGCAGTTAGTACGGCAGAGGCCAGCAGCGAAGCCTGCATACGCATATTGACTTAATTATGTTAGACTCCTGCGAAAATTATTAGATCCTCTATTCGGCTTTTCCTTGTGAACGCCAAACAGAGCATCAGGGGCTACTGTCTATGCAGTAATATTTTTATATATTTTCTATATACCTCAAAGCCTGTTAGCAGGCCGGCACAGGCTTCGGTCAGCCCGCTCTTGGCGGACTGAACCTTCTGGATCACCGCACTCATAATAGTGCGGTGCTCCTCGTTGATGGAGGCGCCGTTAAGCACCTCTAGCAAATTGTCCAGTGCCTCCGGTTGGACAGACGTCACCGGCATCGTAGGCTTGCCCTTCTCACTAGGGGGCCGCTTGCCGGACTCCGGAACCATTGAAGGTACCGGTGCGGTGTCCGGCCCAGGGCTAGACTTGGAGCCCTTGGGGGTTTGGTCCCCTTTGCGCCTGGAGTCCGGGAGGTCGCCTTGCGGCGCCTCCAGGACCACCTCCTCCTGGCTTGGAACCTGTTGGGACAGCACCTCGGCGTTGTCCGTAGGGCGAGGGGAGGTAGCGGTCGGAAGTGAAAGACTATTCACGTCCGACGAATCCAGGGAGCCGCTCGACGACTCGTCGAGCCGGGCTTTGGGCGGACTGCATAATTATATTCGGCGTCAGAAGATGTTGTGCAATAAAGGAATGCCATGAGTCACTCTGGTGTCCGAATACTTACGATTTGGCCAGGGGCTTGGCCCTGAGCGGCCACTCCTCTTCGTCGTCGTCGGCATTGGTGGAGTAGTCCGGAGGGAGGGTCCTCCCCTTCTTGGACCCTCCGGTCACCCCAGTTTGGGCGGCCTTCCATTTATTCCCTCCCCCCCGCTGGAGGGGGAGAGGCCTCTTCTTCCTCCTCCTCGTCTTCGCGGGAGGAGTGTGTCTCGGAGTCATCGGATGACGAATCCGACACCACCGGGCGCCGGGAACTCTTTCGAGTTCCCGTGGCCTTCTTCTTGGCCTTCTTCTCCGGCACCACGTAAGGTGCCGGAACCAGCAGCCCCGTGAAACGGGCGTCCGCTGGGTCTTCGGGCAAAGGAGCCGGACAGTCGATTTGTCCAGCCGTCCTCTGCCAGTCCTGTCAAAGGTATGGGGGCTTAGATCCCACATAGACTCAAACTATGAAAGATAAAATATCCTGTACAAGGTAAAACAGCTTACCGCGTCGGCTTGACGCTGTGCGCTGAATCCGCGATCCTCGGTAGTGGATGCAGGAGCCTTGGCACCCTTGAATAGCACCTTCCAGGCATCTTCGTACGTTGTGTCGAAGAGCCTGCTCAGAGTTCGGTGCTGGGCCGGATCGAAGTCCCACAAGCTGAAAGCCCGTTGTTGGCACGGGAGGATCCGGTGGATGAGCATGACCTGAACTACATTGACGAGTTTGAGCTTCTTGCTCACCAGGTTTTGGACGCATGTTTGGAGTCCGGCCAGCTCTCCTTTTTTACCCCACGACAGGCCCGTCTCTTTCCAGGAGGTGAGCCGCGTAGGGGTTCCTGATCGAAACTCGGGGGTTGCGACCCATTCAGGGTCGCGCGGCTCGGTGATGTAGAACCACCCCGATTGCCACCCCTTTAAGGTCTCCACGAAGGAGCCCTCGAGCCATAGGACGTTGGGCATCTTGCCCACCATGGCACCTCCGTACTCCGCCTGGCAGCCACGCACTACCTTCGGCTTGACATTAAAAGTCTTCAGCTATAAACCGAAGTGGGGTGGGATGCAGAGGAAGGCCTCGCAGACGATGATAAACGCCGAGATGTTGAGGATGAAGTTCGGGGCCAGATCGTGGAAATCCAGGCCGTAGTAGAACATGAGCCCCCGGACAAATGGGTGGAGAGGGAAGCCTAGTCCGTGAAGGAAATGGGTGAGTAACACCACCCTCTCATGGGGCCTGGGGGTGGGGATGAACTGCCCCTCGTCTGGAGCCGGTGCGCGATGTCGTCAGACAAGTATCCGGCTTTCCTCAGCTTCTTGATGTGTCCCTCCGTGACGGAGGGGACGATCCACTTGCCTCCCGCTCCGGACATGGCTGGAGAAGGTTGAGGTGGGGAATGCGGACTTGGCGCTGGAGCTCGAGTGCGCGAAAATGGATGAGCAAAGGAGGAAGAAGGCGTGGATGAAAAGGTGGATCCTTATCTCCTTATATGGGCGGACGAAACTATGTGCCCCCACCAGCCTGGAAAACTCGCTTATCTCCCAAGCGCCGTAATAAATGACACGGTTGGGTTACCCACGCCCGTATTGATGAGAATCCCGGAATAAGAGGACACGATCTCTGCTTCGACAAGACGTGCCAAGGAAACCGCCTCACTAAACGCGCTGAGGTGGGACAGTAAAACAATTCGAATAAAGGCTTGGCCGTGGTGTGATGTCACGCTGCGGAATACGTCAGCAGATTAGATTTGTGTAAATACTATTCTCTCTGTGGCAGTATGTGGGACTTATTTTGCAGAGCCGGACACTATCCTTGTGTTCAAAATCTTCTATGAAGTATTTGGAGGAGGAACCCGCCTTGCAATGCCGAAAACAATTTGCGCGCCGGACCCGTCGTCATTGAAGCCTGGTTCAGGGGCCACTGAGAGAGTCCTGGATTAGGGGGTGTCCGGATAGCTGGACTATAACCTTTGGCCGGACTCTTGGACTATGAAGATACAAGTTTGAAGACTTCGTCCCGTGTCCGGATGGGACTTTCCTTGGCGTGAAAGGCAAGCTTGGCGATACGGATATGTAGATCTCCTCCCATTGTAACCGACTCTGTGTAACCCTAGCCCTCTCCGGTGTCTACATAAACTAGAGAGTTTTAGTCCGTAGGACGAACAACAATCATACCATAGGCTAGCTTCTAGGCTTTAGCCTCTCTGATCTCGTGGTAGATCTACTCTTGTACTACCCATATCATCAATATTAATCAAGCAGGAGTAGGGTTTTACCTCCATCGAGAGGGCCCGAACCTGGGTAAAAACATCGTGTCCCTGGTCTCCTGTTACCATCCGCCTAGACGCACAGTTCGGGACCCCCTACCCGAGATCCGCCGGTTTTGACACCGACACCCGACAACATGCTATGTGGGTGAAATGATGATACCATGCCAATTTTCAACCTCTTTAGAGTTCATCTGAAGTGCTTTTCAATTTTAGTGTTATTTAGCTTAAAATATCAATAAATGCATGAAAAATAGCAGATGAAGTCAGAAAGGGTTGAAAATTGATGATGTGGATTTGAATGGTTCATCTTGAACACACAAAAAGTCTGGAGTTCAAAAAAGTTCAAAAAAAATGAAATCCCTTTGTAACAGATGAGTTTTCGTCCGGAACCCTGATACTTTGAAAGAGATTGTCCATTTTGTACACGAAGTGCATCCAGTTTTTGCCGTAACTCTCTCAACTTTTTAGCACATGCTATGTGGGTGAAATGATGATACCATGCCAATTTTCAACCTCTTCAGAATTCATCTGAAGTGCTTTTCAATTTCAGGGTCATATAGCTCAAAAAAATCAGTAAATGCACAAAAAATAACAGATGAAGTCAGAAAGGGTTGAAAATTAATGATGTGGCTTTGAATGGTTCATTTTGAAGGCACAAAAGTGTAGAGTTCAAATAAGTTAAAAAAATGTAATCCCTTTGTAACAGATGAATTTTCGTCCGAAACCCTGATACTTCGAAAGAGATTGTTCATTTTGTACACAAAGTGCATCCAGTTTTTCCGTAATCCTTTTAACTTTTTAACACATACTATGTGGGTGAAATGATGATACCATGCCAATTTTCAACCTATTTAGAGTTCATCTAAAGTACTTTTCAATTTCAGGGTCATTTAGCTCAAATCTATTACCTAATAATAAAGCGCGGATTGAGTCTCCGGGTTCACCGTCGCGGCGTTTGTACATAAAAGACCCTGTTGTTTTAGGTATTCAACCCGCACTCATGTCCCTAAATGAAATAACGATTCGCGACAGAAAAAAAGGTCCTGAACATGTGTCACATCGCCCCCACATGTGCTGCATCACTCCCACCGCTTCGCCTCCATTGGCACCGGCGCAGGCCGCGCAGGCCACCCCGCCGCTTGACCTCGCCTCGCACTGGAGGCGACCACCACCATCCTCCCCGCTCCCTCCCCTCCACCAACCCGATATAGATGCCTAACCCGCGGGAACAGGCATGCGACCGGCAGGCGACGCGAGGCGCGGTGGCGGCGCGAGCAAGACGGGCAGATCCGGGCGCGGCGTCGACCGATCTGGCGGCTGGTGCGGCGGCTTGTTCCGATGCCAGCGACGTCCTGCTCATCTAGAGAAAGAGAGAGAAGGGCCTGAGGGAGAGAGGAAACAGAGGAAGAAAGGAGAAGGAGAGGGGCGCACGCAGGGTGAGAGAGGCAGTCGCCGGCGATGGCGGCTCCAGTGACTGCCCGACGGGCTTGCTAGGCAACGTCCTATCCTCTCGTCAATGCGTACGCACGGTAGCACAGGGTCCTCTCCCTGCACAGCACCGCCGCCATGAATAGTGACGCCACGCGTGGCCCATCTTCCTTTGCAGCTACCCTCCAGCAGCGCCGCCGTGATTCAACAAGAGATATCCCGTGTGATTCAACTGGCCACGGAATTTAACAATCAGATTGATGCATAGGAAGGTGGAAGGAAAGAGACTCGGCTGGCAAGCCTGGGCAGCCCTTGAAGCAACAGCCTGCTCGGCGGACGGACTTCCGAGGGCGGGGAGCTCAGCAGGGATGTGTGGGCCGGAGAGTCGTCGACCTCGGCAGCGCCGGGATCTCATACGGGCCATGGGATAGAGCGCTGGCGGCCGTGCTCTGCTCCGACGATGGAGCATCCTCCCTGGACGGCTTCACTTCGATACAGGATGAGGGTTTCGATTCAATTCGGAGCCAAGCAAATAAGCCTTCGGGTCGTGCCCTGTAGTCTTTTTTTACTCCTTGTGCCGGCCGGCGGCCGTGTTTCACCGAGGAGAAACATATAAAGGTTTTTTCATTGTGAATGGAGAATCGAAAAATGTGTGTGTACGGTTTTGGTAACTGTTTTAGACAAAAAGCCTACCTGTTGTGTACGTGAAATGTTTGTGTTTGAGCAAGTCCAAATAGTGAAAAAAACATAATATAATCTTGTAAACCAAAAAACCAACATTCTCAAAAAAATAAAAAATTCAACATAATAAAACCCCACTTGCATTCGAATATATAAATATCCATATAAATAATCCACTTCGATCCACCACTACTCTTGCATCTCATGATAGTGCGAAGCTGAATGAGATATTGGAGGACATGAATGAAATGTCGGAGGAGGATGGTAAGTTTCTTATCACTGTCATTTGTAAGTGCAAAAAATGTTTTAATTTTTCATCGGCCCAACATGATTTTAACATCCCAATCCTTCTGCATGGCTCCCCCGCCTTGTGTCAGCCTGTCGCTCGTGTTGTGGCCCAGAGACGGCCCACTTATGCTAGCGGTATGAGGAGAGAAGGCAAAAATAGATGTGGATGCATGGAATTAAACTCGAGTCCTCACGCTCGGTACCTAATGTCGTGGCCAACTGAGCTACAGGGCTGGTGTTGGTAAAATACTCCCTTAGTCTAGGTGCACAGGGCATCTACGGAGCTGCATCGCAACCTAGGTGCGTGGAGATTGGATGGAAGATATTAAACCAAATATCAATGGCAATAATGACTCTTATTTGACCCACTTGGAAAATTGGGAGGAACCGACCACTACGCTGGTTTCCCATGTCATTAATTTCTAAAGAGTAATATGCAAATAAGATTTAATGCGTCAGCCAACGAAAATAGCATTCTTCTGCGTTGGTGCGGTTCAAGGGAAGAGTGATGGTTGAACTCATCGTTTTAAGATTGACCACATTTAGACATGTTGATCAGATGAAAGACCAACGTCATTGATGGCGGAAAGCAGGAGAACAACCACTATGATAGGGTGTCGGGGAAATACATGACGTCAACATTGTGACAGAAGAGGGGGCTGTCATATTATTATTATTCTCCCGTTGCAACGCATGGGCATTTTTGCTAGTAATGAACTAATATAAAGAAGAATGATCTCCAAAACTTTTATGAAACTCTAATAGCAAAAATAATAAACTAAAAGAATGAACTATAAAACTATAATGAAACTCTAATAGAAAAACGAATGAACTAGAAAACTTTAAAGAAACTCTAATAGCAAAAGGAATCAACTAAAAAGCTTTTATAAACCTCTAGTATTATCAAAACTAAAATTATATAAAATTTATGCAACTAAAATTATCGAAGTATTTTCTGTTCAAAACATTATAAGCAAAAAGAATTTTTGTAAAATAAATAAAAAAGCAAAAAATAAAATAAAATAAAAAAGTAGAAACAAAATAAAATAAATAAGTAGAAACAGAATAAACATTAATAAATAAGTAGAAAAAATAAAATAAAATAAAATAAAATTTAATAAATAAATAAGTAGAAATAAAATAAAATAAAATATACCTTAATAAAATAAATAAAAATAGCAACATTAAGTATTTTGTTGTAAGTAGAAACAAAATAAAATAAATAAAACAAAAAAGAAAACAAAAAAACTGGGAAAAATCAAAAAAATGCCACCTACCAGGCCACCACGGCGTGAATACGATTAGAAACCCAACCACGGGCCAGGATTCAGGCCCGCAGAAGGCCCACAGTAGGCCCACATGCAGCAGAGTGTGTGATTAGGCCCAGTAAGCCTGCATTTGAGAGGAGCTCGAGAGGGCAGCCGCAGTGGGGCTTGTAAACCACTCCGAGCTTCTCTCAACTAGCGAGGTGGGACTAAACATTTGGGCGTGGGCAGGACACGGCCTTTGGTCCCGGTTGGTAGCACCAACCGGGATGAAAGGGGGGCATTGGTACCTGTTCGTAGCACCCACCGGGACCAATGCCCCCCTTTGGTCCCGGTTGGTGCCATCAACCGGGACCAAAGGTCTCTGTTTCCCGCCCTTTGGTCATGGTTGGTGGCACCAACCGGGACAGAAGGGGAGCATTGGTTCCGGTTGGTGCCCCAAACCGGGACCAATGGCTTTCCTATATAAGGGGCACTTAGGAATTTTTCCACATTCTCCCCCGACGCCAACGCCCCTGTGCCCCGACACCGCCAGGCTGCTCCTCGCCGCCGTCGCCGCGCCCTGCCCCGTCGCCGCGCCCTGCCCCGTCGCCGCCCGCTCCTCCTCGCCATCGCCGACGCCTCCCCGACCTCGCCGTCGCCTCCCCGACGCCTCCCCGCGCCCCTGCGTGCCCCGCGCACGCATCTGCCTCAGCCCCGACCTCGACATCGCCTCCCGCTCCTCGTCACCGATGCCGCCCCCAGTGAGCACCCTGCCTTCCCCTGTGCCCTTGCCCTGCCCCCCGCCACCGCCGGCGGCGCCCTCTGCATTTTCTTATTCATATATATGATGTTTTTTTGTATGTTGATTTATGGATGTATGTTGATTTATGGATGTATGTCGATGTATGGATATGTATGCATATTTTTTCCATAAGTTTTTTGTTCACATATATGATGTTTTTTTGTTCATAGATGATCATATGATTTTTTGTTCATAGATGATGATATGATGATGTTTTTTTATATATGTATTAATATTTTAGGTTAATTTAGTACATGTTAGGTCAGTGGATCGGAGAGGAAAAAGTAAAATAAGGAAAAGGAAGAAAAGAGGAAGAAGGAAGAAGGAAGAAGAAGAAAAATATGTTGGAAATATGCCCTAGAGGCAATAATAAATTAGTTATTATTATATTTCCTTGTTCATGATAATCGTTTATTATCCATGCTAGAATTGTATTGATAGGAAACTCAGATACATGTGTGGATACATAGACAACACCATGTCCCTAGTAAGCCTCTCGTTGACTAGCTCATTGATCAATAAGATGGTTACGGTTTCCTGACCATGGACATTGGATGTCGTTGATAACGGGATCACATCATTGGGAGAATGATGTGATGAACAAGACCCAATCCTAAGCATAGCACAAGATCGTGTAGTTCGTTTGCTAAAGCTTTTCTAATGTCAAGTGTCATTTCCTTAGACCATGAGATTGTGTAACTCCCGGATACCGTAGGAATGCTTTGAGTGTACCAAACGTCACAACGTAACTGGGTGGCTATAAAGGTGCACTGCGGATATCTCCAAAAGTGTCTGTTGGGTTGGCACGAATCGAGACTGGGATTTGTCACTCCGTGTAACGGAGAGGTATCTCTGGACCCACTCGGTAGGACATCATCATAATGTGCACAATGTGACCAAGGAGTTGATCACATGATGATGTGTTACGGAACGAGTAAAGAGACTTGCCGGTAACGAGATTGAACGAGGTATCGGCATACCGATGATCGAATCTCGGGCAAGTATCGTACCGATAGACAAAGGGAATTGAATACGGGATTGATTGAATCCTCGACATCGTGGTTCATCCGATGAGATCATCATGGAGCATGTGGGAGCCAACATGGGTATCCAGATCCCGCTATTGGTTATTGGCCGGAGAGTTGTCTCGGTCATGTCTGCATGGTTCCCGAACCCGTAGGGTCTACACACTTAAGGTTCGGTGACGCTAGGGTTGTAGAGATATTAGTATGCGGTAACCCAAAAGTTGTTCGGAGTCCCGGATGAGATCCCGGACGTCACGAGGAGTTCTGGAATGGTCCGGAGGTAAAGATTTATATATAGGAAGTCCAGTTTCGGCCATCGGGAAGGTTTCGGGGGTCATCGGTATTGTACCGAGACCACCGGAAGGGGCCCGAGGGTCCACCGGGTGGGGCCACCTATCCCGGAGGGCCCCATGGGCTGAAGGGGCATGGGAACCAGCCCCTGGTGGGCTGGTGCGCCCCCCTTGGGCCTCCCATGCGCCTAGGGTTGGAAACCCTAAGGGATGGGGGCGCCCCCACTTGGCTTGGAGGCCAAGCCACCCCTAGGGCTGCCGCCCCCTCCCTAGATGGGATCTACAAGGGGACGCCCCCCCCAGGCCTCTATATATAGTGGAGGGGAGGTAGGGCAGCTACACCTGAAGCCCTGGCGCCTCCCTCCCTCACGTGACACCTCTTCCTCCTCGCTTGCGCTTGGCGAAGCCCTGCCGGGATCCCGCTACTTCCACCACCACGCCATCGTGCTGCTGGATCTCCATCAACCTCTCCTTCCCTTGCTGGATCAAGAAGGAGGAGACGTCTCTCCCAACCGTACGTGTGTTGAACACGGAGGTGCCGTCCGTTCGGCGCTAGGATCATCGGTGATTTGGATCACGACGAGTACGACTCCATCAACCCCGTTCACTTGAACGCTTCCGCTTAGCGATGTACAAGGGTATGTAGATGCACTCTCCTTCCCCTTGTTGCTAGATGACTCAATAGATTGATCTTGGTGATGCGTAGAAAATTTTAAATTTCTGCTACGTTCACCAACAGTGGCATCATGAGCTAGGTCTATGCGTAGTTTCTATGCACGAGTAGAACACAAGTTGTTGTGGGCGTCGATTTTGTCAATTTACTTGCCGTTACTAGTCTTATCTTGATTCAGCGGCATCGTGGGATGAAGCGGCCCGGACCGACCTTACACGTACTCTTACGTGAGACAGGTTCCACCGACTGACATGCACTAGTTGCATAAGGTGGCTAGCGGGTGTCTGTCTCTCCCACTTTAGTCAGATCGGATTCGATGAAAAGGGTCCTAATGAAGGGTAAATAGAAATTGGCATATCACGTTGTGGTTTTGGCGTAGGTAAGAAACGTTCTTGCTAAGAAACCTATAGCAGCCACGTAAAAATTTGCAACAACAATTAGAGGACGTCTAACTTGTTTTTGCAGCATATGCCGTGTGATGTGATATGGCCAAAAAGGATGTGTTGAATGATATATGTGATGTATGAGATTGATCATGTTCTTGTAATAGGAATCACGACTTGCATGTCGATGAGTATGACAACCGGCAGGAGCCATGGGAGTTGTCTTAATTTATTTATGACCTGCGTGTCAACATAAACGTCATGTAATTACTTTACTTTATTGCTAAACTGTTAGCCATAGTAGTAGAAGTAATAGATGACGAGACAACTTCATGAAGACACGATGATGGAGATCATGGTGTCATGCCGGTGATGATGATGATCATGGCGCCCCGAAGATGGAGATCAAAAGGAGCAAAATGATATTGGCCATATCATGTCACTATTTGATTGCATGTGATGTTTATCATGTTTTACATCTTATTTGCTTAGAACGACGGTAGCTTAAATAAGATGATCCCTCGCAATAATTTCAAGAAAGTGTTCCCCCTAACTGTGCACCTTGCGAAGGTTCGTTGTTTCGAAGCACCACGTGATGATCGGGTGTGATAGATTCTAACGTTCGAATACAACGGGTGTAAGCCAGATTTACACACGCAATACACTTAGGTTGACTTGACAAGCCTAGCATGTACAGACATGGCATCAGAACACGGAAGACCGAAAGGTCGAACATGAGTCGTATAGAAGATATGATCAACATGAAGATGTTCACCGATGATGACTAGTCCGTCTCACGTGATGATCGGACACGGCCTAGTTGACTCGGATTATGTATCACTTAGATGACTAGAGGGATGTCTATCTAAGTGGGAGTTCATTAAATAATCATATGAACTTAATAATCATGAACATAGTCAAAAGGACTTTGCAAATTATGTCGTAGCTTACGCTTTAGTTCTACTGTTTTAGATATGTTCCTAGAGAAAATTTAGTTGAAAGTTGATAGTAGCAATTATGCGGACTGGGTCCGTAAACTGAGGATTGTCCTCATTGCTGCGCAGAAGGATTATGTCCTTAATGCACCGCTCAATGAGCTGAACCTCGAGCGTCGGTTGTGGATGTTGCGAACATCTGACATACACGTTTGGATGACTACATGATAGTTCAGTGCGTAATGCTAAATGGTTTAGAATTGAGGCACCAAAGAGGTTTTTGAAACATCGCAGAACATATGAGATGTTCCAAGTGAAGGAAATATGCCCTAGAGGCAATAATAAAGTTATTATTTATTTCCTTATTTCATGATAAATGTTTATTATTCATGCTAGAATTGTATTAACCGGAAACATAATACATGTGTGAATACATAGACAAACATAGTGTCACTAGTATGCCTCTACTTGACTAGCTCGTTGATCAAAGATGGTTATGTTTCCTAACCATGGACATGGGTTGTCATTTGATTAATGGGATCACATCATTAGGAGAATGATGTGATTGACATGACCCATTCCATTAGCTTAGCACCCGATCGTTTAGTATGTTGCTATTGCTTTCTTCATGACTTATACATGTTCCTATGACTATGAGATTATGCAACTCCCATTTACCGGAGGAACACTTTGTGTGCTACCAAACGTCACAACGTAACTGGGTGATTATAAAGGTGCTCTACAGGTGTCTCCAAAGGTACATGTTGGGTTGGCGTATTTCGAGATTAGGATTTGTCACTCCAATTGTCGGAGAGGTATCTCTGAGCGCTCTCCGTAATGCACATCACTTAAGCCTTGCAAGCAATGCAACTAATGAGTTAGTTGCGAGATGATGTATTACGGAACGAATAAAGAGACTTGCTAGTAACGAGATTGAACTAGGTATTGAGATACCGACGATCGAATCTCGGGCAAGTAACATACCGATGCCAAAGGGAACAACGTATGTTGTTATGCGGTCTGACCGATAAAGATCTTCGTAGAATATGTAGGAGCCAATATGAGCATCCAGGTTCCGCTATTGGTTATTGACCGGAGACGTGTCTTGGTTATGATGACAGTTTCATTATGAGTTTATATGTTTTGATGTACCGAAGGTTTTTCGGAGTGCCGGATGTGATCACGGACATGACGAGGAGTCTCGAAATGGTCGAGACATAAAGATTGATATATTGGAAGCCTATATTTGGATATCGGAAGTGTTCCGGGTGAAATCGGGATTTTACCGGAGTACCGGGGGTTACCGGAACCCCCCCCCGGGGGGGGGGGGGCTTAATGGGCCTGCATGGGCCTTATTGGAAATAGAGGGCAGCAATGGGAGTGTGGGGTGCCCCCCTGGCCCAAACCGAATTGGTTTAGGGCAAAGGGGGCCGGCCCCCTCTTTCCTTCTCCTCCTCTCCCTTTCCTTCTCCTCCTCTCCCTTTCCTTCCCCCTCTCCTACTCCTACTAGGAATAGGAGGAGTCCTACTCCTAGTGGGAGTAGGACTCCCCCTAGGTGCACCTCTCCCTGGCCGGCCACCTCCTCCTCCCTTGCTCCTTTATATACAGGGGCAGGGGGGCACCCCATAGACACAACAATTGATCATTGATCTCTTAGCCATGTGCAGTGCCCCCTTCCACCATAATCCTTGATGATATTGTAGCGGTGCTTAGGCGAAGCCCTGCGACGGTAGAACATCAAGATCGTCACCACGCCATCGTGCTGACGGAACTCTTCCCCGACATTCTGCTGAATCGGAGTCCGGGGATTGTCGTCGAGCTGAACGTGTGCTAGAACTCGGAGGTGTCGTAGTTTCGGTGCTTGATCGGTCGGGCCGTGAAGACGTACGACTACATCAACCGCGTTGTTATAACGCTTCCGCTTTCGGTCTACGAGGGTATGTGGACAACACTCTCCCCTCTCGTTGCTATGCATCACCATGATCTTGCGTGTGCGTAGGAAATTTTTGAAATTACTACGTTCCCCAACAGTGGTATCAGAGCCTAGGTTTTATGTGTTGATGTTATATGCACGAGTAGAACACAAGTGAGTTGTGGGCGATATAAGTCATACTGCTTACCAACATGACATACTTTGGTTCGGCGGTATTGTTGGATGAAGTGGCCCGGACCGATATTACACATATGCTTACGCGAGACTGGTTCTACCGACGTGCTTTGCACACAGGTGGCTGGCGGGTTTTAGTTTCTCCAACTTTAGTTGAACCGAGTGTGGCTACGCCTGGTCCTTGCGAAGGTTAAAACAACACCAACTTGACAAACTATCGTTGTGGTTTTGATGCGTAGCTAAGATTGGTTCTTCCTAAGCCCGTAGAAGCCACGTAAAACTTGCAACAACAAAGTAGAGGACGTCTAACTTGTTTTTGCAGGGCATGTTGTGATGTGATATAGTCAAGACATGATGCTAAATTTTATTGTATGAGATGATCATGTTTTGTAACCGAGTTATCGGCAACTGGCAGGAGCCATATGGTTGTCGCTTTATTGTATGCAATGCAATCGCCCTGTAATGCTTTACTTCATCACTAAGCGGTAGCGATAGTCATAGAAGCATAAGTTTGGCGAGACAACAACGATGCTATGATGGAGATCAAGGTGTCGCGCCGGTGACGATGGTGATCATGACGATGCTTCGGAGATGGAGATCACAAGCACAAGATGATGATGGCCATATCATATCACTTATATTGATTGCATGTGATGTTTATCTTTTATGAATCTTATCTTGCTTTGATTGACGGTAGCATTATAAGATGATCTCTCACTAAATTTCAAGATAAAAGTGTTCTCCCTGAGTATGCACCGTTGCCAAAGTTCGTCGTGCCCAGACACCACGTGATGATCGGGTGTGATAAGCTCTCTGTCCATCAACAACGGGTGCAAGCCAGTTTTGCACACGCGGAATACTCAGGTTAAACTTGACGTGCCTAGCATATGCAGATATGGCCTCGGAACACTAAGACCGAAAGGTCGAGTGTGAATCATATAGTAGATATGATCAACATAGTGATGTTCACCATTGAAAGCTACTCCATTTCACGTGATGATCGGTTATGGTTTAGTTGATATGGATCACGTGATCACTTAGAGGATTAGAGGGATGTCTATCTAAGTGGGAGTTCTTAAGTAATATGATTAATTGAACTTAAATTTATCATGAACTTAGTCCTGGTAGTATTAGCATATCTATGTTGTAGATCAATAGCTTGCGTTATTGCTTCCCTATGTTTATTTTGATATGTTCCTAGAGAAAAACTATGTTGAAAGATGTTAGTAGCAATGATGCGGATTGGATCCATGATATGAGGTTTATCCTCATTGCTGCACAGAAAAATTATGTCCTTGATGCACTGCTAGGTGACAGACCTATTGCAGGAGCAGATGCAGACGTTATGAACATTTGGATAGCTCAATGTGATGACTACTTGATAGTTTTAGTGCACCATGCTTAACGGCTTAGAATCGGGACTTCAAAGACGTTTTGAACATCATGGACCATATGAGATGTTCCAGGAGTTGAAGTTAATATTTCAAGCAAATACCCGAGTTGAGAGATATGAAGTCTCCAACAAGTTCTATAGCTAAAAGATGGAGGAGAATAGCTCAAGCAGTGAGCATGTGCTCAGATTGTCTGGGTACTACAATCGCTTGAATCAAGTGGGAGTTAATCTTCTAGATAAAATAGTGATTGATAGAATTCTCTAGTCACCATCACCAAGTTAGTAGAACTTCTTGATGAACTATAATATGCAAGGGATGACGAAAACAATTCCCAAGCTCTTCGCAGTGCTAAAAACAGCGAAGGTAGAAATCAAGAAAAACATCAAGTGTTGATGGTTGACAAGACCACTAGTTTCAAGAGAAAGGGCAAAGGGAAGAAGGGGAACTTCAAGAAGAATGGAAAGCAATTTTCTACTCAAGTGAAGAAGCCCAAGTTTGGACCTAAGCCTGAGACTACGTGCTTCTACTGCAAAGGGACTGGTCACTAGAAGCGGAACCACCCCAAGTATTTGGCGGATAAGAAGGATGGCAAAGTGAACAAGCTATATTTGATATACATGTTATTGATGTGTACCTTACTAGTATTTATAGTATCCCCTGGGTATTTGATACTTGTTCGGTTGCTAAAAATTAGTAACTCGAAACAGGAGTTACGGAATGAACAGAGACTAGTTAAGGGTGAAGTGACGATGTGTGTTGGAAGTGGTTCCAAGATTGATATGATCATCATCGCGCACTCCCTATACTTTCGGGTTAGTGTTGAACCTAAATAAGTTTTATTTGGTATTTGCGTTGAGCATAAATATGATTTGATCATGTTTATTGCAATACGGTTATTCATTTAAGTTAGAGAACAATTGTTGTTCTGTTTACATGAATAGAACCTTCTATGGTCATACACACCAACGACAATGGTTTGTTGGATCTCGATCGTAGTGATACACATAATCGTAATATTGAAGCCAAAAGGATGCAAAGTTAATAATGATAGTGCAACTTATTTGTGGCACTGCCGTTTAGGTCATATTGGTGTAGAGCGCATGAAGAAACTCCATGCTAATGGACTTTTGGAATCACTTGATGCTTGCGAACCATGCCTCATGGGAAAGATGACTAAGACTCCGTTTTCCGGAACAATGAAGCGAGCAACAGATTTGTTGGAAATCATACATATTGATGTATGTGGTCCGATGAATATTAAGGCTCACGACAACTATCATTATTTTCTGACCTTCACAAATGATTTAAGCAGATATGGGTATATCTACTTGATGAAACATAAGTCTGAAACGTTTGAAAAGTTCAAAGAATTTCAGAGTGAAGTAGAGAATCATCGTAACAAGAAAATAAAAGTTTCTACGATATGATCGCAGAGGTAAAATATTTGAGTTACGAGTTTGGCCTTCAGTTAAAACAATGTGAAATAGTTTCACTACTCATGCCACCTGGAACACCACAGTGTAATGGTGTGTACGAACGTCGTAACCGTACTTTATTAGATATGGTGCGATCTATGATGTATCTTACCGATCTACCACTATCGTTTTGGGGTTATGCATTAGAGACAGCTGCATTCACATTAAAAAGGGCACCATCTAAATCCGTTGAGGCGACACTATATGAATTATAGTTTAGCAAGAAACCAAAGTTGTCATTTCTTAAAGTTTGGGTTGCGATGCTTATGTGAAAAAGTTTCAACATGATAAGCTTGAACCCAAATTGGAGAAGTGCGCCTTCATAGGATACCCAAAATGCTGGGCACACCTTCTATCACAGATCCGAAGGCAAGACATTCGTTGCCAAGAATGGATCCTTTCTAGAGAAGGAGTTTCTCTCGAAAGAAGTGAGTGGGAAGAAAGTAGAACTTGATGAGGTAACTGTACCTGCTCCCTTATTGGAAAGTAGTACATCACAGAAACCAGTTTCTGTGACACCTACACCAATTAGTGAGGAAGCTAATGATGATGATCATGAAACTTCAGAACAAGTTACTACTGAACCTTGTAGATCAACCAGAGTAAGATCCGCACGAGAGTGGTATGGTAATCCTGTTCTGGGAGTCATGCTACTAGATCATGATGAACCTACGAACTATGAAGAAGCGATGGTGAGCCCAAATTCTGCAAAATGGCTTGAAGCCATGAAATCTGAGATGGGATCCATGTATGAGAACAAAGTGTGGACTTTGGTTGACTTGCCCGATGATCGGCAAGCAATTGAGAATAAATGGATCTTCAAGAGGAAGACGGACGCTGATAGTAGTGTTACTATCTACAAAGCTAGAATTGTCGCAAAAGGTTTTTGACAAGTTCAAGGTGTTGACTACGAAGAGAGTTTCTCACTCGTATTTATGCTTAAGTCTGTCTGAATCATGTTAGCAATTGCCCCATTTTATGAAATCTGGCAAATGGATAACAAAACTACAATCCTTAATGGATTTCTTAAAGAAGAGTTGTATATGATGCAACCAGAAGGTTTTGTCAATCCTAAAGGTGTTAACAAAATAAGCAGGCTCCAGCGATCCATCAATGGACTGGTGCAAGCATCTCGGAGTTGGAATATACGCTTTGATAAGTTGATCAAAGGATATAGTTTTATACAGACTTGCAGTGAAGCCTGTATTTACAAGAAAGTGAGTGGGAGCACTACAGCATTTCTGATAAGTATATGTGAATGACATATTGTTGATCGGAAATAATGTAGGATTATTCTGCAAAGCATAAAGGAGTGTTTGAAAGGAGTTTTTCAAAGAAAGACCTCGGCGAAGCTGCTTACATATTGAGCATCAAGATCTATAGAGATAGATCAAGACGCTTGACAAGTTTTTTCAATAAGTACATACCTTGACAAGATTTTGAAGTAGTTCAAAATGGAACAGTCAAAGAAAGAATTCTTGTCTTTGTTACAAGGTGTGAAATTGAGTAAGACTCAAAACCCGACCACGGCAGAAGATAGAAAGAGAATGAAAGTCATTCCCTATGCCTCAGCCATAGGTTCTATAAAAGTATGCCATGCTGTGTACCAGATCTATTGTATACCCTACACTGATTTTGGCAAGGGAATACAATAGTGATCTAGGAGTAGATCACTGGACAGCGGTCAAAATTATCCTTAGTGGAATAAGGATATGTTTCTCGATTATGGAGGTGACAAAAGGTTCGTCGTAAAAGGGTTACGTCGATACAAGTTTTGGCACTGATCCAGATAACTCTAAGTCTTCATCTGGATACATATTGAAAGTGGGAGCAATTAGCTAAAGTAGCTCCGTGCAGAGCATTGTAGGCATAGAAATTTGCAAAATACATACGGATCTGAATATGGCAGACCCGTTGACTAAACTTCTCTCACAAGCAAAACATGATCACACCTTAGTACTCTTTGGGTGTTAATCACATAGCGATGTGAACTAGATTATTGACTCTAGTAAACCCTTTGGGTGTTGGTCACATGGCGATGTGAACTATGGGTGTTAATCACATGATGATATGAACTATCGATGTCAATCACATGGTGATGTGATCTAGATTATTGACTCTAGTGCAAGTGGGAGACTGAAGGAAATATGCCCTAGAGGCAATAATAAAGTTATTATTTATTTCCTTATTTCATGATAAATGTTTATTATTCATGCTAGAATTGTATTAACCGGAAACATAATACATGTGTGAATACATAGACAAACAGAGTGTCATTAGTATGCCTCTACTTGACTAGCTCCTTGATCAAAGATGGTTATGTTTCCTAACCATGGACATGAGTTGTCATTTGATTAACGAGATCACATCATTAGGAGAATTATGTGATTGACATGACCCATTCCATTAGCTTAGCACCCGATCGTTTAGTATGTTGCTATTGCTTTCTTCATGACTTATACATGTTCCTATGACTATGAGATTATGCAACTCCCGTTTATCGGAGGAACACTTTGTGTGCTACCAAACGTCACAACGTAACTGGGTGATTATAAAGGTGCTCTATAGGTGTCTCCAAAGGTACATGTTGGGTTGGCGTATTTCGAGATTAGGATTTGTCACTCCGATTGTCGAAGAGGTATCTCTGGGCCCTCTTGGTAATGCACATCACTTAAGCCTTGCAAGCAATGCAACTAATGAGTTAGTTGCGAGATGATGTATTACGGAACGAGTAAAGAGACTTGCTAGTAACAAGATTGAACTAGGTATTGAGATGCCGACGATCAAATCTCGGGCAAGTAACATACCGATGACAAAGGGAACAACATATGTTGTTATGCGGTCTGACCGATAAAGATCTTCGCTGAATATGTAGGAGCCAATTTGAGCATCCAGGTTCCGCTATTGGTTATTGACCGGAGACGTGTCTCGGTCATGTTTACATTGTTCTCGAACCCATAGGTTCCGCACGCTTAATGTTATGATGACAGTTTCATTATGAGTTTATATGTTTTGATGTACCGAAGGTTGTTCGGAGTCCCGGATGTGATCACGGACATGACGAGGAGTCTCGAAATGGTCAAGACATAAAGATTGATATATTGGAAGCCTATATTTGGATATCGGAAGTGTTCCGGGTGAAATCGGGATTTTACCGGAGTACCGGGGGTTACCGGAACCCCCCCCCCCCCCCCGGGGGGGGCTTAATGGGCCTGCATGGGCCTTAGTGGAAATAGAGGGCAGCAAGGGGAGTGTGGGGCGCCCCCCCCCAGGCCCAAACCGAATTGGTTTAGGGCAAAGGGGGCCGGCCCCCTCTTTCCTTCTCCTCCTCTCCCTTTCCTTCCCCCTCTCCTACTCCTACTAGGAATAGGAGGAGTCCTACTCCTAGTGGGAGTAGGACTCCCCCTTGGTGCGCCTCTCCCTGGCCGGCCACCTCCTCCTCCCTTGCTCCTTTATATACGGGGGCAGGGGGGCACCCCATAGACACAACAATTGATCATTGATCTCTTAGTCATGTGCGGTGCCCCCCTCCACCATAATCCTCGATAATATTGTAGCAGTGCTTAGGCGAAGCCCTGCGACGGTAGAACATCAAGATCGTCACCACGCCGTCGTGCTGACGGAACTCTTCCCCGACATTCTGCTGGATTGGAGTCCGGGGATCGTCATCGAGCTGAACGAGTGTTAGAACTCGAAGGTGCCGTAGTTTTGGTGCTTGATCGGTCGGGCTGTGAAGACGTACGACCACATCAACCGCGTTGTTATAACGCTTCTGCTTTCGGTCTACGAGGGTACGTGGACAACACTCTCCCCTCTTGTTGCTATGCATCACCATGATCTTGCGTGTGCGTAGGAAATTTTTGAAATTACTACCTTCCCCAACACCAAGGACTGAAATTGGGATTCCAGGCTAGTGCCCACGTCAAGAGGTATGAGACCTCTGACAAGTTTACTAAGCCTGCAAACTAAGGAGAAAAGCTCAATCGTTGAGCATGTGCTCAGATTGTATGAGTACTACAATCGCTTGAATCCAGTGGGAGTTGATCTTCCAGATGATATAGTGATGGTTCTCCAAAGTCACTGTCACCAAGATATTACAGCTTCGTAATGAACTATAACATATCAGGGATAGATATGATACTTGAGCTATTCGCGACACCACGAAAGTAGAAATCAAATAGGAGCATCAATTGTTGATGGTTGGTAAAACCACTAGTTTCAAGAAGGGCAAGGGCAAGAAAGGGATACTTCATGAAACGACAAATCAGTTGCTGCTCTAGTGAAGAAACCCAAAGTTGAACCCAAGCCCGAGACTAAGTGCTTCTGTAATAAGGGGAACGGTCACTGAAGCAGAACCACCCTATATACTTGGTAGATGAGAAGGCTGGCAAGGTTGACAGAAGTATGTATTGGACATACATTATATTAAATGTGTACTTTACTAGTACTCCTAGTAGGAGCAGGGTATTAGATACCGGTTCAGTTGCTAAATGTTAGTAAGTCGAAATAAAAGGCTACAGAATGAACGGAGACTAGCCAAAGGTGAGACGACGATATGTGTTGGAAGTGTTTCCAAGGTTGATGTGATCAAGCATCGCACGCTCCGTCTACCATCGGGATTGGTGTTAAACCTAAATAATTGTTATTTGGTGTTTGCGTTGAGCATAGACATGATTGGATTATGTTTATCGCAATACGGTTATTCATTTAAGGAGAATAATGGTTACTCTGTTTATTTGAATAATACCTTCAATGGTCTGCACCTAAAATGAATGGTTTATTGAATCCCGATCGTAACACATGTACATGCCAAAAGATATAAGATAGTAATGATAGTACGACATACTTGTGGCACTGCAATTTGAGTCATAATGGTATAAAACGCATGAAGAAGCTCCATGTTGATGGAATTTTGGACTCACTTCATTTTGAATCATTTGAGACATGCGAACCATGCCTATTGGTATATATGCATGAAGAAACTCCATAGATGGATCGTTTGGGCTCACTTGATTTTGAATCACTTGAGACATGCAAATCATACCGCATGGGCAAGATGACTGAAAGGCCTCATTTCCAGTAAGATGGAACAAGAAAGCAACTTATTGGAAGTAATGCATCTTGATGTGTGCAATCCAATGAGTGCTGAGGCATGTAGTGGATATCGTTATGTTCTTACTTCACAGATGATTTGAGTAGATGCTAAGTATATTTACTTGATGAATCATGAGTCTGAATTATTGAAAGGTTCAAGTAATTTCAGGGTGAAGTTGAAAGATCGTCATAACAAGAGGATAAAATATCTATGATATGATCATAGAGATGAATATCTGAATTACGAGTTTGGCACACAGTTAAGACATTGTGGAAATTGTTCCACAACTAATACTGCCTGGAACACCATAGTGTGATGGTGTGTCCGAACATCATAATTGCACCCTATTGGATATGGTGCATACCATGATGTCTCTTATCGAATTACCACTATAGTTTATGGGTTAGGCATTAGAGACAACCACATTCACTTTAAGTAGGCACCATGCAATTCCGTTTGAGTCGACACCGTATAAACTATGGTTCAGAGAAACCTAAGCTGTCGTTTCTTCAAAGGTTTGGGGCTGCAACGCTTATGTGAAAAAGTTTCAGGCTGATAAGCTCGAACCCAAAATGGATAAATGCATCTTCATAGGACACCCAAAACAGTTGGGTATACCTCCTGTCTCAGATCCAAAAGCAATAGGGATTGTTTCTTGAATCGGGTCCTTTCTCGAGGAAAAGTTTCTCTCGAAAGAATTGAGTGGGAGGATGGTGGAGACTTGATGAGGTTATTGAACCATCACTTCAACTAGTGTGTAGCAGGGCACAGGGAGTTGTTCCTATGGCACCTACACCAATTGAAGTGGAAGCTTATGATAGTGATCATGAAACTTCGGATCAAGTCACTACCAAACCTCGTAGGACGACAAGGATGCGTACTACTTCAGAGTGGTACGTAATCCTGTCTTGGAAGTCATGTTGCTAGACAACAATGAACCTACGAGCTATGGAGAAGCGATGGTGGGCCCGGATTCCCAAAAAATGGCTCGAGGCCATAAAATCCGAGAGAGGATCCATGTATGAAAACAAAGTGTGGACTTTGGAAGAACTACTTGATGGTCGTAAGGCTGTTGGTTACATATGGATTTTAAAAGGAAGACGGACAATGATGGTAAGTATCGCCATTAAGAAAGTTTGACTTGTCATTAAGATGTTTTCCGACAAGTTCAAGGAGTTGACTACGATGAGACTTTCTCACTCGTAGCGATGCTAAGAGTCTGTTGGAACTATGTTAGCAGTTACTACATTATTTATGAAATCTTGCAGATAGGATGTCAAAACATTGTTTCCTCGACGATTTTCTTGAGGAAAGGTTGTATGTGGTACAACCAGAAGGTTTTGTCAATTCTAAAAGATGCTAACAAGTATGCAAAGCTCCAGCAATCCTTCTAAGGACTGGAGTAAGCATCTCGGAATTGGAATGTACGCTTTGATGAGATGATCAAAGATTTTGGGTTTATACAAAGTTTATGAGAAACTTGTATTTCCAAAGAAGTGAGTGGGAGCACTATAGAATTTGTGATGACTATATGTTGGTGACTATTGTTGATCAGAAATGATGTAGAGTTTCTGGAAAGCATATAGGGTTATTTGAAAAGTGTTTTTCAATGGAAAACCTGGATTAAGCTACTTGAACATTGAGCATCAAGATCTATAAGGATAGATCAAAATCGCTTAATAGTACTTTAAAACGAACACATACCATGACAAGATTTTGAAGGAGTTCAAAATAGATCGGCAAAGAAGGAGTTCTTGGCTGTGTTATAAGGTATGTGTATTGAGTAAGACTCAAGACCTGACCATGACAGAATAGAGAGAAAGGACGAAGGTCGTCCCCTATGCTTTAGACGTAGGCTCTAAAGTATGCTATGTTGTGTACCGCACCTGAAGTGTGCCAAGCCATGAGTCAGTCAAGGGGTACAAGTGTGATCTAGGAATGGATCACAGGACAACGGTCAAGGTTATCCTTAGTAACTAGTGGACTAAGGAATTTTCTCAATTATGGAGGTGGTAAAAGAGTTCGTCGTAAAGGGTTACGCCGATGCAATCTTTGACACTAATATGGATGATTCTGAGTAGTAAACCGGATTCGTATAGTAGAACAGTTATTTGGAATAGCTCCAAATATAGCGTGGTAGCTGCATCTACAAGATGACATAGAGATTTGTAAAGCACACACGGATCTAAAAGGTTCAGACCCGTTGACTATAACATCTCTCACAAGCATAACATGATCAAACCCAGAACTCATTGAGTGTGAATCACATGGTAATGTGAACTAGATTATTGACTCTGGTAAACTCTTTGGGTGTTAGTCACATAGGGATGTGACCTTGAGTGTTAATCACATAGCGATGTGAACTGGATTATTGACTCTAGTGCAAGTGGGAGACTGTTGGAAATACGCCCTAGAGGCAATAATAAATTAGTTATTATTATATTTCCTTGTTCATGATAATCATTTATTATCCATGCTAGAATTGTATTGATAGGAAACTCAGATACATGTGTGGATACATAGACAACACCATGTCCCTAGTAAGTCTCTAGTTGACTAGCTCGTTGATCAATAAGATGGTTACGGTTTCCTGACCATGGACATTGGATGTCGTTGATAACGGGATCACATCATTGGGAGAATGATGTGATGGACAAGACCCAATCCTAAGCATAGCACAAGATCGTGTAGCTCGTTTGCTAAAGCTTTTCTAATGTCAAGTGTCATTTCCTTAGACCATGAGATTGTGCAACTCTCGGATACCGTAGGAATGCTTTGGGTGTACCAAACGCCACAACGTAACTGGGTGGCTATAAAGGTGCACTGCGGGTATCTCCGAAAGTGTCTGTTGGGTTGGCACGAATCGAGACTGGGATTTGTCACTCCGTGTAACGGAGAGGTATCTCTGGGCCCACTCGGTAGGACATCATCATAATGTGCATAATGTGACCAAGGATTTGATCACGGGTTGATGTGTTACGGAATGAGTAAAGAGACTTGCCGGTAACAAGATTGAACGAGGTATCGACATACCGACGATCGAATCTCGGGCAAGTATCGTACCGATAGACAAAGGGAATTGAATACGGGATTGATTGAATCCTCGACATCGTGGTTCATCCGATGATATCATCGTGGAACATGTGGGAGCCAACATGGGTATCCAGATCCCGCTGTTGGTTATTGGCCGGAGAGTTGTCTCGGTCATGTCTGCATGATTCCCGAACCCGTAGGGTCTACACACTTAAGGTTCGGTGACGCTAGAGTTGTAGAGATATTAGTATGCGGTAACCCGAAAGTTGTTCAGAGTCCCGGAAGAGATCCCGGACGTCACGAGGAGTTCCGGAATGGTCCGGAGGTAAACATTTATTTATAGGAAGTCCAGTTTCAGCCATCGGGAAGGTTTCAGGGGTCATCGGTATTGTACCGGGACCACCGGAAGGGTCCCGGAGGTCCACCGGGTGGGGCCACCTATCCCGGAGGGCCCCATGGGCTGAAGGGGCATGGGAACCAGCCCCTGGTGGGCTGGTGCGCCCCCCTAGGGCCTCCCATGCGCCTAGGGTTGGAAACCCTAAGGAATGGGGGCGCCTCCACTTGGCTTGGAGGCCAAGTCACCCCTAGGGCTGCTGCCCCCTCCCTAGATGGGATCTACATGGGGCCGGCACCCCCCTAGGCCCCTATATATAGTGAAGGGGAGGGAGGGCAGCTACACCTGAAGCCCTGGCGCCTCCCTCCCGTGACAACTCTTCCTCCCCGCTTGCGCTTGGCGAAGCCCTGCCGAGATCCCGCTACTTCCACCACCACGCCGTCGTGCTGCTGGATCTCCATCAACCTATCCTTCCCTTTCTGGATCAAGAAGGAGGAGACGTCTCTCCCAACCGTACGTGTGTTGAACGCGGAGGTGTCGTCCGTTCGGCGCTAGGATCATCGGTGATTTGGATCACGACGAGTACGACTCCATCAACCCCGTTCACTTGAACGCTTCCGCTTAGCGATCTACAAGGGTACGTAGATGCACTCTCCTTCCCCTCGTTGCTATATGACTCCATAGATTGATCTTGGTGATGCGTAGAAAATTTTAAATTTCTGCTACGTTCCCCATCAAAATAAGGAGAGGAAAAAGGAAAATAAGAAGAGGAAGAAGGAGAAGAAAAAGGAGAAGAAGAGGAGAGGAAGAAGAGGAGAAATAAATAAGAGGAAGAAAAATAAGAACAAAAAAAGAATCGCCTCTTCTTTTTTTCTTCTCCTTTTTTTTCTTCTTCCTCTTCTTTATTTTTATCAGGAACGAGGTGTCGAGGATCGCCGAGGGTGTCGAGGGTCGTCGAGGGGTCGAGGGTCGAGGGTTCAAGGGTCCTCGAGGGGCCGAGAGTTCAAGGGTCGAGGGTCGTCGAGGGGTCAAGGGTTGAGGTTTCTAGGGTCGTTGAGGGGCCGAGGGTTCGAGGGTCGTCAAGGGGCCGAGGGTTCAAGGGTCGAGGGTCGTCGAGGGGTCGAGGGTTGATGGTTCAAGGGTCATCGAGGGGATGAGGGTTCGAGGGTCAAGGGTCGGTGAGGGGTCAAGGGGTCGAGGGTCGCCGAGGGGTCGAGAGGTTGCCTTGTGTCAAAGTATTAAAGAAATCCATGGCTTCATCATTAGCCGGAAGTAACCGGGGCATGATGGTACGAAGTTCTGCAAAGTTTTTCTGGAACGGAGTCACAGATAGGATAATTCGCCTTTTGGTACGAATTTCAGCAAAGGCCTTCCAAATAGCGATATTCGGAAGGCTCTTGGTGAACTTTGTACCAAAAAGCGAATTATCCTATCTGGGACTCCGTTCCAAAACAACTTTGGAGAGCTTCGTACCATCATGCGCCTGTTACTTTCGCCTAATGATGAAGACATGGTTTTGGTGAATCCTTTGACACTAGACAAACGTGACATGAGGGGGTCGAGGGTCGGGAACTAGGGTAGAGGGTCGTAGATCGCCGAGTGGTCGAGGGTCGTGAACTAGTGTAGAGGGTCGTGGATCGCCAAGCGGTCGAGGGTCGGGAACTAGGGTAGAGGGTCGTGGATCATCGAGGGGTCGATGGTCGTCCAGGGGTCGAGGGTCCAGAATTATCAAGAATGCCCCCATTATGGATGTGCGCAAGTTGATCCAAAAAATTTACCTGATCTCATATATATATGGCACGATGTGTCAAATATTCTTCTATATGTCACGTTGTCTGTCAAAGTATTGAAGAAATCCATGGCTTCATCACTAGTTGGAAGTAACAGGCGTATGATGCTATGAAGCTCTTCAAAGTTGTTTTGGAACGGAGTTCCTTATAGAATAACTCGCCTTTTGGTATGAATTTCAGCAAAGGCCTTCCAAATAGCGATATTCGGAAGGCTCTTGCTGAACTTTGTACCCAAAAGTGAATTATTCTATCGAGAATTCCGTTCCAAAACAACTTTGAAGAGCTTCGTACCATTATGCGCCTGTCATTTCCGGAAAATGATGAAGTGATGGCTTTCTTGAATTATTTGACACTAGACAACGTGACATATAGAAGGGTAGATGAGATCAAGAAAAATATGGACCATTTTCTGCACATCCAGAATGGCGCCATTTTGTTAAATCCCTTGTCGGTCCGGACGTCAGACAATCATGAGAGAGGCGGTCCGGCCCAAACCCTAGAAGCGTTGTCGAGGCCACCCAATTTACCAAGTTAAAAGAGTGTTGTCGTCGAGGCCACCCCAAACCCTAGAAGCGTTGCCGAGGCCACCCCAAACCGTAGAAGCATTGAGGCCACTAATATGATTCCTTGTTGTGATTATCTAGGTAGGTCTACGTTTGCCACTAATATATCCATCTGTCATGTTTGTATATTAATTGCCATGTTGTAATATTTGCAGAAACTATGGAGCAAAGAGACGTTGAAGCGTTACCCCATTATGGATGTACACATATTAACTCTCTTCTTTCTTCTTTTCTAGCCCTCCGGATCAAGCAAAACTTCGGTAACGAGACGAGGCCTGAAGAAAAAGTTGCGCCAGGATGAAAGGTTCACCATCACAGCAATCGCGCGCGATGGCCGACCAATCGAACCCATCCAGACCAAGGAAGCACTTTCTGCTCAGTTGGAGGTTCTTGTTAGGAACATGATCCCGATCAGCATCCACCAATGGTATAAGCCTAAGAACTGAAAGTGCAACTATCCCTGGGTGGTTTTGGTAATTACTAACAACATATAGCTCATTGAACTAATGCTATTTCAAGATAAATATTTCAGGAAAGTTCAATGATTGGCATGTCATGGATTAGGAATGTGGACCCCTCAAAATGCTAAGGACAAAAGATTGGCTCAAGCTCAAAGCACAAGACTCTACATTTTACTTTTAGTGATCCAAGATAACATTGAGTCCACAGGAAAAGCCAATACTATTAAAAGGGTGTGAGGTGTTGCTTAATGGGTTTCTTGCTCAAAATGCTTAGTGATATGCTCCAAAACCCTCAACCATTCTCTCATATCCACATTTATCCCAAACCAAAAGTCAAAGTCGGCCTCACTGAAATCTTCTATCCGGCGCCACCGAGTTCACTTGACATAGCCACTGCCACAAACCCTAGTCACTTCGGTCTCACCGATAGGGATCTCGGTCTCACCGAGATGGGATTGCAATCTCTCTGTTTCCCTTTGTAACATTTCGTTCCAACCGAGATGAGCGATCGGTCCCACCGAGATTGCAATGCAAAATCTCTGTTTCCCCTTCGTAACGTTTCGGTCAAACCGAAATGAGCGGATCGGTCCCACCGAGTTTGCCTGACCAACTATCTGGTTAGCTTATTACCAAAATCAGTCCAACCGAGTTTGTGTAATCGGTCTCACCGAGATTATGTTATGCCCTAACCCTAATAAAATCGGTCCCACCGAGTTGACATGTCGGTCCCACCGAAAAGCCTAACATTCACATGTTGAACTAAATCGGTTTGACCGAGTTTCACTATTCGGTCCCACCGAGTTTGGTAAAATGTGTGTAATGGTTAGATTTTGTGTGGAGGCTATATATACCCCTCCACCCACTTTTCATTCATGGAGAGAGCCATCAGAACATGCCTACACTTCCCACATTCATTTTCTGAGAGAGAGCCACCTACACTTGTGTTGAGGTCAAGATATTCCATTCCAACCACATAAATCTTGATCTCTAGCCTTCCCCAAGTTGCTTTCCACTTCAATCTTCTTTCCACCAAATCCAATCCTATGAAAGAGAGTTGAGTGTTGGGGAGACTATCATTTGAAGCACAAGAGCAAGGAGTTCATCATCAACGCACCATCTATTACCTTTTGGGGAGTGGTGTCTCCTAGATTGGTTAGGTGTCACTTGGGAGCCTCCGTCAAGATTGTGGAGTTGAACCAAGGAATTTGTACGGGCAAGGAGATCGCCTACTTCGTGAAGATCTATCCTAGTAAGGCAAGTCCTTCATGGGCGATGGCCATGGTGGGATAGACAAGGTTGCTTCTTCATGGACCCTTCGTGGGTGGAGCCCTTCGTGGACTCACGCAACCGTTACCCTTCATGGGTTGAAGTCTCCATCAACGTGGATGTACGATAGCACCACCTATCGGAACCACGGATAAAAAATCTCTATGTCTACATTGCGTTTGCTCCCTCAAACTCCTCCCTTTACCTGCATGTGCAATTGTTTTACATTCCGCTGCTATACTCTTAGAATTGCATGTGTAGGTTGATTGCTTGACTTATGCTAAGTTGCTAAAATCTGCCAAGAATTAAAATTGGGAAAAGGCTAGATTTTTATTTGGTCAAGTAGTCTAATCACCCCCCTCTAGACATACTTTCGATCCTACAAGTGATATCAGAGCTTTGGTCTCCATTTGCCTTGATTTCCATAGCTTTTGGTTATCATAGCCTTGGTTTCACAACCTAGGAGAGTATGGCATCTAGCAAGGGAAATTACCACCGTAGAGGTCCTTACTTTGATGGTACTAATTTTGCTACTTGGAAGCATAAGATGAAAATGCATATTCTTGGACATAACCCCACTGTTTGGGCCATTATGTGTATTGGCTTGCAAGGTGAATTATTTGATGGGAGAAAACCAAACCGTGAAGCTACCGCGGAGGAGTTGAAGATGCTGCAATACAATGCTCAAGCTTGTGATATACTCTTCAACAGATTATGCCCCGAAGAATTCAACAAAATCAGCCGTCTTGAGAATGCAAAGGAAATTTGGAATACTTTGGTTGATATGCACGAAGGTACCGACTCCGTCAAGGAATCCAAATTGGATGTGCTTCAAAGTCAACTTGACAAGTTCAAAATAAAGGATGGTGAAGGTGTCGCTGAAATGTACTCTAGGCTTGCTCTCATCACAAATGAGATTGCCGGCTTAGGAAGTGAAGAGATGACCAATAGATTCATCATCAAGAAGATCCTAAGAGCCTTGGCTGGAAAATATGATACCGTGTGCACATTGATCCAAATGATGCCCAACTACAAAGATATCAAGCCTACGGAAGTCATTGGAAGAATTGTTGCTCATGAGATGTCACTCAAGGATAAGGAAGAGCTCCACAACAAGTCAAGTGGTGCTTACAAAGCCTCATGTGATGCTCCCACATCATCAAGTGAGAAACAAACCTTCAATGAAGAATTGAGCCTAATGTTGAAGAACTTCAACAAGTTCTACAAGAGTAGAAGCAAGGAAAGAAGTTCCAAGTCAAGGTCCTACAATGACAAAAGATCTTCTAGTCGTGAGCGAAATTGCTACAATTGTGGAAGATCCGAACACTATTCCAATGAGTGTACGACTCCCTACAAAAGAAGAGAAGATTCTCCCAAAAGAAGGAGTAGGAGAGAAGAATCTCCACCAAGAGAGAGAAGGATTAGAGATGATCGTTATGAACGAAGATCCTCTCGTAGAAGCAAGGATTCGGAAAGGAAGAACAAATCATCAAAGAGCTACACAAAAAGAAGATAGCAAGCTCATGTTGGTGAATGGGTATTCGGCTCCGACTCCGACCATCACTCCAAAAGAAGTTATCACTCTGACTTTGAATAAACTCAAGATGAAGGTGTTGCCGGACTAGCACTAGTGTCAACCAACTCTCCTACGACATATTTGACTCACCAAATGAAGGAATTGGAAGATGCTTCATGGCTAAAGGCCCAAAGGTATCACACCCCGAGTATGTTGATTTCAATAGTGATGAAGATGATTTGCTAGGAGATGATGATTTACTTGTTGACAACTCTAGTTATGAAAACTATGATGAACCTGCTACTAATCATGATAATCAAGATAAAATGAATGATGATGATAAGAAGGAGATTGAGCATCTAACTAAAGAACTAAACACTCTTAAGTTAGCTCATGAAACTACCTTGGAAGATCATCGAGAACTTTTAAAGACTCATGAGAAGCTACGCTTTGAAAAGCTCAACCTTGAGCAAGAGCATGAGTTTTTAAAGACAATCAATGATGATCTTCGCAAGAAAAGTTCTTCTTACATTGCCAAGCGTTTACTCTTGTCTACTTACATGCCACAAGTTAAATCTAGCAACAAGAACAAGAAAGATTCTTCTTCTAGTAGTAACAATAATCATGCTAAATCCAATATTGGTGCTTCTAGTAGTTCTCTTGATTCCACTAAAGATTCTCTTAGCCAAGTTACACTTGAGCAAGAAAATAGTTTGTTGAAGGGAATTATATAGAAAGGTGTTTACAAGAGCCTTGATGGAAGTAAGCAAATTGAGGAAATTGTACGCAAGCAAGGAAGGCACCAGAAGAATCAAGGTGTTGGTTTTGAACAAAAGTTCAATGCCAATGGAGTTGAGTGGGAAGAAGATCAATACCCCAAGACGAAGTTTGTTTCTCAACAAGAGAAGTGTGGTCCTACTTCCTTCCAAGGGACACAAGCTCAAGATGATCTTCCACCACAAGACCACAAGAAAAAGGGCAATGATAAACTTCAAGAGGAGATTGATGCATTTGAAGAAGCTCCAAAGGCATTGGTCAAATGGGTTCTGTCGGGGATATACCCCGCGGTATGACCCGGCCGGAGTTGTAAACCGGGTGGGACTTGGTAAACCGGCGGATGGTAAACTGGCGGACAGTTAGGACAGATAGTTAAGACAGACAGTTAAGACAGATGGATAAGACAGACGGTAAACCGGCAGGTGGTAAACCGGCAAGTGTTAAGGCAGGTGGTAAACCGGCAGGAGTTAAGTCAGATCTTAAACCGGCAGACCATCTTAAACTGGCAAACAGTGATAACTGGGTTGCCATGGGTTATGAAGCCCGGGACATTATGAAGCCCAGGATGTTAAGAAGCCCATAAAGAGAAGTCAGAATAGTTAAGTCTTAAGTCCGAGTTGGACTCTACATGTAACCCGCCCCTTCAACTTATATAAGGAGTGGCAGGGCTCCCAAAGAGGGATAAGCAAGAAGAAACAATCTCTAGGGCTACACAACTAGAGGAGAGCCGGTTTACGGCGACTCCCTCATGATGATAATGAGACCTAGCCTCAAACAACATGTAGGGTTGTTACCGGATGATGTTTCCCGAGGCCTGAAGTTGTCTAAATCTCTGTCTTGTGTTGTGTTTCTCGATTCCGCTCAACCCATCTCAAGCTACCACATAGATGCGTTGGCCTCACGACTAAGTCCTCACCCTAGGACATCTGCCGTAACAACTCCAAGACAGTTGGCGCCCACCGTGGGGCTCGTGCACGGTGGTGTTGAGTTCTTGAAGGGATCTATCCGAGGGATCGAGGAGCTCGCGATCATCCGGTGAAGAAGATTCATCATGCAAGTTTAAACATGAGAGGTTAGAGTTTCGTACGTGCAGCCGCACACGACCCGAAAGGCAGATATATTTTTTGGTGCGCCGCCGTCAAAGTCATGTCATTGGTTTTCAGCGATCTACCAATCGCAAGCCGCGTCGAAACGGACAGGAAATCTACATCGCAGTTGTTCTGTCTAAAGTCAAGTTGTGTTAGCTGCTTCACGCCTCCATGCATATTCGACTGATGGATCAAGTCCCGAAGAAAACAATGGTGCGGCTACTAGTACTTGCACAATTTAAAAAAATCATCAATTACGATCGGGAAGTGGATACAACTACGACCTGGAAGTGGAGACAGCGTTGATCCGGCTTCCGCGATGCCTCCCTCTGCTGGTTGCGTGACTTTTGAGCCGCCGTCAAACTGCCCCTGATTCAGCTACTTCGCCGCGACGAACCGGCCTTGAGCTGCCTGTGCTGGCCGCTTCTGCCATCGCCTTGTTGTGCTGCGCTAAACCGCCGCCGGACGGGGGATGGATTCGGACTCCTTCACTGCTGGTTGCGTGACTCCGCGGCCGAGTTGATGGCCTCCGTCGAGCCGGCGAACCGAGTCGCCGCCGTTCTCCGCCTCCAAACCGTCCGCACGCGACCCCGCCTCTGAGTCGTCGCCACCTCTGAGCCGCCGCCCGGGCCCCGCCTCGAACGCCATCTCTGCCTCCGCCGTTCGGCGCCGCAGTGTTTGCCTCGCCCTCGCCAGTGAGAGCCTCAAACCGGCGTCACCTTCACCTGTTTTTGCCGCCCAGGGCCGCTCCGGTTGAGCTGTCTCCGCGTGACCGCTTTTGACCTGCCACTGCCGTCCCAGGCCGAGTCACCTTGCTCCGTTGAGAGTTGCTGCCGAGTGCCACGACCCGCCCGTTTCTGCCACAGAAGCCGTCTTCGAGCGCCTGTTCCGTAGATTGCCGCCGCTGCCGTCTTGAAGCTGATAAGACAGTAACCCACCGTTGCGGCGTAATCCGCTTCTACCGCGGGCCTGCACCTCCGAGCCGCCCCGATCGTTACTGCGCCTTGAGCCACCGCCGGACGCCAATAGCCGTCGTCGACGCCGCGGCCCTCCAGCTCTGTCAGGCCGCGCCGGTTTTCTGCTCTGGACTATATCTGCACCCGTGGGCCGCTGTCGGGCTTTACTGCCCCTGAGCCGTCAGCGCGCCTCATTTCCCCCGAATCACCTGCCGCCGCTGTTCACGAGCTGGCCGAACATCATCGTTTCGAGCGGAGTTAATTGCAGGGCACTACTCTCTCCTTTCCGGTTTATAGGGCTTATCTCAAAATTTTAGTTTTTCCATTTTATAAGGCTCAATTTGGTTGTTCCTCATGACATGTTCAGACTTCAACGTGCATTAAATCATTGCATGCAAGTATTACGAGAAAACTGACCAATGAATGCACTTTATGCATGCATGCATTGCAATTAATGCATTCGTAAACATATTTTTTTGAGGAAAACAAGAGCATTAATTGGGTGCTTTTGCAAACTACAAAAAATATTCCACCTCTTATCATCTACCTTGGTTGGTGAGATTTTTGAATTGAGCCTTATAAACCGGAAAGGAGGAGTACCACACTTCGGCACATCGTGACGAATCAGTACCATTAGTCATTTTTTTCCATGCAGTACCAGCTCAATGCCTAAGTGTTATAAAACGATGTAAGCCACGTATAAACGCGTACTGATGGTGTATCTGACCGCTGGGACCCATGCGTTAGGGGCTGACGTGGCATGCTCTGGACTATATCTGGACCCGTGGGCCACTGTCGGGCTTTACTGCCCCTGAGCCGTCAGCGCGCCTCGTTTCCCCCGAATCACCTGCCGCCGCTGTTCACGAGCTGGCCGACCATCACCGTTTCGAGCGGAGTTAATTGCAAGGCACTACCACACTTCGGCACGTCGTGACGAATCAGTACCATTAGTCATTTTTTTGCCATGCAGTACCAGCTCAGAGCCTAAGTGTTACAAAATGGTCTAAGCCACGTATAAACGCGTACTGATGGTGTATCTGACCGCTGGGACCCATGCGTCAGGGGCTGACGTGGCATACTCTTTTATAAAAAGGACCCTTACTTTTTATTTAATCACGCATATATCCTCTGTGTGTTAAAAAAAGGCCTCGCCACAAAAACATGTTTATCACACTTCGGCACGTCGTGACGAATCAGTACCATTAGTCATTTTTTTGCCATGCAGTACCAGCTCAGAGCCTAAGTGTTACAAAATGGTTTAAGCCACGTATAAACGCGTACTGATGGTGTATCTGACCGTGGGACCCATGCGTCAGGGGCTGACGTGGCATGCTCTTTCACAAAAAGGACCCTTACTTTTTATTTAATCACACATATATCCTCTGTGTGTTAAAAAAAGGCCTCACCACAAAAACATGTTTATCAGGATATAACACACCGGCGCGCGTGCCCCCGGGGTTCTTTTACGTGGCTTAGACCGTTTTTGTAACACTTAGGCTCTGAGCTGGTACTGCATGGCAAAAAATGTTGGTGTATCTGACCGCTGGGACCCATGCGTCAGGGGCTGACGTGGCATGCTCTTTTACAAAAAGGACCCTTACTTTTTATTTAATCACACATATATCCTCTGTGTGTTAAAAAAAGGCCTCGCCACAAAAACAAGTTTATCAGGATATAACACACCCGCGCGCGTGCCCCCGGGGTTCGAACTCGCGACATGCCGTTCAGCGCGCCTCGTTTCCCCCGAATCACCTGTCGCCGCTGTTCACGAGCTGGCCGACCATCACCATTTCGAGCGGAGTTAATTGCAGGGCACTACCAAACTTCGGCACGTCGTGACGAATCAGTACCATTAGTCATTTTTTTGCCATGCAGTACCAGCTCTGAGCCTAAGTGTTACAAAATGGTCTAAGCCATGTATAAATGCGTACTGATGGTGTATCTGACCGCTGGGACCCATGCGTCAGGGGCTGACGTGGCATGCTGTTTTATAAAAAGGACCCTTACTTTTTATTTAATCACGCATATATCCTCTGTGTGTTAAAAAAGGCCTCGCCACAAAAACATGTTTATCACACTTCGGCACGTCATGACCAATCAGTACCATTAGTCATTTTTTTGCCATGCAGTACCAGCTCAGAGCCTAAGTGTTACAAAACGGTCTAAGCCACGTATAAACGCATACTGATGGTGTATCTGACCGCTGGGACCCATGCGTCAGGGGCTGACGTGGCATGCTCTTTCACAAAAAGGACCCTTACTTTTTATTTAATCACGCATATATCCTCTATGTGTTAAAAAAAGGCCTCGCCACAAAAACATGTTTATCAGGATATAACACACCCGCGCGCGTGCCCCCGGGGTTCTTTTACGTGGCTTAGACCGTTTTTGTAACACTTAGGCTCTGAGCTGGTACTGCATGGCAAAAAAATGATGGTGTATCTGACCGCTGGGACCCATGCGTCAGGGGCTGACGTGGCATGCTCTTTTACAAAAAGGACCCTTACTTTTTATTTAATCACGCATATATCCTCTGTGTGTTAAAAAAAGGCCTCGCCACAAAAACATGTTTATCAGGATATAACACACCCGCGCGCGTGCCCTCGAGGTTCTTTTACGTGGCTTAGACCGTTTTTGTAACACTTAGGCTCTGAGCTGGTACTGCATGGCAAAAAAATGATGGTGTATCTGACCGCTGGGACCCATGCGTCAGGGGCTGACGTGGCATGCTCTTTTACAAAAAGGACCCTTACTTTTTATTTAATCACGCATATATCCTCTGTGTGTTAAAAAAAGGCCTCGCCACAAAAACATGTTTATCAGGATATAACACATCCGCGCGCGTGCCCCCGGGGTTCGAATTCGCGACATGCCGTTCAAGGGGGAAGCTTGCTGCCGCTGCGCTACTGCTCTTTTTGCGGTAAGGAGCACACGTAAACATAGTTGTACTTTGCGCCACTCCGTTAAATCGCGCGCCCGTCCGTCAGAAATCTCGATCCCGCGCTCGTTTGCTTGTGCATCCTGTGCGTCAACGTACGCGTATGCGTCTTTAAACTCCATGCTGTTCTGGTTTTTATACGATACTAAAAGAAATATTATATGACATTAAAAAAAGTTTGTCGCACCGTATAATTGAAAATATGTTCATTGCATAATATATTAAAAAGTTCATCGTATATATATTGAACATTTGATAATATACAATGTCTGAAGAATAAACCTGCTGGTCTCTGCCTTGTTTTTGGTTGATGTTCAATTTTTCTAAAATTAAAGTGTTTGTGCATTTGAAGAAAAAATGTTCAGAACATTTTTTGGGAAATGTTGAATGCGTATTTAAAAATTGTAAATGTATTTTATAAAATGTTCGTCATGCATTATAAAATTTATTATGATTACACAATAATTTTTAGTACATGTTATCATTTTTTTGTGTAACTGTGCATTAAAAAAATACAACAAATATATGCAGTAACTGTGAGTTGGGCATATAATTTGTTTAATTGTGTATTTCAAAAATATATTGATGATGCATAATAATTGTGCATGCGTGTGATCCTGAGTGAAGACACATAAAATTTTCTTACATTTGTGTTTTAATCCACATAAATTTTGGAAAAAAAGTTCATGCTTGGCACTAAATAATACTAACCCACATAAAAACTTGCCGTGCGTGGGTCTGGTGCTTTTCACTAAATAGTACTAACATATAATTCCAAAAAAAACACGTACGGGTCTGGTGCTTTTCAGCGGTCAGATACACCATTAATACGCGCTTATACGGTGCAACACTTAGGCTTAGAGTTGGTACTGCATAGCAAAAAAATTGATTAATGATATTGATTCGTTACGACGTGCCGAAGTGTGGTAGTGTCCTGCAATTAACTCTTTCGAGCGAGCCGCCTTCGCCATGGACTTGCCGTGGTTACAACTCGCCTTTGAGGTCTGCCTGCTCTTGATGGAGTGGCTTATGATCCGCCATCGCCGGTTCGTGCCTACAACCCGCCGGCCAGCGAACGGCCTTGTCTCTGATGCGAACTACCGGCGCGCCTCCTCATCCGTTCAGTTCGCCTGCGCTGCAAACCGCCCATGACCCGAGCCGGTCGTCGCGCGACCTTTCCTCGCCCTGTTGAACCACACCATGAACCGCCGACGGCCAGGGAGCCAGCCCGATCTGAAACGCCCTCTGCCGCGGCCTCCTTCTGGGCTGATGTTGTGACGCGCCGTTGTGTAAACCGCCGCTGCGGCCTCCTTCGGAACACAGACTTAGATTCATTGAACCGGCCGGCCACAACTCGGAAGCAGATGCCTCCGGGCTTGGACTCCTCTTGCGATTCGCTCCGTTAGACCACTGCGCCTCCGATGTCGCCGGTTTGCACCTCAAACTCGTTGACCTCCGCCGTCGCCGCGGTCGCCATAGACCGTCGTCTGCCTGAACGGCTGCTTCTGCGGCCTCCGTCGTCGTCTGCTTCCACCAAGCCGCCCTGCTCTATCTCTGCCGGCTGCGCCAAGCGGGCCTCACCTCACCTCGCTTCCAAAACTGACTCGACGACCCGGCCTCGTTCACCCCGCCAAGACGCCGGGTCACCTTGACAAGCCGCCGTGCCGGGTCTACTGCTCCGAGCCGCCTTTGCCTATGGGCCTAAGTCGCCGCTACCCTGCCTTGCTGCCCTGAGATGCCGTCGAGGCCCGCATCCGCGCCCTCACTTCCGCCTTGGGCCCTGCCGTGGTGACCCGCCTTGCTCCGCCGTTGAATCCGCCATCGCCGCCTTGCCAAGTCGCCGGCGCCCTTTTCGCAAACCGGCAGGGGAGCGTGTGGGTTCAATCAACCAACCGCGCCTGCCGGTTCACAACCACAACCCGGAGAGGATGGGGTCATGAGCATGGACTTCAAGTCAAACCGCCCCGGCTCATCTCAGCCACGAGCTGCCCGAATCCATCGCCGGGTCAAGAGCTGCATATCGAGTCACCGGTCTTCGCCGGCCCTGCCCCGGCCCTGAGTCACCTTTGCCGAGTCACCGGCAAGCTGCCCCCAGCCTCCGCTGGAGCCACACCCGAGTCGCCCGCCGCTGGACTCCGACTTTGTCACAGCCCGCCGACCGCCGGCGTCGCCTCTGCGTACGGCCTTGTATACTCGACGTCCGTGCGCTTTGCCGGGTCACCGCGTGCTGCCTCAACCTGCGGCTGTCTCCCCTGCCGCTTGAGCCGTCATCCATACGGCGTCGCCTCAGGCCGGTCCTGTTGCCTCGCCGTATGTCGGGGAAACTGACCCACCAACACCTATGGGGCTTGGCGGACCAAGCCCCTTTCGGTTCGGCGGGGGCGGAGATCGCGCAAAGAGCAGATCGAGACGAAGCACACGAGCAGTTTACCCAGGTTCGGGCCGCACGGATGCGTAAAACCCTACTCCTGCTTTGGTTTGTATTGAGTTCTTGCTCGGGAGCGCGGAGTGTTACAGTACACACCAGCAGCTAGCGAGACCGAGCGTGAATGAGTCCTCTCAGCCCCCGAACCCCCTCTACGTTGCGCATGGGCCTCCTTTTATATGTTCAAGGCGTCACCGATAGGTGGCAACGTAGACAAAGGCAAAAATGGAAATGGTGGTGTGGTTGGTACAGCTACTTGTACAGTGTATCATACCTAACCCTGACGGCAGGGGACAAGGGCATTAAATGCCTGTCTGCGTCGCCCCAAATAGTGCGAAAGGGACCGCCAGGGACGCCACCGCTTGCCACGGCGGCAGTCTTGTCAGTGCCGCTTACCACTGCGCACCGCTGGCTGCATAGCCTCCCGCCACGTACGCCTGGAAGGGTCCCAGAGCGGCATGTTGGCGGATGTGCTGGAGCGCGGGTACGAAGTAGTGGCCTGCTGCGGCAAGCGCCTTGCCGCGGCCGTTGTCTTGTCGCGTCCGGGAGCTTGTCGCTCACCAGGCCTTGCCGGGACGCGTGGCGCGTCGCGGCAAGTTCCTTGAGATGCCTTGGTTGGCCTTCCCGACAAGCTCCTCTTGCCGAGGTCTTGTCTCCTTGGCTTAAATACTTTGTTCTTGAATGGCTCCAAAGGAACCACGGAGGATCTTGGCGGTCGCCCGGCAAGCCTTGCCGCGGGAGGATGCGACTGCCCGTGCACAAGTTCGGGATACTAGGGTACCCCTACTCTAGTACACCGACAGGAGCCCCCGGGCCTGGGCCATACACGGTGCCGAGCGCTGTTGGGCCAGGCCCAAAACAGTGCACGGGCACGCGCGGCCTGGGGTCTCGCCGTATCTTTCTCCGTATCCACCGCGCCCTCCCCGAACGGCACGCGTTGATTGTGGCGTTGTGGGAGAGATCGTGGGTGGTATCTTTACTCGAAAGGCGGAACGTGCGCCCCCCTCCCTCTTTATAAGCAGAGGAAACAGGGGCAGCTCGCCCATTCGCTTGTTATTGCTCCAATCCCAGAAACCTCCGCCGCTCCCCCTTCTAGAGAGAGCAGCGCTCCGCCCCCCATCGCCACCAGCACCACCCATGTCGTCGTCCTCCTCCACCACTTCCGCCATGGCTCCGAAGGCCGACAAGGGAAAGGCTGTGAAGTCGGGCGAGGCGCAGCGGCTCGCAGAGCTGCGGAAGGAGCGGGCCATCTTTCCCCCAAAGCTCGCCGCGAAGGAGCTGAGGGAGTACTACTACCTCTTCTGGTCGACGGAGACGCGGGCGCACCCGCGCACGAAGGTACTCCCCGCCACCGCCTGGAAGATGGCTCCCAACGGATACCCTTTCTTCGCCTTGTTCTTCTACTGCGGGCTCTGCCCGCCCTTCTCCGAATTCTTCTGCGATATCATGAACACCTACTGGTTCTGCCTCCTTGACTTTACCCCCAATGCCGTTCTGACCATGGCGGTTTTCGCACATCTTTGCGAAAACTTTGTCGGAGTCCACCCAAATGTAGCTCTTTTCCGCCATTTCTTTATGCCCCGGGTAGAGAGAGGAGAGCCTTTATCCGGCGGGATCGCCTGGATCTCGAGGGCCGGCAAGAAGGAAGCCTATCTGGAGGGAGAGCTTCGCGGCAAGTGGGAGGAGTGGAGAGCTGACTGGTGTTGGATCGTCGAGGAGAACCCGCAACCATTTACTGCCCGGCGCCAAACCCCAGTAGTGCGCGGCAATGACTGGAGCAACGTGGCCCCGAAAGATGCCAGGCCGAAGATTGCCATCGCCCGGATCCAATGCCTCAGGCTTGCCGGGCTAACTGTAGGCGCAGTTGGCGCAGATTTCCTTTGCCGCCGCATTGCCCCAATGCAGGAGAGAGGGAGACCCGCCTGGGAGTTCCAGAACGTGGCGGATATCATGAGGCTGCGCCCGGGCCTCAACTACAACTTCACTGTGCTGGAGCTCAACGCGATGCTCCAGGAACTGTTCAAGTATGATCCAGAGCATCCCGAAGTCTTCAGGTTGCCACGGGGCTTCGTTCCGTTGTGCAACAATTCCTCGCTCGACCGCATCCGCGCAATGATGCCGCAGTGCGACTCGCATGGAATTGTGCCAACTTGGCAAGAGCCAGATGACGTCGTCGTGCAGGAGTTCTTCGACGGCCTGGTGGAAGTGCCGATCCGCGCCGACGAGAAGGACGGCCTCACCCGCGACACCACCGAGGAGGAGTTGAAACGCATTGCCACCAGGCTGGAAGAGGCGGCGGCAGCCGCGGCCGCGGGCGAGTTTGGATTTACTTTGGAGGAGGCAGATGCAGCCGAGTCGGCAAGCCGTGCAGAGCGAGAAGAGCTCACCGGCAAGAAGGAGCTTGCCGGGAAGAAGGAGCTTGCCGGGCGTGGTGCTGAGTCGAGCGAGCCCACCAAGGACACGAGCGGCTCGTTGGAGATTGACTCCTCTTCCTCCTCGTCTTCGGGCAGCTCGCCGCAAGCAAAGCCTCCATCTCCGCCAAGAAGGCATCTCCGCAAGGCCGGGGACGTGGCGGAGCAGCAGACGAGTCAACAGCCGCCGCGCCGCACGACACGCTCCACCGCGGCAAGCACTGTTGCCGCGGGAGCGCCTCACGTTGCCACAACAACTGGAGCGGGGTCTTCCCAGACCACCGCTTCTGCTCCTGCTGCTTCTCACGCCGCGGGGTCATCTCAGACCGCCGCTACTGTTCCCGCCAAGCGGCCAAGGGAACCTACTCCTCCGCCTCCTCGCGCCGGCCGTGAGCCGGATTTCGACTTCTCGGCGTTCAGCTCCGACGAGGAAGAAGAAGATGAGTAAGATTCACTTGTTATATTTGCAGTTCTTCAATCCTTGCTGTTTTAGTCTTGCATCTCATTTGCCTCATTCTGAACCTGTTCCTTTTCAGGACGCTGGCCCAGAGAGCGGCGAAGAGAGCCAAGATCCCGGTGATCAACATCGATGACGAACCCACCCCACCAGAAGAGGGTGCGCCGGAGATCACCTTGCCGGACCCGGCAACTGTTCTCCAGAGCAGCCCCCAGCGTAAGTATATGATTTACTTTCCGCTGCGAGGCGCTCATGGATACTTCTTCTTCGCTGACATCCGTTTTGTTGGTTGGTGTAGGAGCAGAGCAGCCTCACCAGGAGCGCCCGGAGGCCGCCCCCGAAGTGCCATCTGCTTCGACTACGCCGCCAAGGGAGAGTTCTCCGGCAAGGGATTCTCCGGCAAAGGGGAGTTCTCCGGCAAGGGGGAGCTCTCCGCCAAGGGACAACACCAGCGTCCCCCCGGCGACGGAGACTACGACCGCCGAGCCCAGCACAGGTAATCCTCTTGCTTCAAAAACTTCCCTTGGATTCTTCTTCTTTATTTGATCTTCTTTTCTCTTGGAGTTTTTGCTTAACTCTTCTCCCTTTTTCGGCTGTCAGATCCATCTGCTACGGAGCCAATGGAGACGGAGGTTGCCGCCAACGACACTGGCGCCCCCGAAGAAGGAGCCGGAGCAGGCGGGGGTTCTGGCGATCGTACTGACGGCCCTGAGGCCGCAGGAGCGCCAGGCGCTACACCGACCGCCGATCCCTCCGCCGGTGCTGCAGCGCCAGGCTCCGAAGAGCCCCAGCCAGGCGTCTACATGAAGGCCGGCGACGATGTCTTCATCAACCTCCCCTGGGCGTCGAGCTCCAGGGCGCCGGTCGAGGGAGAAAGCTTCGACGGAGAAGTGCTCGCCTCCGCTGGGCTGAAGGTAGTTGACGCGCCAAGCAGCAGCAGCGGCGAGCCTGAGGAGGAGCGGCTGCTGCGGAAGCTGTTGTCGCTCTACCGCGCGCGGCAAGCCAAGCTGGAATCTCGCGAGGCGCTTGTCGCGAAGGCGGGAGCAGACATCGAGAAGCGCGCGGAGGAGCTTGGGGGTTTTCACCGGGAAGCTCTTTGGTCCCTCGCAGAGGAGCGGGAGCAACTCGCCGAAGCGCGGAAGGCCTTCTTCCTCGAGAAGGCCGAAGTTGAAGAGCAACAGCGGCTTGCCGCTGAGAAGCTATCTGTGCAGGAGGGCGAACTGACGCAGCGGAAGGTCAACCTCGACAGCCATGAGGAGGAGCTTGCCGCGCGTGAGCAAACGTTTGGCGGGGCCCTCAAGGAAGCAAAGGACGCTGCAGCAGCTGCCGAGGCTGCCAAGGAGTTGGAGACGAAGGTGGCGCAGCTGGAGGCCGATCTCAAGGCGAGCGGCGAGGAGCTTGCCGCGCTTAAGTGTGAGCGCGAGAAGGGCAAGGAGCTTAGCGCCGCCAAGGACTCCAATGCGGATCTTGAGTTGAAGCTGGCTACTTTGACCAAGACACTGGACGGCGCCAAGGAGCGGGAGGTGGCCTTGAAGAAGGAGATCAAGGCCGACGAGGCGCTGCTGGCAAGTGCTGTTGCCGCCCAGACCACCTTTAGGGAGAATGTGGAGCGCTGGACGGAGGGTCTCGTGAATGTTGCCGCAGACATCGACAAGGAGCTGGCGCAGCTAGGGATGGAGGATCTTGGGTATCCCTCCGACGAGAACCTCTAACCCAGCGCCAAGCTCACCTTGTTCTTCAAAGGCGTGGCGACGGCGCTCCAGCGGCTCCGGGAGAGGATCCCAAGGCAGCTGGCCGACGAGTCGCGCAAGATCTGCGCGGGAGCTCTTCGGAAGGTGTTGATGAAGGTGGCCTTCCGCAACCCGGGCCTCCGCCTCACCAACGTTCTCAGGACCTTGCCGCCGGACGCCGATCTGGAGGAGCTCAAGGCCCTTGTCGCACCCATTGTGGACAAGGTGAGCGGGATCAAGAGGATTGAGGGCGATCGCGCAGATTAGGCCGCCTGTTTCCTCCTTTTTCTTCTCGCTGCTAGTTATGTCATGAAAACCATCTGTTAGAGACACGACAAGCTATTTTGTAATATAACTTTGCTTTGGGTAGTGATTGCTATGTTATTCCCTTTACTTGATTCCTTGCTTTGTATGCTTTTGTCCTACGCCTTTAGGGAACTTGCCGGCGCAGGCACACTTGCCGCGAGCACCGAGTGCGGGACGTCAGCAGCCTGCTGGCGGTGCCGCTGCCGACAAGAAACCTTGTCGCAACTAGCTGCAGCTCACTTAAGTTGCTGAGCGGACTCGAAACAAACTAAGGGCGCGACTAGCTAAGCAACTAGTCGCAGCTCACTTAAGTTGTTGAGCGGACTCGAAATGACGTAAGGGCGCAACTAGCCACGAGTTGGTTCCTCCGCGCACAGGTTTTTCATACAAAGCACGGTCGTTCAAGGAAGATAACTTAAAATTTTTAAAAAAATCTGATTGCTCAAACTTTGGCAACTTATCTTTTCTGTTGTCTGCTTCCCAGCAAGGCGGAATTCTTGAACGACGTCTGCTCCACACCATTATCTTCTCCTTTCCCCCCGGCAAACTTGTGGGCGAGGGAACCTTCCTTTCCTTGAGAAAAAGAAAGAAGAGAAAATAAAGGTATGGAGCCTTACGGCTCGTTATTGCTTACCGGGGAGTAGGTGCTGCACAAAGTGTCAGATCACACATGCAAAATATATAGAAAGCATGAAATCGACAAGATGTGCGGAGCACATGAGCTTTATTTATGCGTGGGGTCTGCACCCGGCTTTGTACAAAGGATTACATGCAACAGCGGCAAGACTTGTACAAAAGGTGGTTGCCGGAACGGGTTCCGACAACCGCGCCTTACGGGTAAAACTTACGGAGATGCTCAATGTTCCACGAGTTGCTCACCGGAATGCCATCTTCGGTCTCAAGGCGGACAGCGCCAGGCCTAGTGACTCGTTTCACCCGGTAAGGGCCTTCCCACTTCGGCGTCAACTTGTTGGCATTCTTGGCGGACTGAACGCGCCGAAGAACAAGGTCGCCTTCCTCGAGACTTCTGGCATTAACTTTGCGGCTATGGTAGCGGTGCAAAGCTTGCTGGTAGCGAGCAGCTCGCACAGCAGCCAGAAGACGGTCTTCCTCAAGGAGCAGCGCGTCATCTTGTCGCAGCTGCTCTTGCTCGAGCTCATCATAAGCGAGCACTCGAGGTGACCCGTATACGAGTTCCGTGGGGGTAACTGCCTCTACTCCATAGACTAGAGCGAAAGGTGTCTGGCCAGTGGCTCGGTTTGGCGTCGTCCTAATCGACCAAAGAACCACCGGCAGCTCCTCGATCCAGTTCTTTCCGCACTTGCGCAGCCTGTCAAAAGTTCTCGTCTTGAGCCCGCGCAGCACTTCAGCATTTGCCCTCTCCGCTTGACCATTGCTTCTTGGGTGAGCAACAGAAGCGAAGCAGACCTTGGCGCCAAGATCTTGGACGTACTGCATGAAGGTGCGGCTCGTGAATTGCGTGCCGTTGTCGGTGATGATCTTGTTAGGGATCCTGAAGCGGCAAACAATCGACTTGAAGAACTTGACTGCTGACTGTGCTGTCACCTTCCTCACTGGTTCCACTTCCGGCCACTTTGTGAACTTGTCGATTACAACGTACAAGTACTCAAAGCCCCCGACAGCTCGGGGAAAGGGACCGAGGATGTCGAGCCCCCAGACCGAAAATGGCCAGGATAAAGGGATCGTATGGAGAGCTTGAGCTGGCTGGTGTATCTGCTTGGAATGGAACTGGCACGCTTCACACTTGGTTACTTGTGCAGTTGCATCCTGGAGGGCTGTCGGCCAAAAGAAACCTTGCCGGAATGCTTTGCCAACAAGTGCTCTTGCGCCAATGTGGTGACCACATATGCCTCCATGTATCTCTGCCAACAGCTTCTGTCCATCTTCCCGGGGAATACACTTCAATTTCACACCGTTGAGTCTTCTTCTGTACAGTTTGTTGTCGACAAACTGGTACATACTTGACTGCCGGGCTACTCTTTCCGCTTCTTCTTGCTCTTCGGGAAGTTCTCCTGTCTGAAGGAAACGGACGATCTACTGTGCCCATGCTGGAGCTTGTGGCTCGACAACAAGGACTAAAGGCACATCTGCTGCTGCAGGAACATCCGCTTCTACGGTGGGAACCTGCGGCTCTGCCAGAGCTTGACGTTCCCCGGCAAGCTGGCCGGAGCAAAACTTGTCGGGAGCCTCTGCTTCAACGGAACAAACCCTGGGGCTTGCCGGAGCATACTGCTCCTCAGCACTCTTGGTGTTGATTGCTGCTGCGGGAACATCCGCTTCTACGGCAAGAACCTTCGGCTCAGCCAGAGCTTGACGTTCCCCGACAAGCTTGCCGGAGTGAAACTTGTCGGGAGCCTCTGCTTCAACGGAACAAACCATAGGGCTTGCCGGAGCAGATTACTCCTCAGCGCTCTTGGTGTTGATCTTGGGGACCTTCTTGGCGGCGGCTTCGGGAAGCCCTGCCGGAAAATAGTCACCAGAAATCATCTTCCTCTTCTTGCTCTGTCCAGTTGATGGCGTTACGGACGGTTGAGTCAGCTTGAGCACAAAAATCCCTGGTTCCACAGGTAACTTAAGTGCGGCGCACTTCGACAGGCCGTCAGCAATGTCGTTCTGAGCTCTCGGAACGTGCTCCATTTGCAGGCCGACGAAGTGCTCTTCTAGCTTTCTCACTTCGTCAACGTAGGCTTCCATCAACAGACTCTGGTAATTCTTGTTCACTTGGCGGACGACAAGCTGTGAGTCACCCTTGACAATGAGCTTCTTGATTCCAAGGTCTGCCGCGATCCTGAGACCGGCAAGCAAGCCTTCATACTCTGCAGTATTGTTCGTCGCTTGCTCCTTGGGAAAGTGCATCTGGACTACGTACTTGAGGTGCTCTCCGGTGGGTGCGACAAGCAGCACGCCGGCACCGGCGCCATGCAGCGAAAAGGCACCGTCAAAGTACATCAGCCACTCTTTGCTTGCTTCCTTGACGGGGATGCTCGTTTCTGGAATTTCCTCATCTGGTGCTGGCGTCCATTCTGCTATAAATTCTGCCAATGCTCTGCTTTGGATAGTTGAAGTGCTTTCAAACTTGAGGCCAAAGCTTGACAGTTCCAGTGCCAACTCAACAATCCTGCCGGTCGCTTCTGGATTCTGCAGTATCCTCTTCAGCGGAAAGCGAGTGACAACAGTAATTTCATGTGCTTGGAAGTAATGGCGCTGCTTTCTCGAGGCCATGAGAAGGCCGAAAAGCAATTTCTGCACACCAGAGTACCTTGACCTAGCCCCCTGCAGAAGGGAACTGACAAAGTAAACTGGGCGCTGCACCATTTTCTTCTGTACATCCTCGTGCATCTGCGCAGATCTATCGTTGTCGGGACCGGAGCTTGTCGGGGGAGCCCCCTGCTTGTCGCTGGATGCGCTTGCCGGGGTTGCTGGCTCATCATCTGCCTCCCTCTCCGCAACTAACGCAGCACTAACCACTTGATTGGTTGCCGCTATATACAGCAGCAACTTCTCTTGTGGCTTAGGTGCGACAAGTGTTGGAGTGGAGGACAGGTATCTCTTCAAGTCCTGCAGCGCAGCCTCCGCTTCCGGAGTCCATTGCATTGGACCTGCCTTTTTCAATATTTTGAAAAATGGCAGGGCGCGCTCAGCAGACCTAGAGATAAACTTGCTGAGAGCAGCCACGCAACCGGCAAGTCTTCGTACATCCTTGACGCGCTTCGGTGCTTCAATTTTCTCAATGGCCTTGATCTTGTCGGGATTGGCTTCAATTCCCCGCTGAGATATGAAAAATCCGAGAAGCTTGCCGGAAGGGACTCCAAACACGCACTTCTCAGGATTTAGCTTGAGGTTGATCTTGCGCAGATTTGCAAAAGTTTCATCTAAATCCTGAATCAGAGTTGCCATGTCCTTGCTCTTGACTACTATATCATCCATGTAGGCTTCTACATTTCTATGTATTTGCGGCTCAAGAGCGACATTGACTACTCTTGCAAATGTTGAACCAGCATTCTTTAAACCAAAAGGCATCCGTACGAAACAGTACGTGCCACACGGAGTAATGAATGCGGTTTTCTCCTCATCCTCTTCTGCCATGAAGATTTGATGATATCCAGAGTATGCGTCGAGAAATGAAAGCAAGTCACATCCGGCTGTGGAGTCAACAATCTGGTCAATGCGCGGCAAGGGAAATGGGTCTTTGGGACAAGCTTTATTAACATCGGTAAAGTCTATACAAAGCCTCCATTTCCCATTTGCCTTGCGCACGACTACAGGATTGGCCAACCACGTAGGATGGAGCACTCCTCTGACAAGGTCTGCTGCTTCCAACTTCTTGATCTCTTCTGCAATGAATTCTTGGCACTCCACTGCTTGCTTCCTGACTTTCTGCTTGACGGGCCGCGCATGAGGACAAACGGCAAGGTGGTGCTCAATTACTTTCCTGGGAACACCGGGGATGTCAGATGGTTGCCACGCAAACACGTCGACATTCGCCCGCAGGAAAGCAACGAGCGCGCTTTCCTATTTAGGGTCAAGCGTGGCACTGATGGTGAAGGTACCACCAGTGCCGTCCTCCTTGGCGGACACCTTCTTGGTCTCTGGCGGAGCTGCCATTGCCTTTTTACACTTGCCGGTGGAGCTCGATGGTGCATCCTCGACGGCAGCGCAGCACTCCGAAGAGGTGCGCTTGCCGGAGTGGGCATCAGAGCTCTTGCCGGACTTGGTCTTCTTCTTCCCCCCGGGAGCTTCAGCGGCAAGTGTCTTGCGATCAGTTGCGGCTGCTGCTTCCCGATAGATCTTGTCGGCGCAGACAAGAGCATCTTTCTTGTCGCCAGGGACAGAGATGACACTTATCGGGCCTGGCATCTTCAGCATGTTGTATGCATAATGAGAGGCTGCCATGAACTTGGCCAGTGCTGGACGGCCAAGTATTCCATTGTAGGGCAACGGAAAATCGGCAACGTCGAAAGTGACCCTCTCAGTCCTGAAATTCAACTCGCTGCCAAATGTCACCGGCAGCGTAACTTTCCCCTTCGGCTTGCTCCTCCCCAGGCTGATTCCTTGGAAAGTGCCGGTCTCTTCAAGTTCGCTGTCAAGGATCTGGAGTTTCTGGAGTACAGCAGAGGAGATCAGGTTCAAGCCGGCCCCGCCGTCAACTAACATCTTAGTGACCTTGAGGTTGCGGATAGTTGGTGAAACCAACATCGGCAAGCACCCGACCGCAGTTGTGCGATCAGGGTGGTCCTCAATATCAAAGATGATAGGTGTGCTGGACCATTTCAGAAGTTTGCGCGACTCGACAGGTGGTTCTGCTGCATTAACTTCCCGCACCCACAGCTTGAGTTGGCGGTGCGAAGTGTGCAGAGAAGCACCACCGTCGACGCATAAGACCTCTGTGGCTTTCTGGAACTCCTGCTCATTGTTCTCGACATCATCCATGTCTTCGTCGTCGCTATCATCTTCATCCTCGTCGCGGCCGCGGGGAGGTCTATCTCCTTGCCGCTGCTTGGTCTTGCTGCGGCGTCCTCCTCGGCCGGCGCGCTTCTTGCCAGCTTCTCCAGTGCCTCCTTGGGCCCTCTCCTTGTCGCGTCGCTCATATTCAGCCTTCTGCTATTGGACAAGCTGTTCGACCTTCTTGCAGCTCTGGAGATCATGGCCCTTGGTGCGGTGGATCTTGCAGTATTGCTTGTCGGAGCCGTCCTGCTTGTCGGCGACCGCCACAGCCTGGCAGTTGGTGCATGCGGCAATCTCCTTGCCGGAGCTACCAACTTTGGCTTTCTTGGCGCCACCTTCATTGCCGGACTGCTCAATGACCAGCACATCTTTGCCTTTCTTCTTCCTGTTGTTGCGCCGCCGGTTTTTCTTTGCCGGGGTAGCATCCTCGCTGTCAGATCCTCCTGCTCATGTACTCTCTCCGGGGAGTTTCCTCCCTTCCTCAGCACGTGCACACTTGTCGGCCAGGGCATACAGCTCGCTGACGTCTCTGATCTTGCACATTGCCATCTCTTCCCGCATCCTGCGGTTACGCACGTTCTGATGGAACGCGCTGATGACCGCGGCAGGGTGAATGTCTGGGATGGTGCGCTGTACACGGCTGAATCTCTGAATGTACTTGCGCAGGGGTTCTCCTTCCTTCTGGGCGAGCAGGTGAAGGTCACTCTCTTGGCCATGAGGTTTGTGGCTGCCTGTAAAGGCGCCGACAAACTGGTGGCATAGATCTGCCCAGGAGGATATGGAGTTGTCTGGCAAATGCATGAGCCAGGACCTGACGTTGGGTTTGAGCACCAGAGGGAAGTAGTTGGCAAGGATCTTATCGTCCCGTCCCCCGGCAGCCTGCACCGCGATGGTGTAGATGCTGAGGAACTCCGACGGATGCATCTTGCCGTCGTACTTCTCCGGTACGTCTGGTTTGAAATTCTTCTGGCTGGGCCACTGGACTTGCCGCAGCTCACGAGTAAACGCAGGGCAACCTACCGCGTACGGCAGGTCGCCTGGTTCCCCTGGCGCATGCATGTCGACAGAAAACCCAGCGCGCTGGTTTGATTGACGCCGTGCTTCTCTTCGGCGCTCGATGCGGGTACGAGCGTCTTCTTGCTGTCGTTCGTGAAGAACTTGGCACTGATCACGACGAGCTCGCGGATCTGATGACGCGGTGGAGTCGCTGTCAAGGTAGATCCGGCGAGTCGGCGATCTTGGCCTTCGGGGCGGAGAGTGCACGGTGGTTGCACCCCCACCGGTCTTGTCGCCACCGACTCGTGCCTGACTAACTTGCCGCGGCTGCGATGTACTCGGCTGCCGTGGATCGTCGCCGTTGGCGAAGCCGATGAGACTCTGAATGGTGGCCCTACAGTCGTCGATCTTGTCTGCCGCTGGAGGGTAGTCCAGGAGCAGTTGAGCTCGCGCCAAAGCTTCTGCTGAGGTGGCGGGTGGCGGTGGCGAATGGTGCGAGGAGCGAGATATGCTCGGACTTCTAACTATGTTAGAAGGAGCAGTATCTCGTCCAGGCGACCGTGCCCTGCTCGCGCCAGCATGTTGGCGTGCATGCTGGTCTTGAGCACTCCGAGATCCACCAGCTTGATCCTGGTCCAGCAAACGTCTGGTACCGTGAGTATCATGACGCTGCCGGTCCCGCGCCTCTTGAGATGGGCGCGGTGCATGTACGGACGCCGAGGTCTTGGAGTGCGCCCGGTCATTGTGGGAGCCGACTGCGCCGCCGATAGGCAGCGCAGCCTTGTCCTTGGACCTGGCAGCACCGTGAGCTCCCTCGTAGACGCCCGTTCTTCCACCTGCATCTACCCCACCAGCCGTTTGCTCCGGCGATGGTGGGTTTGGCGCGGACGGAGCAGCCGCCTCCGAAGCCTTCTTCTTCGGCGGCATGTTAATGAAGATGATGAAGATCTAGCTCGCGTGAACGCTGGATCAGGTTCACACAACCTCGACGCCCCCTACCTGGCGCGCCAAAGATGTCGGGGAAACTGACCCACCAACACCTATGGGGCTTGGCGGACCGAGCCCCTTTCGGTTCGGCGGGGGCGGAGATCGCACAAAGAGCAGATCGAGGCGAAGCACACGAGTGGTTTACCCAGGTTCGGGCCGCACGGATGCGTAAAACCCTACTCCTGCTTTGGTTTGTATTGAGTTCTTGCTCGGGAGCGCGGAGTGCTACAGTACACACCAGCAGCTAGCGAGACCGAGCGTGAATGAGTCCTCTCAGCCCCCGAACCCCCTCTACGTTGCGCATGGGCCTCCTTTTATATGCTCAAGGGGTCACCGACAGGTGGCAACGTAGACAAGGGCAAAAATGGAAATGGTGGTGTGGTTGGTACAGCTACTTGTACAGTGTATCATACCTAACCCTGACGGCAGGGGACAAGGGCATTAAATGCCCGTCTGCGTCGCCCCAAATAGTGTGAAAGGGACCGCCAGGGACGCCATCGCTTGCCACGGCGGCAGTCTTGTCAGCGCTGCTTACCACTGCGCACCGCTGGCTGCACAGCCTCCCGCCACGTACGCCTGGAAGGGTCCCAGAGCGGCACGTTGGCGGATGTGCCGGAGCGCGGGTACGAAGTAGTGGCCTGCTGCGGCAAGTGCCTTGCCGCGGCAAGCGCCTTGCCGCGGTCGTTGTCTTGTCGCATCCGGGAGCTTGTCGCTCACCAGGCCTTGCCGGGACGCGTGGCGCGTTGCGTCAAGTTCCTTGAGATGCCTTGGTTGGCCTTCCCGGCAAGCTCCTCTTGCCGAGGTCTTGTCTCCTTGGCTTAAATACTTTGTTCTTGAATGGCTCCAAAGGAACCACGGAGGATCTTGGCGGTCGCCCGGCAAGCCTTGCCGCGGGAGGCTGCGACTGCCCATGCACAAGTTCGAGATACTAGGGTACCCCTACTCTAGTACACCGACACCGTACGACCTCTCCCCCGTAGCACCGAGCTGCCTCTGTCTCGCTTCACCTCTACCGTGAGCTGCGACCGCGGCGTGTAACTACGAGGGAGCGAAGCCCGCGATCGGTGCGGCGGACTGGCTGCACTGCGCTTGTGCTGGGCACCGAGTGGTGGCTCGTGCTTTGGAGGCGTCAGAAAGAAACCACCCACTGATGCTACTGTCCGGAATAGACACTAACGCGGTTTTAGAATACATGGATCAAAATTAGCGACAACTAGCACAAAGTATGTCCTCCAAGTCAGAACTTGTCACTGATGCCTCATTAACTAGTAGTTTTAAGGAGGGTACAGATAAATTTCTAAGGTTGATGGAGTTGCTGCAAACAACAACATTATATGGTCAAATTAGTCAACCCGGTCAGTGCGTTGTGAAGATTTTTTGGAAAGGGTCTACCAAATGTTATCCATGGCTTATTTGGCTGGCAAGGACGCCTCTCTGCAACCATGGAAGATTTCTAGAGATGATTATTAGCAATGATTGGGATTTTGACCATCGCCTGGAGGAGGGTATCTGCTGTGATGGATTATATAAAACAGCAGAATATACCCGAAGATGGAAAATTGCTGCCTATTGGTCATTCTACGTGAGGAGTGAAAACCATGGATTTGTATGAGACCTCAAGTTGCGAAAAGGGACAGAAGTTGGATCAAGCTATATGATCAGACGTTTTGCTGTTACGGCCAATTCACAACAGCAGCTAACTATGCCTTGTCGCAATGACTGGCGCGACGTCCCAGGAAAAGATCAGGTGCTATCCGCCTTATTTATTTTTTCAATATACTTTAAGTTCCTCCGGGAACAATTGTCCTCCCTTTAAAATTTTTTATTCCATGATCATGGCAGAGATGACAAGATTATCTGTCATCCAAGTACGTCAGGACAATTATTCATCGTCGAAGTGGAGTTATATCGCAGATATGGAGTGCATACCATCGTCAGGTTGCACTAACATTTATCCGTGCTGCCGTGCTCAACGGAAGTGCTTATGCTGCCGCCCTTGCGGTCTGGTCTACATCGGCAATGCTACACGTACAAACGATTTACATGCTTTTACAGGATGGTTAATCTTGATTGGTCAATAGGTGAGCGGGGCGGCCCACCCCCCTGAAAATCAGGGGGGAGAGGTTTGTGATTGGTTGTTAAATGGAAGGAGCGTGTAAGTCTTTGTATGTCTAGCATTTTTGGGTCTACATCAACACACCGGGCCACACCTGTCTGCATGAGCTGTTTATTGAGTATGAGCAAGTCACTGATTGGGTAGCCAGGTTTTATTTCAAAATGGAGGCAAATTATCATTTACTATCAACCGCCGTCTGCGCTGGATGGTTCATTGGACATGCGCACAAATCGCTGCCACTACGGTTTGGTTAACTTCAAACAGCCAGTTGGAAGGAACCATTGGCCGAGTTGCTGACACAGCTCATACGGGATCGTTTATAACCCGCCGCAGTCACCTCAGTCTTCTGTGGATTTACATCGCGTTATTAACACCGATGATATATACCTTCTGCTATGGTCAAGTACAGAGAATTTCAAGACAACTCCTTGAGTCATCTTAAAACTCGGGGGCTACGATGATATGACGCAGCAAGTCTTTCCAGTTTCAGCAAATTCAAATGCCCCAGGATGTTGAAGGGAAACCCGTCGCAGAGGCTACTATTATATTGATAAAAATTTAAAGGCCATCAGAAGTATTCCAGCTCACAATGATGCTTCCGGTTTATAACCCGGTTTAAGGGGAATCCCGTCTCCCACACAGCGCTGAAGCCCTTAGTATCTGGTTCTAATCCAGTTTAAGAGGAAACTATCTCTTGCAAAGCTCTGACGCTCTCAATATCCGGTTTAAAATCCCGGTTCAAGAAGAATTTATCTCTTGCAAAAAGTTAAAGGTTGCCGAAGAGGACATATTGCCATGATGCGCGGTTCAAACATAGGTATTCCGCCTTATTGGCTTATCATATTATTGATCACTTGGGGGCTTGGTCGAACCCGAACCATAGTCACACCTCTTGATCGGCTCAATGCCACAACATCACTTGGGGGCTTTGGTCGAACCCGAACCATAGCCACGCCTCTTGACCGATGTAATGCCACGATGTCATTTGGGGGCTTGGTCATGTCTGAACCATAGTCACACCTCTTGATCGGCTCAAAGCCTCGCCTACAATGGTTTTTATTTTGCCTTTGTTTGAGTTTTGTTCTCCCTTTGATAAAGATTTTTGTTGTTGCTTTTTAAATCGGCGTTAACAACCCGGTTAGACAATCAATTACAAGTTGTCAGTACATGATCAAATCATAATCCGGAGACTGTCAGCCCGGTCTGGTTTGACTACAAGTCACCAGTATTATATATGGTTAATCCAGTGTTTATCACAAACCCGGTACAGTTTTATCATAAACCGACACAATATGGAAGGAGTTATCAGTACTCAAAATTTGGGTTATTACCCCTACTGTAAAAAGTTGGTAAACCAACGATGTGATTCAATGACACAGGTATGATATATTTCATATTTGATTATTCTTAAGTGCAGCCTTGGTTATAAACCTGGGTTATATGTTGGGCATTATGACCTGTCCGGCGGTAAACCGCCAGGACACTTTAAACTTGTTGTATGCAGAAACAGGTTGAATAAAGCATGATTATAAGTCACTGGTGTTTACTAAACCAGCCTGGCTTTCGACTATATGTCACCAGTATGATGATAAATTATCCGATGTTTATTAAACCGACCTGGCTTTAAGACGATAAATTGCCAGTCTATGATGAGAAATTGTCCGGTGTTTATTAAACCGGCCTGGCTTTGGACTATAATTCGCCAGTATATATTTGGATTGCGCCATTGGAATCATGCAATTATAAATCATTGGGTTATATTATTCAAATAGCCAAACTTGGCTGAATTTTCATTATGATATTGAATGAATAATGTTTTCATACCGGATTATATTATCTTGAATAGCCAACATGGCTGGATTTTATTATGGTTATTAATAACCGGTATTATTGAGGTTTTCAAAGTCGCTTTAGCGCAATGGCTATTATTTTATCAAAGGATATGATTTATTCTACAATGGAAGGAATAGTCCTAAGTCGCTGCAGGCTTACGACCCGGCACTTGGGGGCTACATTATTCAAATTGAGATTACATGCAAGTCTCATGTCACTGCAAGAATGCACCATGACACTTGGGGGCTAATGCAAAGTCATTTTTATTGGCCTTATTGAAGACCCGACTCATCATATCATAATGAGCCGGCCCTTGGGGGCTACACATCACTGCTCAAGTTTGCATGATTATATTTACAAAGCCCCTGCTCATTATTGCATAATGACCCAGGCCTTGGGGGCTACACTGATTGAAGTTTTTATAAGCAATTACAAGTCCCAGGTTGCTGCAAGCATGACAACCCGGTACTTGGGGGCTACATATGTGGAATATTCAGTTCTGACTAGTGATTGAGATGAACAACCTAGATTTCTTCAAGCTTGTCACGTTCATATTGAAGCAATCCTTAAGCTGTTACTACGTTACCTTCTTAAGACTTGGGGGCTACAAGTGATATGCATACAAAGGAGGTATATTTTCAAGCTTGATGTTAACAAACAGTTATGATCCGGTGCCATCAATATTTGTAAATCGGCAAAGTTCTACATTCTTAAACCGGCTGAAGATCAGATGGGTATTTCAAAGACCAACATTTTTGTTAAGCATTGGGAGCTGAGTCAAAGAAGTTATTCTTCACAATATTTCTCTGTGACAAACCAATGTCAGCAAATTGATTATGAAGCTGGCCTATTGACCCGGATTTTCTAAAAGGAAATGACAAGGATTTAAAGATGCTCAGGATCAGTTTAACATGGATAAATCCAAATTAAACCAGGGGCTAATGTCGGGGATATACCCCGCGGTATGACCTGACCGGAGTTGTAAACCTGCTAGGACTTGGTAAACCAGCGGATGGTAAACGGGCGGACAGTTAAGACAGATAGTTAAGACAGACTGTTAAGACAGACAGTTAAGACAGATGGCTAAGACGGACGGTAAACCGGCAAGTGTTAAGGCAGGTGGTAAACCGGCAGGAGTTAAGTCAGATCTTAAACCGGTAGACCATCTTAAACCGACAGACCATCTTAAACCGCCAGACCATCTTAAACCGGCAAACAGTGATAACTGGGTTATCATGGGTTATGAAGCCCGGGATGTTATGAAGCCCAAGATGTTAAGAAGCCCATAAAGAGAAGTCAGAATAGTTAAGTCTTAAGTCCGAGTTGGACTCTACATGTAACCCGCCCCTTCAACTTATATAAGGAGGGGCAGGGCTCCCCAAAGAGGGACAAGCAAGAAGAAACAATCTCTAGGGCTAGACACAACTAGAGGAGAGCCGGTTTACGGCGACTCCCTCATGATGATAATGAGACCTAGCCTCAAACAGCATGTAGGATTGTTAGCGGATGATGTTTCCCGGGGCCCGAAGCTGTCTAAATCTCTGTCTTGTGTTGCGTTTCTCGATTCCGCTCAACCCGGCTCAAGCTACCACATAGATGCGTTGGCCTCACGACTAAGTCCTCACCCTAGGACATCTGCCGTGACAACTCCACGACAGGTTCCCAAGACTACATCAAGTTCTACTTCATCAAGTACGACTAGAACCTCAAGGATTCCCATCAAGATGATGTGGATCCCGAAGAAGAACTAGAAGAGTTCTTGAGGGTGACTCCGCCAACAAACTTCACTCATATCTTTTGGCAGGGACATGTGCAAACAACTTCCATATCTTGCACTAGTTCAAGGAGTCACAAACCCTCTTGTTGTTAAGACAAGGGACAAGGTAGCCTAATGCTTTCATGGACATCATCTTATGTGAACATCACTCTATGTCTATGGATATCCTTGTTTGTTCCTTGTGGGACTAACCCGTGTAGATATTGAAAGTGCAACTCACTCCAAAGGATTGCTCCAATTGGCCTACATCAACATTGAGCGTCCACATCTTCAACACCTACATGAAGTCATCATCGACAAAACCCAAGGTTAGTTCATCCCTCTTAGGGGGGATATCACATCCAGGGGAGGTTTACTCTAATCAATTGAGCTAAAGCAACTCTAATGATGTGAACACAACAATGCTTTATGTAAAAGTGGCAACCCCACTTGTGCTTAAACGATGAGTATGACCTATGATCAAATGTTCTCATTTGACTCCTAAGTCAATATACTCATATATAGATGACCTAGTCATCACCAAATTACTTATTAGATGCTAGAGTGATTGTGCATGCTTTGTCACATATTTCATTTGTCACTTATTGTGTGAGCATGCTGATTGCATATTTTACTCATTCGAGGACGTCCATTTGTTGTTTTGTTTGTTTGGCTTTTTCTCTTTTGCCAAATGGATGGACAAGAATGCCTAAGAACTCCCTCTAGCTATCTATGATTTTCTTGTCTCAAACTCTATTCATGCTACATCACAAAGTTTGATCAAGTCAGATTCGAACCACTCTGTGTGAGGAGCACTTGGAGTCCCCGATTCGTCATAGACTTAAACTTCCAAAACTTCTTTGTGCACTTCAGTATGATCGAGTCATCCATTTCGGTCACACCGAGTTCACTAAGTTGATCTAGGTTTTCCATCTCGGTGCAACCAATTTGAACTTTCCGGTCACACCGAGTGGCAGTAAACGCTTGCAATTATGCATCCCGGTGCCACCGAGTTGTTCCACTCGGTCACACCGACAAGGTTGGGATATATATACCCATGGGTGAGATTTTGGAAATTTCTTTGAAACCTCTCAGCCCATGCGTATCCTGCTCTGCCACCTCGGGTCTCCGGATCGTCTCCTCGCCGCCAGCGCCCTCCCGCCGCTGGTCTTCGTCGCCGTCAACGGAATTCTGCTCCTCCGTTGCCGCTGTAGCGAATTCCCGCTGCACTAGGGTATGGGTTCGACCTTTTGTGCTATTCCTTTACCTCTGACTCATAGCACATTGTTCTGCCATGATCATCACCATGTATGCAAACACTCTATCCATTGAATATATCCCTTAGGTTAGATTTGATCTGAAAATTTAGGGTTAGCTCTCCACCGAATTCGTCTCGGACTAACCGAGTTGCAGAAATCGGTCTCACCGATTTGGCTTAGGCCATTGCACATGCGATTTTCGGTCTGACCGAAAGCTGCAAATCGGTGTGACTGAGTTCGATTCTTTGTGAAACCCTAGCAGTCTCAGTGCCACCGAACTGTGACTCGGTCTGACCGAGTTCACTAGTTTAGGCTCCAAGTGTTGCTTCGCTATCACCGAGTTTACAAATCGGTAGCTCCGAAATGCTTTCTCTGGAGAACTAAAACTATGTTTTTAAGTCATCTGTTTTGCATAAACCTCTGCACTTTGTGATGCTGGTCCACTCTACCTCATCTACATCTAATCACAGGGTCTGCTGTCAGTAAGTTTGTCAAGATGTCTGATCAAAGTGACAGTCAGAATAGGTCTAAAGAGCAGGTGCAAATGAGTGAGGGTTCTGATCCCTCAAGCACTTCTGATGATGGCAGCAGGAGCACACCTAGCAACTTACCAAAGGCAGCCACCAGAACCAGGAAGAAGAGAACCTCAGAATCTGAGGATGAGGATTATGTGGTTGTTGAGGATGAAGCCACCTCAAAAAGAGGTGCTAAAGAAGTAATATGGCACATCAGCTGCAACTAAGCCAGGGATGAAAACAAAGGCTCCAGCAAGAAGAGTTCCCATGTCAAAAGTCAGAGCTTCAACTGCTGAAGCTTCAAAATCAACAATGGAGTTCACTCTTGAACCCAAAAAAGCTGGAGATGGCAAGAAAAGGAAGGAGAGGGTCAAGAAGACCATGGCCAGAGTCATTGGCAAGCCCTCCATGATGAGAGATCCATCTTCTGAAGAAGAAGAAGAAGAAGAGGATGTTGCACCAGCATCCAAAGCTCAGAAGCTTATGGGAGATGCTATAAAGTCAGGGGCTGCTCCATCAAAGCCCAAGTCTGCTCCCAAGGCCCCAGCTCAGAAGCCCAGTAAGCCCAAGAGGAGCACCAGGAACATTCCTGCTGAAGAAAAGAACAGGGACCCAGTGCCTCAAGCTGAAGAAGAAGATGATGAATCTGTTGTTTTCAGGAAGTTAAAGCCCAAGATCCCTGACCACAATGATGCTCATCCAGTGGCAGAGGACATGAACATCAGAAAGGATGCAGGACTGAGATTGTGGAGACAGTCTGATCCCTATGTTGTGAGGAGGAGGACCGCAGTTGACTATAGATTCCACACTAAAGAACAACAAGATTTCTATGAGACCATTTTGCTTGATAAGAAGCCAATGGTATGTGATATGAGATGGGTCAACTGGGAATACATCAAGAAGAAAGAAGATCATTACCCAGGTGTATATGACAACTTCAAAGCTTGTGGAGTTGATGAGTTTGTTGGGCAGAAACTCACAAAATGGAATGATGAGCTTATACAACAATTCTACTCCACTGCTCATTTCTATCCAGATGGGAGGATAGTTTGGATGTCAGAAGGTACTAGGTACCAATCCACTGTTGAAGAATGGGCCAAGCTGATAAATGCCCCAGAAGAACATGAGGATGACTTGGATGTGTATGCCAAGAAGAAGAAAGACCACAACTCTATGGCAAACATGTACAAGGAGATCCTAGATAAAGCTTTGGAGACACATAAGCTAGGATATGTACACTATCTGTTGTCTAGTCTGCCTACAATAAACACAATACTTAGGCACACTCTGCTACCCAAGTCAAGAGATCACAAGATGATCAGAGGGCATTCAATCAACTTGCTGCATATCTTTGATGTCCCTCAGAAGTTCAAGGTTATGAGTTTGATTGTAGAGACAATCAAGAGGACAGCAGCTGGCCAGAAGAGAAGCTGTGGGTATGCTCCACACATTCAGGAGCTCATCAACTCAAAGATGGGCACAAGCACTTATTTGTTGGACAAGGAGCACTTACCCTTATATCCTGAATTTGAAGACAACAAGGTTGTAATGACTGAGAATGAACCATCATCAGTGCAAGAACAGGAGAAGAGAGCCAAAGCAAAGGCTGAGAAAGCTGCCAAGATGCCAAGTGCTGAAGAGGCATCTGAAGTTTTCCTGAAGAGCAAGCAAGATCAGCTGGCATATCTAGTCCAATCAACTTTGAGGATTGAGAAGGGCTTGGCCACCCTAACTCAAAATCAGGAGAGTTTGGAAAGGATCATTGAACAAAAATTCTATGATCTTGATCTAAAGGTAACTGAGATGCAGACAGCAGTTGAGCAGCTTCAGGAGGAAGCAGAAGAGAAGAAGGGGAAGGCTACTACTGATGCTTTTCAGCGAGTGCCTAGAGGTCCGAGGTCTGCTGCAGTGCCGACACCAGATACTAGAGCTACAACATCAGCACCAGCAGCTACAGCTTCAGTGCCACCTCCAGCAGCCACTCCACCAGCTCCAGCTACATCGACGGATGCCTTCATCCTTGGAGTTCTCTCTACACCACCTCCTGAAGACCAAGCCTGAGAGACGCATAGCCTATGCATTTTTTAAACTTTTTGGTAACTTGTTGCCAAAGGGGGAGAAATATGCATAGATCATAGGCTTAGAGAGAGTGTGTGTGTGTGTGTGTGTGTGTTGCCTTTTATCTCTCTTGCTTTTGGTTTGAACCTGTGTGCTTGTTTAAATACTTTATGTCCTTGTGTGAGATACTTGTATGATCATGTGTTCGATCATATGTTACTTTAATGATTGCTTGGATGATACCATCTCTTATATCTCATATATGATCATTCACTTTGCTTGGTGATGAGTGCATGTTTTTAAGTTATATCATTTTGAACGCTCCACCAAGATGTATGTGACATGGAAGAGTAACCCATGATCTTAATCGATTGTGCATTTGCATTCAAAAGCAAATTCTAAATAATGCACAAATTTAGGGGGAGCTCTTGCTTATGACATACTTCTCAAAGCGACGATGTATTTCAATCTTATTATCACTTGTCAAAGCTTTGATTTATATGTTGTCATCAATTACCAAAAAGGGGGATATTGAAAGTGCAACTATCCCTAGGCGGTTTTGGTAATTAGTAACAACATATAGCTCATTGAACTAATGCTATTTCAAGATAAATATTTCAGGAAAGTTCAATGATTGGCATGGCATGGATTAGGAATGTGGACCCCTCAAAATGCTAAGGACAAAAGATTGGCTCAAGATCAAAGCACAAGACTCTACATTTTACTTTTAGTGATCCAAGATCACATTGAGTCCGTAGGAAAAGCCAATACTATTAAAAGGGGGTGAGGTGTTGCTTAATGGGTTTCTTGCTCAAAATGCTTAGTGATATGCTCCAAAACCCTCAACCACTCTCTCATATCCACATTTGTCCCAAACCAAAAGTCAAACTCGGCCCCACCGAAATCTTCTATCCGGCGCCACCGAGTTCACTTGACATAGCCACTGCCACAAACCCTAGTCACTTCGGTTTCACCGATAGGGATCTCAGTCTCACCGAGATGGGATTGCAATCTCTCTGTTTCCCTTTGTAATGTTTCGGTCCAACCGAGATGAGCGATTGGTCCCACCGAGATTGCAATGCAAACTCTCTGTTTCCCCTTCGTAACATTTGGGTCAAACCAAAATGAGCGGATCGGTTCCACCGAGTTTGCCTGACCAACTCTCTGGTTTTCTTATTACCAAAATTGGCCCCACCGAGTTTGTGTAATCGGTCTCATCGAGATTACGTTATGCCCTAACCCTAATGAAATCGGTACCACCGAGTTGACATGTCGGTCCCACCGAAAAGCCTAACGTTCACATTTTGAACTAAATCGGTCTGACCGAGTTTCACTATTCGGTCCCACCGAGTTTGGTAATATGTGTGTAACGGTTAGATTTTGTGTGGAGGCTATATATACCCCTCCACCCACTCTTCATTCGTGGAGAGAGCCATCAGAACATGCCTACACTTCCAGCATTCATTTTCTGAGAGAGATCCACCTACACTTGTGTTGAGGTCAAGATATTCCATTCCAACCACATAAATCTTGATCTCTAGCCTTCCCCAAGTTGCTTTCCACTTCAATCTTCTTTCCACCAAATCCAATCCTACGAAAGTCAGTTGAGTGTTGGGGAGACTATCATTTGAAGCACAAGAGCAAGGAGTTCATTATCAACACACCATCTATTAACTTTTGGGGAGTGATGTCTCCTAGATTGGCTAGGTGTCACTTGGGAGCCTCTGTCAAGATTGTGGAGTTGAACCAAGTAGTTTGTACGGGCAAGGAGATCGCCTACTTCATGAAGATCTACCCTAGTGAGGCAAGTCCTTCGTGGGTGATGGCCATGGTGGGATAGACAAGGTTGCTTCTTCGTGGACCCTTCGTGGGTGGAGCCCTCCATGGACTCGCGCAACCGTTACCCTTCGTGGGTTGAAGTCTCCATCAACGTGGATGTACGATAGCACCACCTATCATAACCACAGATAAAAAATCTCCGTGTCTACATTGTGTTTGCTCCCTCAAACTCCTCCCTTTACCTTCATGTGCAATTGTTTTACATTCCGCTGCTATACTCTTAGAATTGCATGTGTAGGTTCATTGCTTGACTTATGCTAAGTTGCTAAAATCTGCAAAGAATTAAAATTGGGAAAAGGCTAGATTTTTATTTGGTCAAGTAGTCTAATCACCCCCCTCTAGACATACTTTCGATCCTACAAGAACGAAGATCCTCAGGTGTCTTATGTCAACGATAGGAAGAAAGATGATCTTTGGACCGCGCTGAAGGCTAATTTGACCCTACCGCTAGAGGAGGATCCGGAGAAGCCAGTTATAGAGCCATTGGTCAAGGCTCATGCTCTTAAGAAGATGGCAGATCTATTCAGGAGGTGGAAGAATGAGTTGAAAACAACGTTTGTCGACAAAGACAAGACTCCAGAATTCACCGGCCGATTTGAGAAGATAAGAGATCACTGGGACACATTTGTGGCCCACAAGACATCGGAGAAGAGTAAGAAGATGTCAGCAACAAACAAGAAAAATGTTGCAAAGAAGGAGCTTCACCATCGCACGGGGTCAGGTGGCTACCTCAAAGCCCAGCCGTTGTGGGACAAGGATGAGAATGACCTGCTTGATAAAGGGGTCGAACCAGAGACATTGCACTAGCCAGACCGTTCAAGGACTTGGTTCTTCAGGGTTGGGGGGACGTTGGACCCTGAAACAGGGAAGTGCATTTGGACGAACCAGCAACTGGAAATACCCGTCACGAAACTTCAAGAGTATATCGCCGCAGTGCAGCAAGGGACGTTCGTTCCCGACAGAGAGAACGACAAGCTCACACAGGCCCTCGGGAATCCTGAGCACCCTGGACGGATACGAGGCACGCCAGGCTCCATTTTGGGGAAGGCTGGGTTTCCCGACGCAGGTAGTTACAAAACCCGAGAGAGGAGGAGGAAAGTGGAGCAGACCCAACTACAGAAGCTGCACGCAAGGGTACAAGCGCTAGAGGAACAAGAAGTTCACAGCAAGTGACCAGTCAAAGCTACCCCAGAAGCTACCCCGCCATCTCAGTGGAGAAGCAGCGTGGCTTCCACCAAGCTGCTTCAGGAGCCTGACTTCACGGCTCCTGCTAGCTACCCCATGGATGCTATCATGGAGGCTCAAGATTGCCACCTTATGACGCAAATGGCAGAACTTCAAAGTCAAGGCAGTGCGCAACTTTTCACTGCCGTCCGATTCCAGAAGGATATGTTGTTGTGATGGTGGATGAAATAACGGAGGGATTTGAGGAGCTTGAGCTTGACCACCCTACCGGTGAAGGGGAGACTCGGCTGGGTCTTGCTCTGAAGACTCCATGTCTATGGCGGAAGGAGCTCATCAACCTTCCGAACTGGACGCCTCCGCCTCCTCCTCCTCCTCCTCCGGCGAGTCAGGGCACTCCGCCTCCTCCTCCGGCGAGTGATCAGGGCACTCCGCCTCCTTCTCCGGCATGTGGCGGCACTCCGCCTCTTTTTCCGCCCGCACCGGCGCGTCCGAGCAGCCCACCTCCTCCTCCGCCTCGTGAGAAAAAGTGGAAGACAAGCGCCGCTGCTCCGGCTGCTCCGACGCGTCGTAGCACTCTGCCTCGTAAGCAACAAAGGAAGATAGTTGCAGCTGCTCCGACCGCTCTGGCGTCTAGCAGTACAACCAGAGGAGGGAGGCAATATATATTCGGTCCATCTCTCAAGCCTCTAGAGAAGTTACCATACGAGAGGACCATGGAGGAAAATGCGAAGATCTATCAAGCCCAAGTGAAGGACTCCTTTGAAATGCAAAGATCAAAGAAACATCCACCTTCGGAGGAGAAGATAGATCCGGTGAAATTGAAGCGCACTTTCGATGCCTTGAAGCGACCAGCACCGCCTCTGCCGGATGACAACCATGTCCGGGCTCTTAAAAAGGCAGCGCAAGAAGCGCGCCGGTCGGGAACTACTTCAAGTGACAAAAGGTTACAAGAACGAACAAGTGGGAAAAAATTCCCCAGCTCCATGAAGAGGCGAACCAATCATGCCCCCCGCTGAAGGTGTCTAGTGATATCGTCGCAAATCCGCCGGGGATGCTGCCCGGTACCAATCCTGGTGATTACCTGCCCGGCTCTGCACATTTTGATACATTGGAGGTGGACGAACACAAATACCAGTACGAGAAGCCTCTTGTCAAACCTGGTCATCCTCCTCTAACAACGATGATGCGAAGATTCCATAAGTGGTACATGGACACCTGCAAGTCTGGGAAGGATATTTTGATGCTGAGAGTTAAAGAGGAGCACGACCTCGTTGGAATTGATCCGTTGTTTGTTCCATTTGAGGAGTTCTTCCAGTTTTTCAATCAAAAGGCCCTCGATAAAATAATCATCACTTGCTACTGTCTGTAAGTACTACTTCTGTAATTAAGTCTCTATATATAGCTCAGCTCTTTCATTACATGTATATATAATTATCCTCACTATATTATGCAGATTGAAGATCGTCGAATGCAAGAAACGACAAATCTATGATATTGGGTTCATTAACACAAATCTCATAGATGAATGGACGGTTAAACATGATGCCAAAGAAGCCGAGGCCAACTTGCTAAAATCGTTGCTTCAAAATCAAAACAAAGATAAAATACTCTTTCCTTACAACTTCAAGTGAGTGTTACTATCTTGTGCATATTCGGTTTCCCTTATTACTCTAGGTTATAGTAATGTAATTGATGAGTTATGCATGCGTGCGCAGCTTCCTAGAGATTAAGCTTGAGCAGGGACTAGTAACGGTCTTAGACTCAAGACGAAAAGATCCCAAGGAGTATGCGGCCATGACTGAAATGCTCGAGAAGTAAGTTCAATTGATCATTATCGCACCATATCGGAACTTTGTTCATTTCCTTATATCAAGTAATAATTATTTTTTTTTGTCTCGCAGGGTTTGGAAAGTGTTCACTGCAGAAGCTCCGGGACTGCTGGGGAAGCTACAATTTACACACCCGAAAGTAAGTACTACTAGCTAGTTTTGCACATCTCCCATTGATTCTAGCTGGTTTCATCAATACCATTTATAATGCTTGATTATCAGTTTGATTGACCTCTATTTTTCGTAAAGTGGCTGTGGCAGGAAGGCGGGAATAATTTTTGTGGATACTACATTTGCGAGTACATCTTCAACGCGACGACCACTAAGCGGGGCTACTCTAAAGAAGACTGTGAAGTGCGTAAGCAATAATATTCCTAATTTTGTTTTATTACCATCATTTGTGTTGAGTTTTATTCATACATATATATATATACACACACACACATCTAGACTATTCTGTTACGCGTAACAAAATATTATTTTGTTATCATTGTTGAACTGATGGATTCGAGCTATTGTACTGATGATGTCATTTCGTTGAACTGATGGTTTTTATTAAAAGGGTAAATAAGAGCTCCCTCCCGCTCTCTCCCTGTTCCACTGGCCACTCCAGCCGTCGACCGAGCTGCTCGCGACCAATCCATCCACCCGCCCGCCTCCCTCCCGGCAACCCAGGCCCCATCCTAGGTGCAGCGATGGGCGACGGTGGCGGCGCTCGCGGAGGCGGCCGCCGGCGGCGACATCGCAGGACGTCGACGCGCCCAAGATCCCCGGCTTATCGAACGATTTCATGCTCGTACGCCCCCCTCCCCCTCCCCCTCCTCCCCGCCTTTCCCGAGCGAGTGGAGCAGCCGGCCCCGGTTCCTGATGTCGAGCCCATGGCCGGGTGGCCGGCGGAGCTCCATTCTGGCGGGCGCGCGACCCGGAGCCTCCCGATTCTGAACCCATGGCCGGGTGGCCGGCAGAGCTCCGTTCTGGTCAGGCGCGTGACCCCGGAGCCTCCCGATACCGAGCCCGTGGCCGGGTGGCCGGCGGAGATCCGTTCTGGCCGTTCCTCACCCCGTGCGGCGCCAACGACGCTGTCCACCCGGCGCCACCGACCGTTCTCCCCCGACGGCCTCCTGCAAGCACAGCGATGAGAGGTTCATGTCGTCGTCTGCTGCAGTTCACTATTTTGTGTTTTTTTCTGAAGATAAATGGAAGTGGAAATGCATCCGCTAGTGATTTGCTCTTAGGGTTCATTTTACTTATGTTTGCAGGAAAAAAAGGGTGGTGTGCTTCGGTTGGATGCCCCGTTACTAAACAATCTTGTTGAAAAACTGCAGTTTGTTGTAAATATATATGTTTGAGTGTATGCCCTTTTGCTCTCTACCTCCGCTGTCCATAGTTCTGTGGTATTCTCTGAGTACTTGTTAATGTATGTCTAGGTGCAAGTGCGCTGATGTGCTACCATTTCCGTCAGCATATTCAGGACTTCAGGCAGGCTGTTGTTCAGCCCAAGCAAGCCACTAATAATCAGTTAAAGGAAATTTGGCAGCGGCCGCCTGCTGACTTTGTCAAAGTTAACTTTGATGATGCCTTTTATGCGGATACTGGACAGGGAGCCTCGGGGTGTGTTTTTCGTTCAGATCAAGGTGATTTCTTGGCGGCCAGACGGATATATGCAGCACATCTCGGGACCTCTGCATGCCAAGATGATGACAGGTTTGAGGGCAGCAGAAGCGAGTGCTGAATTTGGCCTACACAGAGTGGTACCCGAATCTGACTCCAAGGTCCTTGTCCAAGCTCTGAACTCTGATGATTACGACCGGGCCATGATTGGCGTCCTGTTACACGAGACGCGTAGTGTATGTCATGCACACTTTGAGTCATTTAGTTTCAATTTTTGTAAAAGGGACTGTAATAAGGCGGCCCATGAACTAGCCGCGTTTGGCTTCAGGGCAAGAGCTGCTGATCTTTCGTGGATCGAGCAGGCTCCAGACTGTGTTTCGGTGCTGGTCGCCAGCGAGATCGCTGCGCGGGTTTAGTAATAGAATGAATTTTCCTGTTAAAAAAAAGAAGCTGAGAATTGCCTATAATAGAGTGAAAGATTTAACAACGAGAAGGCTGAGTTTGAGCAAGCTTCCTTCAGAAAAGGTACAGTTTCTTGTCTCTGACCTCTTTCTTGTGTGCCTGTCGCTAGCTAGCGATGTTTTTGTTATGAATTTTTTTTGTGAAGTTCATCCTCGGCATGGACAGCATGTCATGGACCCTCTGTTCCTAGGGGGCTGATTGTATTTTTATGAGGGGTATATTATTCTTTTTAGCAGTTCATCACGCCATCGTGTTAGTATTGTTGAACTGATGAATTCGAGCATTTGTACTGATACTGTCATTTCGTTGTACTGATTCTGAGGACAAAGTACGAATCTTTGAAGCACTAGGGGGGGTAACCATTGTACAGGACATCATGTGTGCCTTCATCATAGAAAAATAGACTGAATATCGCTAAGTTCTAAGGTTGAACAAATGAATCATACAGAATATTGTCAAAACCCCGCATTTTTCTCACTAAAACAAACTTATGTACTTGCATACAACCCTCTTTGAACCTGGACGGCACCTAGTGCTCAACTTGGACGATGACCAGTGCTCAACATGAGGACGCCAATCGTATTTTTTTTATGAACGGACCAGTGCACAACTCTGCACTTCATTCTTTCTGCAACTTGACCTTTTTATGCTCTAAACTTTCACAAGGTATTTTTTTTCTATCAGTAAGTGTTCTTTTCTTCTGGGCATTCATTTTTTGTACCTTTTGCACAATAATATTCAAACTTATGGTACTAGAGAGTTTGTACTTCTCAAAAAATAATCACTCGAAGCTCTTTTTGTTTTAGTTTTAAATTTTCCTTCTCATCCTTACTGACGGCGTCATCGCCATCGTACCTGCATGGTTTATATAGTTGAACGGACTTATATTTTTACCATTCCCTTGTTTTAAAAGCTTCTGTTTTCTTCTCCACACTTTCTACCGGACAAGTCTTGAATGATATTTTCACTATTTTTCTTTGTTTTACCTCATCGAACAGGGGAACAACACATTATAAGAAAAATAGGGGAATAACCATTGCACATGATCTCATGTGTGCCTTCATCATAGAAAAATAGAGTGGATATCTCCAAGTTATAAGGTTGAGCAAATCAAACATACAGAATATTGTCCAAAACCCTGCATTTTTTCTCACTAAAACAAACTTCTGTACTTGCATACAACCATCTTTGAACTTGGACGGCATCTAGCGCTCAACATGGATGATGACCAGTGCTCAACTTTAATGGAGGAGATTGCCGTTGCTTTTAACCATGAATGCTTCTAAAGACACTAGGAATTGCTTCAGAACTTCTTTATACTTTTCAACATGACGGTTCTCTCAGCTGGGCCAAGAAGTAACCCATACATCTTATTTTTGTTCTACAAGAATGAAACACTACAATAATTAACAACTAATCTATCAGTACATCGAGAACAATTTCAGTTTTCAGAACAAACTTCCATTGATGTGTTAAACTCTGAATCTGTATATAGGACATGATGGGTCTCAGGCTACTTACAAAATAGGTTGCATTAGGGGAGAAATTACCTCTATCTCCTGCCCGGATAGAGGATACGTACTTCCAATACACGAACAACAGAACTGAAGTGGCTCTTGTCACCGATCTGCAGTCGCTCCAGCCTCCCTCGTGCTGCATTCAGGGAGAAAATAAATTAGTGACAGAAAGGGGATTTAGAGAGGAAGAGAAACAGAGGGGGAGGGCATTATAATGAAGTGCAAGATCATTATTTACTTGCAGCTGAGAAATGGATCAATGCTTAACTATAACGAAGTGCAGACATAGTGAAAAAGCATCAAAATGTTGATCAACTAATACTAAATTCTCTTAAAAAACCAACACTAACATGTATTGTTTTCTTAGTCTGGGATGGACTGTCAGAATTTCTAAAGGCACTTAATTACCTTTATTGCACACATAATATTTCAGGATTTCCTCAAGATTTTGCACATTTAAAGCACAATGCAACGAAAAGAACACACAACTTGAACTGAGAATCAAAATGAAAGTTGGGGTAGCATGCCTATGAGAGGGAGGTCGAGGGCAGCAGGGCGTGCAGTGGGCCACGGACTTAGCTGTACGGGGCCGGCAGCGGCGCTAGCGCGCGAAGAACCCCAGCCACAGTTCAGAGAGTACAAACTAAATGAATAGTAGCTGATCCATTAGCGAGCATGAATCAGAAAGAAAATGTTCAAAGAAAAATGAGATGGTGTTCTCACTGTGTGGGTGCTCAATGGGTGCAGCGCTGGGTGAAGATGGTGGTCGCAGTAACACTTGGACTGCGGTCATAGCTCGACTTGGACAACTCCCAACGATTGTGGATCCCCTGGCTGCTGCAAGTTTGACTTGGTGAAGATGGTGCAGCAGCAAGTTCGACTTTGTGCGATAACTTTGCTGCTTGAGAACCTGGGGTGTCTGTCCTCAAACTGCAGGCATGTAGATTTTCAAATGATGAAAGTCACAAAAGTGAGCTATTTTTGTTTTACTTCAAATAAATCAACATGAAAAAGACAAATACAGATAAATATTTTTTTGTGCGACATTCCGAAGCAGATGTCAGTTTGACCTTTTTAACTACTTTTTTGCACAAGGAGATGATGTTATTGAACTGGCTAGGTACATTCAGTTTTACCTAGTATGGTTGGACTAGTAATGCAAGCACTGATTCCAAGGTTTTATAGAGATCGGTAGCCATCCAACTATGAAATGCATGCAAACCAATCTGCATACACTAGCGAACATTGAAACAAAGAACCCCTGTTTCTCAACTTTGAACTTTTGTATGGGTTTTCCCTCAACTTATTGTATTCGCGAGTCTGAACTGATGCAAGTATATAAGAATACCAAACATTTATTACCTGAACCTGAAAAGGATCTGAGACAGGTTGCCCTAGAACTACAACTTGTATCTTTTACTGCTCATCTTTAACATTAAGAAAGTACTAATCAGTACTAGTATTTGTGTAAGTCATACTGATCAGTACCGCTGCTTGCCGTACTGATGAGCACTAGTACTGATCGCTAACACAGAATTTTTCATCTAGTTGACTTTTAACATTATATTAGAAAAAGTGAGCTACAAAATAAAAAACTAGATTAGAATAGAAGCATTGGCTTATATTAGAAACGATGAGCTACGAAATAAACAACCAGATGCGAATTTGCTTCAAGTCAGGTTTGCTATTTTTTTGAATTTGATGCATGTTGCACTATAGGACTGCTACTGGTTTGCAAGTTGGACTTGAGTACTTTTAAATTGTTTGCATAGTTTACTGCCGAAATCTAAACCACAAAGGAACACATCGGCATTACCAATCGTATATAGCAAAACTGAACTTTCTGCGTCTACTGTTGTTTTTACAGAGTGGACTTATGTTTTCTTATGTACTTGAACTATTAAAGTTTTTGAAAATTGCCACTATCACACATATTGTACTTGAAAACACTTGCCAGACTAGGCACCCCCCAAATCATGCACAACAAAGCATCCCCCAAGTGAATTGTAGTAGCCTCTCTCTCTCTATGTCTCTTTTTTTGCATCTCTCTCTCTCTCTCTCTCTGTCTCTTTTTTGCATCTATGAGCAGTCCCCTAAAGAATTCCTGAACTTTCAGTTGGATCAAAATCTAGATTACAAGAAAAATGGCCTTCATGGATGGCAGTATGTGAACTGAAGAGTAGGAGAGGAGGAGCACGAAGGTGTTTCTCACCAATCGTGTTCCTGATGGCGTGGTGGATGGCAAGAATCCATGGCTGAACAGGAGGTCAAGGCGTCGTGGAAGGAACTCCAGGGGTATGTTTCGTTACGAGGGTTTGCATATGGATGAACTGACTGACCCATTTTCCTTGTACTGAACCTTCTTTGTATGGAAGCTTGTTTTCCAGAAATTTAAGACTATGCAAATACTATGTACAATATGGACATTTAGTAAGTCTGAACTGATCTTTTTGGCACTTTTTGCACCGAGGTAATAGAAGTGAACCTGTGACGAAGAATAGAAATAAAAAAGAAATTTTTTGGAGGTGGAATAAGATGTCGGAGATTGGGTGGACCGGCTACACCTCCTCCTCTGGACTGATTGCTCCGGCAAAGTGGAGCTGATGGAGGCAGAGATCATGAGCAGCACGATTTGGCCACTGCAGGGAATCCCATTGACTACCAAGTCATCCTTGCTATTCCAGGATGACGTCCAGAGCACTGCGATGGGGGTGGAGGAGCCGGTGTCGCTGGAGGGAATGGCGACTAGAGCAAATAAGTTTAGACAGAAGCTATTTGCTTTCTATTCCTGGTGGTGTTTATTCAGCAAGGGCACCAGGGATGACTAGAGCAAATAAGTTTAGCCATCCCTATGGTGTTTATTCAGGATCCATGCAAAGTAAAGTAGCATCTGTTTTCGAAATGGATGGTTATAGGTTTAGACAGAAGTTAAGTTTCAGCAATGCCCTTGCGGCAAAGCAAACTAAAATGTATCATTTTGCCTCAGGACTCTGCACATTTAAAGCATAATGCACTGAAAAGAACACACAAGTTAAACTGAAAATCAAAATAAAAGTTGGGGTAGCATGCCTGTGAGGAAGGAGGTCGAGGGCAGCAGGGTGCACAGTGGGCGAAGGACGCACAAGGAAGATGAGTTACCTCGTCGCTAGGCTGCGAGGCGACCTCCACTTGGAGGTCCTCGGGTTGGAGTGCATCGGCAACGAGTGGTGGGGCTGCGACAGGGGACAGGTTGGAGCGGTGGCCTTTCAGAGATGATGACGGCATGAGGTGTTGCGGCTTGGAGCAGCAACAAGAGAAACAGAGGAACTGCCAACATGCTGCTGGCAAGGTTGCACCTGAGGTTGGAAAACATAGTTAATTAATTAACTCATCTAATGTAATCATCCAAGAGTTCTAGTCTTGGGTATGTATAACACGAAACGAAATTTTAGAAATTGAACTGAAGTAGAATACGAATTTGAACTAAACAAGAATAAGAAATTAAACTCAGCTAAAATAACAAATATTTGAACCTTTCTTTCAGTTCACATATTATCATGAAATAGTACCAAACTGTAAGGTTTAATACATGAAAGCAGAAATATATAAGCAGGCATCGCCGCCGGAAATACTTAGTGCACGAGAGAACCTGCACTGCTAGATTTGTTGAGAGAGTACTGAGGGCAGTACATCCCCATGGCAGATAGGTAATTTCAAGTTCTATATGAACCAGCACTGCTGGATTTGTTAAGAAAGTACTAAGGGCAACACATTGCCTCCAAAGCTTCTGGGTGCAGGACAAAACACGTCGTGCTTGGCCACCTAGGATGCGTCCATCGATGCATTGCGTACTCAGAAACTTGGGGAGGCGCTTCAGGACTAGCCAAACCTACTTATTGGAGAAGCCAAGAGGCTTCATGGCCTCTAACACTTTCTAGTAGCATTACCATAGTTGGAAACCATGGCGTTTAATCAAATGGTTCAGGGATAACTCCCAGCCAGTCCCACTGCTACCTGTGCTGCAGAGAACATGAATATAAAGCAGATGGTGACTCATCAATTTTTCTTTACGATATATCTAAACTTACAGAATTTTCAAACTTGCACTGACGATACTTTAGGTGATATATCTAAACTTTATAGAATTTTGAAGAAACTCGCTGCAAATCATTACTTATTTAGGTGATATACCTAAACTTACATAATTTTGAAACTTGCACTGACGATATTTCTGCACACACACCAACTATTTCTGTGATTTTTCATGGACTGACGATGGATTACACACCGAACTAATACTAAGTCTGGTACAAAAATTCTCTATCACGTAGTTGAACGGGCTCTCTTCGTAGTGGTGTACGGTCTGGGGTGGCGGAGGTGAACTGCCTGTGCGCTGAGGCGGCGGAGGGTGACACCGGAAAATTGGCCCACGACACAGCACGGGCGCTTCGCCGAGAGGATGCCACACACGGCGTGGTGAGTGCATGATGCAGCAGCGCGAGAAGGAGGGGCCGTGGCGATGGTCAGGGCGCAGGGCCATGTTGTTGGCCGGTGGTGTTGGTTAGGGAGCAGGGCCACGGCGATGGGCAAACACCAAAGTATTTTGCAATCAACCAATATAATCCAATATCAACTGGTTGAAGTGAATTGAACTATTATATTTTTGTTTTTTTCCATTACACACACTGAACTTATCAAGGGAGATAGAAGTGAATTGACGGGATTTGAATGCTGCAGCGGATCTTGGCTTCAATAGATCATGGCAATAAGTAATATTCCTCAGTCCAAATAAGTGATTTTTTTGTTAAGCAGCAAGAGCAGTTTACATTGGGTTTGGAACTTTGAATTAAACACATCAGGTAGGGGGTGGCCATCTATCTATCTACAGTGGCATTGGTTGTGTGTATTCTTGTATCAAAGACTCAATTTGTTGTTGTTCATATCAAACTTTTTTAAGTGTTACTCACGGCTAAATAGATAGAATGTGTATGTTTTGTTCAGTACACCATGTTTATGTTGATCAGTACACCATGTGATGCAATTACAAAGTCTATTTCTTTCTGAAACAAGCAATATTCACAAAGGACCTAATTTCTAGGATCAGAAGGCACTTGTCTTGAACTGACAGATTTACAACAAATAGACCAAATTCGCGAACTAGATTAGCCGAATTTCTACACAAACAAAAATGCACGGTGGGAACTTGTCGGACAGGAGCGGGCGAACTGCACGGTGCATCGCTGCAGCCATCCTCATTTTACTTCGAGCTCCTAATGGTGTTGCTCCTGCTGAAGAGGAGAGTAGGGGAGGTGGAAGATGGGGGCTGACCTGCGGATCCCACCGGCGGCCACCTGCTGGAGCTCCTCACCGTCTCGGAAGTAGAAAGAAAGGAGAGTGTGCACGCATGGCGACATCGTCCTTGTCGTCATGGAGAAGTAGGACTGCTGGAGACACTGCAAAGCAGCACAACAATATTACATGTTTTCTAAAGTTGAGTAAAACATGTTTGAGATTATCAACAGTACACATATCGTATCTTTCAGCAGATCAACTCGTATATCTGAATGTGTAAACATAGAACAACTAATTTGAATGGATCTCTATCATGGCTGGAGAAAAGGACTTGCAATGGCTGATATCAATCGAGCAAAAAAAACAATAGATAAGAACGATGCAATCCAGCGAGGAATGTTGTTATTTGAGCTTGAACTGATTAGCAAAACCACCCATCTATTATTTGAACTTACAAGCGCAGAAGAATATGCACTCCTGCATAGTGTGAAGCTGAACCCAAAATTTATCAAATGATCAGGTGTTATTTGGGTCGTGTGAGCTGCAGAAAAGAAACCAAATGTATCACCAGGCCAAGTTCTGAACTGAACCTCTGGGCGTTCAAAGTTCTGAACTGACCCTCTTTGTAGCTGAGAGAACAAAGTCGCACGGGGTTGACAGGGGTGTTGACGCACAGGGTTCTCCTGGTGGCGTTGAACTGACATCGGTGGCGGAGGTGAACGGCCTGGGTGGCGGAGGTGAACGGCCTGCGTGCTGAGGTTGTGGAGGGCGACGCCGGAACATGGGGCCGGGGCATGGCGCGTGTTACAGGAATTTCTTTGAACTCCCATGGTAGTAATACATGGACTTATGTGACGATAGGAATTCTTGGACTAGCACGCGACGGTAGAGCACACACGATAAACATTCTGAAGTCATCTAAGCTACAACATTTGGCAAGAACGAGCTACCTACAAATGAACATGAAACAAAATAAAAAATGGTGCTCCACTGCACTGAGTCAATTTAGCAAACACATGGCGTGCACCTCATGAGCCGGTGGTTGAAGTTGATGGAGCAGAGCAGCATCGAATGGTGCTAGTCACTAGCTTCCATGCGCGGGGGCAGGGGAGGAAGAGGTGCCGGGGGCATATCCAGTCCCGTACACGACCGAGGCAGGCGATGGGTGATGTTGGTGGCCGGTGGGTGGCACGACTGGAGGATGGCCGGCGGGAACGTGGGACAGAGGATGGTCGGGGACGCGCGGGATGGAGGATGGCCAGCGGGTGCGCGGGGTAGAGGGTGGCCGGGGGCGTGCGGGGTGGAGGTTGGTCGGCGGGCGCACGGGGTGGAGGGTGGCCGGCGGGAGCGCGGGATGGAGGTTGGCCGACGGCGCGCCGGGTGGAGGTTGGCCGGCGGCGCGCGGGGTGGAGGGTGGCCGGTAGGAGCGCGGGATGGACGTTGGCCGGCGGCGCGCGGGGTGGAGGCTGGCCAGGGGGCGCGCGGGGTGGAGGTTGGCCGGTGGCGCGCTGGGCGGAGGGGAAGGCCGGCGAGTGGGAAGAGGTGGTTGCAGACACTTGAGTGGGTGATTTGAATTTTTTTTGCACGGGCGTACCGGTTCGAAGAAAATTCATCTCGTTATCTATAGGGCGCTCGAGTAACAGAATATTATTCTGTTACTAGTAACAGAATATATGTGTGTGTTGACCCCTTCTTCAAATTAGCTTTGGCATCTGCGGGATGAACTTCTACCATAAGATTGCATAAAAGAAATTCAAGAGCAATTGGCGGGATTCATTCTTGACCACATCATAGATAAAGACAGTGAATACCATGTGGAACTTGACATCAGATGCTAGGGATTGTAAGAGATCTTATATTGTATATATGTAGCTAGTAGCGTCAGATAGATGTACGAAAACTTGTTGTTCGACCAATCTCTCAGAGAAAGAGAGGTCGATCACTTCTTTTTGTATATGTTCATGACGATATTGTGTACTTAATGGTTTCCTTCTTTTGCTAATAGCTAGCGTGTCGAGTCCTCTCTATATGTATAGTACGTAGCGTCGACCAAGCACGGAGATAAGAGAGGACACTTCTCTCTATTAGCTAGCTAACACAATATATGAAACCCCAAAATTAACCCTACAAAACCCCCAACCCCCCCCCCCCCTAAAAAAACAAAACCCCCAACCCCTGAACTGCTGACGCGTGGACGCTTTTTGGTCCCGGTTGGTGCTACCAACAGGGACAAAAGGGCCCCCTGCCTGGGCAAGCCGCAGCGGCCACGTGGAGCCCCATCTGTTTGAAGGAAATATGCCCTAGAGGCAATAATAAAGTTGTTATTTATATTTCCTTATATCATGATAAATGTTTATTATTCATGGTAGAATTGTATTAACCGGAAACTTAGTATGCCTCTACTTGACTAGCTCGTTAATCAAATATGGTTAAGTTTCCTAGCCATGGACATGAGTTGTCATTTGATTAACGGGATCACGTCATTAGAGAATGATATGATTGACTTGACCCATCCGTTAGCTTAGCACGATGATCGTTTAGTTTGTTGCTATTGCTTTCTTCATAACTTATACATGTTCCTATGAGTATGCGATTATGCAACTTCCAAATACCGGAGGAACACTTAGTGTGCTATCAAACGTCACAACGTAACTATGTCATTATAAAGATGCTCTACAGGTGTCTCCGATGGTGTTTGTTGAGTTGGCATAGATCGAGATTAGGATTTGTCACTCCGATTGTCGGGGAGGTATCTCTGGGCCCTCTCGGTAATGCACATCACTATAAGCCTTGCAAGCAATGTGACTAATGAGTTAGTTATGGGATGATGCATTACAGAACAAGTAAAGGGACTTGCCGGTAACGAGATTGAACTAGGTATTGAGATACCGATGATCGAATCTTGGGCAAGTAACATACCGATGACAAAGGGAACAACGTATGTTGTTATGCGGTTTGACCGATAAAGATCTTCATAGAATATGTAGGAACCAATATGAGCATCTAGGGTCCGCTATTGGTTATTGACCGGAGATGAGTCTCGGTCATGTCTACATAGTTCTTGAACCCGTAGGGTCCGCACGCTTAAAGTTCGATGACGATCGGTATTATGAGTTTATGTGTTTTGAGAAGGTTGTTCGGTGCCTCGGATGTGATCACAGAAATGACGAGGAGTCTCGAAATGGTCGAGACATAAAGGTGGAAGGCTATGTTTGGACATCGAAATGGTTCCGGGTGAGTTCGGGCATTTACCGGAGTACCGGGGGGTTACCGGAACCCCCCGGGGAGTCATTGGGCCTTAGTGGGAGAGAGGAGGAGGCGGACAAGGTGAGGGCGCCCCCCCAAGCCCAATCCGAATTGGGAGGGGGGCCGGCCCCCCTTACCTTCTCTCCCTCTCCCTCTTCCTTCTTCTCCTACTCCAACTAGGAAAGGGGGGAATCCTACTCCCACCAGGGGTAGGACTCCCCCTTGGGCGCGCCATGGAGAGGGCCGGTCCTCCCCTCCTCCACTTCTTTACATACGGGGGAGGGGGCACCCCATAGACCCACAAGTCGATTGTTTAGCCATGTGCAGTGCCCCCTTCCACAGATTTCCACCTCGGTCATATCATTGCAGTGCTTAGGCGAAGCCCTGTGCCGGTAGCTTCATCATCACCGTCACCACGCCATCGTGCTGAAGAAACTCTCCCTCGACCTCAGCTGGATCTAGAGTTCGTTGGACATCACCGAGGTAAACGTGTGCAGATCGCGGAGGTGACGTACCTTTAGTGCTAGGATCGGTCGGATCGTGAAGATGTACGACTACATCAACCGCGTTGTCATAACGCTTCTGCTTTCGGTCTACGAGGGTACGTAGACAACACTCTCCCCTCTCATTGCTATGCATCACCTAGATGGATCTTGTGTGTGCATAGGAATTTTTTTGAAATTACTGCGTTCCCCAAAAGTGGCATCCGAGCCAGGTCTATGCATAGATGTTATATGCACGAGTAGAACACAAAGAGTTGTGGGCGATAATAGTCATACTGCTTACCAGCATGTAATACTTTCATTTGGCAGTATTGTTGGATGAAGCGGCTCAGACCGACATTACACGTACGCTTATGCGAGACTGGTTCTACCGACGTGCTTCGCACACAGGTGGCTAGTGGGTGTTTGTTTCTCCAACTTTAGTTGAATCGAGTGTGACTACGCCTGGTCCTTGTTGAAGGTTAAAACAGCAAACTTGACAAAAAATCGTTGTGGTTTTGATGCGTAGGTAAGAACGGTTCTTGTCGGGGATATACCCTGCGGCGTAAACCGGCCGGAAGTATAACCCGGCCGGACTTGGCGGTTTATTTGAGACCCCACTGACACTTGGCGATTCACCGGCGACCCGCACAGACTAGACGGTTTACAAGCAACCTGACTGAACATTATGATTCACTGGTAACCCGGCGGGCGGGACAGACGGTGACAAGGCCCAAGGCCCAGAAGGCCGGCTCATGGTATGGTGGGCCGGTTTACAAGGAAAGGCATAAGGGATATTTACCTTATAAGGAGTTAAGACCCGGACTTGTATCTGGTTTGTATTAGAAGGTAGAGTAGTCCTAATCCTAATAGGACTCCACATGTAACCCGCCCCTTCAACATATATAAGGAGGGGCAGGGCTCCCCAAAGAGGGACAAGCTACAGGCAAGAAGAAACAATCTCTAGGCCTAGACACAAAGAGTCAGTTTACCGGCGACTCCCTCATGGGCATAATGAGACCTAGCCACAAACATCATGTAGGGTTATTACCGGATGATGTTTCCCTGGGCCCGAAGCTGTCTAAATCCTTGTCTTGTGTGTTGATCCGCCCTGCATCTCTCGTCCCACTCAACCCCTCTCAAGCTACCACATAGATGCGTTGGCCCTGCGACTAAGTCCTGACACTAAGGACATCTGCCGTGACAATTCCACGACAGTTGGCACCCACCGTGAGGCCTGCGCACGGTGGTGATGATTTCTTGAAGGGATCTCTTCTAGTGTTCGAGAAGCTCGTGATTTTATTAGATGAGGAAGAGCCGGCATCGAAGATCTATACCATGAGCAAGTAGTGGGAACAACGAGGACAAAATTCAAATTCAGAGGAAATTAGGGTTGCGGTTGTGTAATACCGCAGGCGTCTCTGACGATTTGTCAATCCGAGGACACATCTGCAGACCGGTCTAGCTAGGACTGCGCTTGTGATTGACTTGCGTGTTCGCACTGGCTTACAACGCCACGGACGACTCGCCCGCCCGCTCTCGCGGCCGGTTCACGCGTCCGCGCCAGTTTACAACAAGGAGAACAACTTGCTTGTGCGCACCGACGTACATCGCCGTGGCCGACTCATCTATGCCGCCTCTGATGCTGCGGTCGTATTTTCCATCCGTCTCTTGCGGCCTGGTCTACATCAACATACCGGTCCGCACCTGTCTGCATGAGCTGTTTATTAAGTTTGAGCAAGTCATAGCTTGGGTAGCCCGGTTTTCTTTCAAAAAAATGGAGGCAAATTATCATATACTATCAACCGCCGTCTGCACTGGATGACTCAATGGGCAGGCGCACAAGTCATTGCCACTACAGTTTGGTTAACTTCAAATCGCCAGTTGGAAGGAACCATTGGCCGAGTTGCCGACACGACTCGTACGGGATCATTTATAACCCATCGCAGTCACCTCAACCTTCTGTGGATTCACATCGTGCTATCAACACCGATGATATACAAGTTATGCCGGTTTATATCATGGTCAAATATGGAGAATCTCAAGCCAACTCTTCGAGTCACCTTGAGACTCGGGGGCTACAATGATATGACTCAGCAAAGGTTGCCGGTTTTTTCAGCGAAGTCAAGAACCCCAGGACGCTGGAGGGAAAGATAACCCGGTCCCGGAGGCTACTACCATATAAATGAAAATTTAAGGGCCGTCAGAAAATTTCCGGTTCAAAATGAAGAATGCCGGTTTAAAATCCGGTTCAAGGGAAATCTGTTCTCCCATGAAGTTATGAAGCTCTCAAATCCGGTTTAAGAACTTCCGGTTCAAAAAAGAATTAACTTCTCGCAAGTTCGAGTTTAAAGGCCGTTAGAAAATTTCCGGCTGAAAATGAAGATTCCGGTTTAAAATCCGGTTCAAGGGAAGGATGTCTCCCACAAAGCTTTGAAGCTCTCAATATCCGGTTCAAAATCCCGATTCAAGAAGAATTTATCTCTTGTAAAAAGTTAAAGGTTGCCGAAGAGGACCTGCTGCCATGATGCGCGGTTCAAACATGGGTATCCTGCCTTATTGGCTTATCATATTATTGATCATGTGGGGGCTTCTGTTATAAAGCGGCGTCCTGTTTGCTCATTGATCCGGCTTATAAAGTCCTATATGAAGAATCACTTGGGGGCTTGGTCATATCCGAACCATAGTCACACCTCTTGATCGGCTCAAAGCCAAATTACTCCGGGGCCAAAGAGAGTGTTGTAAAACAACAACTCAAACATAGGCACCCACTGAGCACAGCTCAAAACGTTACTTGGGGATTCTTTGCTATCGCAATGAACTTAGAATCTACACTTGTAATGGGCTATCAAGCCATGGCTTGGAAGCCTGGTGTATACACCTAAAACCCCGGGTTAACCTGCCTATTTAAGTAAGTCACTCCGCCCAGGTAAACCTGGTATGACCCTTCGAACTTTGACAAGTTACTCTAAAATAAAGACCCTGAACTTGTCAAGTTAAAACGATGATTGGTTAAGGATTGAGGACCATCTTAAAAGGCTTTGCAAAAATGGTTTAACTCAGTGGCCTGGCAGCCCATGAAAAGCCTCGAATTTGGGGCCTGACAGCCCGTGAAAAGCCTCGACTACGACGGCTTTTATTTGCCTTTGTTAAGTTTTCCTTGTTTTCCTAAGATTTGTGATGTTTTTTAAACCGGTGTTTATCAACCTGGTTAGGCTGTCAACTACAAGTTGAAAATACATGATCAATTATAATCCGGTGTTATTAACCCGGTCTGGTTTCGACTACAAGTCACCAACATCGAATATGGATAATCCGGTGTTTATCACAACCCGGTACGGTTTTATCATAAACCGGCACAATATGGAAGGAGTTATCAGTACTCAAGATTGGGGTTATCACCCTTACTACAAAAAGTTGGTAAAACCAACAATGTGATTCAAAGTCACAGGTATGATATATTTCATATTTGATTATTCTTAAGTGCAGCCTTGGTTATAAACCCGGGTTATATGTTGGGCATTATGACCCGTCCGGCGGTAAACCGCGAGGACACTTTAAACTTGTTGTATGCAGAAACAGGTTGAATAAAGCATGATGATAAATTATCTGATGTTTATTAAACCGGCCTGGCTTTGGACTATAAGTCGCCAGTATATATTTGGATTGCGCCATTGGAATCATGCGCTTATAAATCATTGGGTTATATTATTCAAATGGCCAAACTTGGCTGAATTTTCATTATGATATTGAATGAATAAGGTTTTCATACCGGATTATATTATCTTCAATAGCCAACATGGCTGGATTTTTAGGATTATATTATCTTCAATAGCCAACATGGCTGGATTTTTATGGTTATTAATAACCGGTATTATTGAGGTTTTCAAAGTCGCTTTAGCGCAATGGCTATTATTTTATCAAATGATATGATTTATTCTACAATGGAAGGAATAGTCCCGAGTCGCTGCAGGCTTACAACCCGACACTTGGGGGCTACATTATTCAAATTGAGATTACATGCAAGTCTCATGTCGCTGCAAGCATGCACCATGACACTTGGGGGCTAATGCAAAGTCATTTTTACTAGTCTTATTGAAGACCCGACTCATCATATCATAATGAGCTGGCCCTTGGGGGCTACCAATTGCTCCTGTCAACAATTCAAGGTACACAAGTTTTCGTCCATTATATTGAAGGATCCACTGCTCAGTTGGTAAAGCACAAAGCTCTTAACCTTGTGGACGTGGGTTCAAGCCCTACGATGGAAGCTACATTATAAGATGTTATTTTCATTGAAGTATATATCAAGGCCCGGTTCAGTATTATCTTACTAAGCCGACCCTTGGGGGCTACACATCACTTCTCAAGTCTATATGATTATATTTACAAAGTCCCTACACATTATTGCATAATGACCCGGCCCTTGGGGGCTACACTGATTGAAGTTTTTATAAGCAATTACAAGTCCCAGGTTGCAGCAAGCATGACAACCCGGTACTTGGGGGCTACATATATGGAGTATTCAGTTTTTTACTAGAGATGAACAACATGGATTTCTTCAAAGTGGCCGTAATTATATGAAAACAAGTCTCAAATCATCACTTTGTTCTGTTCAAAACTTGGGGGTTACAGGTAATATGGATTCAAGCGAGAAATATCTTCCAATTTTCAGTTTTGAGCTAACCAGATTGACCCGATGTCTGTAACAACTATGACCCGGTGTCTGCAACAATCATGACCCGGAATTATCGGATTTTATAACCCGGCAGTTTTTGGCAATGATAAACCAGCAAGTTCTACATCTTCAAACCGGTTGAATATCATATGAGTATTTCAAGACCAATATTTCTTAAACCAGCGCTTTGGAAGCCAACTCAAGTGGATTATTCTTCACAATATTTCTCTGTGAGAAACCAATATCAGCAAATTGAGTATGAAGCTAGCTTACTGACCTGGATTTTCTAGAATAAGGAAATGACAAGGAATTAAGGATGATCATGAGACGGTTTACAAGAATTCTTAACTCGGAGCATAATCTGTCAAATTCGTTCTCGTGTTTATGTTGCAGGATCAGTTTAACATGGATAAATCCAAATTAAACTGGGGGCTAATGTCGGGGATATACCCCGCGGCGTAAACCGGCCGGAAGTATAACCCGGCCGGACTTGGTGGTTTATTTGAGACCCCGCTGACACTTGGCGATTCACCGGCGACCCGCATAGACTAGATGGTTTACAAGCAACCTGACTGAACATTATGATTCACTGGTAACCCGGCGGGCGGGACAGACGGTGACAAGGCCCAAAGCCCAGAAGGCCGACTCATGTTATGGTGGGCCGGTTTACAAGGAAAGGCATAAGGAATATTTACCTTATAAGGAGTTAAGACCCGGAATTGTATCTGGTTTGTATTAGAAGGTAGACTAGTCCTAATCCTAATAGGACTCCACATGTAACCCATCCCTTCAACATATATAAGGAGGGGCAGGGCTCCCCAAAGAGGGACAAGCTACAGGCAAGAAGAAACAATCTCTAGGGCTAGACACAAAGAGCCGGTTTACCGGCGACTCCCTCATGGGCATAATGAGACCTAGCCACAAACAACATGTAGGGTTATTACCGGATGATGTTTCCCTGGGCCTGAAGCTCTCTAAATCCTTGTCTTGTGTGTTGATCCGCCCTGCGTCTCTCGTCCCACTCAACCGCTCTCAAGCTACCACATAGATGCGTTGGCCCTGCGACTAAGTCCTGACACTAAGGACATCTGCCATGACAATTCCATGACAGTTCTTGCTAAGCCCGTAGCAGCCACGTAAAACTTGCAACAACAAAGTAGAGGACGTCTAGCTTGTTTTTGCAGGGCATGTTGTGATGCGATATGGTCAAGACGTGATTATATAAATTGTTGTATGAGATGATCATGTTTTGTAACACAGTTATCGGCAACTAGCGGGAGCCATATGGTTGTCGCTTTATTGTATGAAATGCAATCGCCATGTAATTGCTTTACTTTATCACTAAGCGGTAGCGATAGTCGTAGAAGCAATAGTTGGCGAGACGACAACGATGCTTCGATGGAGATCGAGGTGTCAAGCCGGTGACGATGGTGATCATGATGGTGCTTTGGAGATGGAGGTCCAAGGCACAAGATGATGATGGCCATATCATATCACTTATATTGATTGCATGTGATGTTTATCATTTATGCATCTTATTTTTCTTAGTTCGGTGGTATCATTATAAGATGATCTCTCACTAAATTTCAAGATATAAGTGTTCTCCCTGAGTATTCACCGTTGCGACAGTTCGTTGTGCCGAGACACCACGTCATGATCGGGTGTGATAAGCTCTACGTTCACATACAACGGGTGCAAGCCAGTTTTTGCACATGCAGAATACTCGGGTTAAACTTGACGAGCCTAGCATATGGAGATATGGCCTCGGAACACTAAGACCGAAAGGTCGAGCGTGAATCATATAGTAGATATGATCAACATAATGATGTTCACCATTGAAAACTACTCCATCTCACGTGATGATCGGACATGGTTTAGTTGATATGGATCACGTGATCACTTAGATGATTAGAGGGATGTCTATCTAAGTGGGAGTTCTTAAGTAATATGATTAATTGAACTTTAATTTATCATGAACTTAGTACCTGATAGTATTTTGCATGTCTATGTTGTTGTAGATAAATGGCCCGTGCTGTTGTTTCGTTGAATTTTAATGCGTTCCTAAAGAAAGCTAAGTTGAAATATGATGGTAGCAATTACACGGACTGTGTATGTAACTTGAGGATTATCCTCATTGCAGCACAGAAGAATTGTGTCCTGGAAGCACCACTAGGTGCCAAACCCGCTGCAGGAGCAAGCCAGATGTTATGAATGTCTGGCAGAGCAAAGCTGATGACTACTCGATAGTTCAGTGTGCCATGCTTTACGGCTTAGAACCGGGACTTCAACGACGTTTTGAACGTCATGGAGCATATGAGATGTTCCAGGAGTTGAAGTTAATATTTCAAGCAAACGCCGGATTGAGAGATATGAAGTCCCCAATAAGTTCTATAGCTGCAAAATGGAGGATAATAGTTCTGTCAGTGAACATATACTCAGAATGTCTGGGTACCACAACCACTTGACTCAACTGGGAGTTATTCTTGCTGATGATAGTGTCATTGACAGAGTTCTCAATCACTGCCACCAAGCTACAAAAGCTTCGTGATGAACTATAATATGCAAGGGATGGATAAGACAATTCTTGAGCTCTTCGCAATGCTAAAGGCCGCGGAGGTAGAAATCAAGAAGGAGCATCAAGTGTTGATGGTTAAAAAGACCACAAGTTTCAAGAAAAAGGGCAAAGGGAAGAAGGAGAACTTCAAGAAGAACGGCAAACAAGTTGCTGCTCAAGTGAAGAAGCCCAAGTCTGGACCAAAGCCTGAGACTGAGTGCTTCTACTGCAAAGGGACTGGTCACTGGAAGCGGAATTTCCCCAAGTATTTGGCAGAGAAGAAGGATGGCAAAGTGAAAGGTATATTTGATATACATGTTATTGATGTGTACTTAACTAATGCTCGTAGTAGCGCCTGGGTATTTGACACTGGTTCTGTTGCTAATATTTGCAACTCGAAACTGGGGCTATGGATTAAGCGAAGATTGGCTAAGGACGAGGTGATGATGCGCGTGGGAAATGGTTCCAAAGTCGATGTGATCGCCATCGGCATGCTACCTCTACATCTACCTTCGAGATTAGTTTTAGACCTAAATAGTTGTTATTTGGTGCCAGCGTTGAGCATGAACATTATATCTGGATCTTGTTTGATGCGAGACGGTTATTCATTTAAATCAGAGAATAATGGTTGTTCTATTTATATGAGTAATATCTTTTATGGTCATTCACCCTTGATGAGTGCTCTATTTTTACTAAATCTTGATAGTAGTGATACACATGTTCATAGTATTCACTACAAAAAAAATACACTTCCGTGATGATACGTGTTTGTCACAGTAGGTCACATTTTCTGTCATGCATGTACATCCATGACAAATTTATGACAGAATGAGGATAGTCATACATGTGCTGTCGTAGAAGTGTTCCATGACATTACCTAAATTATCATCACGGAAGTGTCCACTTCCATGACGATAAATCGCGTGTCACAAAAGTGCTTTCGTCAAGGGTGACTGACACGTGGCATCCACCGTAACGGAACGCCGTTAAGCTATCGGGGTCCGGTTTTGGATCTGATAACCCGTTAACAACCCCGACCAATGGGGATTTTCCACGTGTAAAATCATCATAGGCTGGAGGAAACATGTGTCGGCTCACCGTTGGGCAGATGTCATTCACTCATTGGACCCAAAGCGCCTATGATACGTCGACACGTGGCACGGCCCAACAGAGGCCCATTCTTGTGAAAAGGCTGGCCCGTTTGACTTGGTCAAAAGGTGGTGGGCCGGCCCACGGCAAGCCTGTTAACGGCCGACTCGCATATAGCCCATTTACAGCCCGCTAACCCAGGGCCCGTTTACGCCCTATCCGAATTAGGCCCAGTAGCGTCATCTGGGCCGTCCAATATAATTCCAGCCCGTTTTAACTACCGGCCCATGTATGGCCCATGACGTCTTTCGGCCCATATGAGGCCCTTAGTAACCCTCGGCCCGTTAACGGCCCGTGGTAAAACTGGCTCGTAATGAATAGTGTATCACTTTATACCCATTAATGGCCCATTATTCAGTTAGGCCGCTTCCAGCCCATGTTATCTTTCGGCCTTCTCAGGGCCCATTTATTCTTGGGCTCATTCCCAACATTCGTTTACTTACGGCCCGTTACTGTCATTTTCTGCTTGTGGGCCAAATTCAGCACGTGGTTACAGTCGGCCCGTTTGTGGCCCATTAATACGTTGGGCCGTTTTCATAGCGTCATCAAATACGACCGATTAACGACGGCCCGTTATGGTCGGACCATGAACGGATGATTTCAACTCTAGCCCATCTACGGCCATAATGTGGTCTATTATTGGCCCATGTTTGGCCAACTGATCATACGGCCCGTAGAAGGCCCATTGATGATACGGCCCGTAGAAGGCCCATTGTGTATACGGCCTGTATAAGGCCCATTGTTTCTACGCCCCGTATAAGGCGCATTGTTTCTACAGCCCTTAGAAGGCCCATTGTTTTTACGGCCTGTAGGAGGCCCATGTTAACTACAGTAAATATGTAGCCCATGGTTAATGTGGCCTAGTTTTAAAAAATAGGTTATTGCGGCCACTAGCAAACCGCGGAAAAAGAACTGCATTGACTACAAGAAAACAAATAAACAAGACAATAAGGAAATAACTAAGCAAGCAACTTACGCTAGGCTATCATGGATATTACACATATTACATCCACTGGGCATCAAAGTTCGCCACCAGTGCAAATATAGGGAACACCCTACACTATACAAAAATGGCTTGCTGTTTTCTTTAGCCGGTGGCTGCACATTAAGAACAAATTTTGTATCGCACCAAAACAAATTACAACTATAAAACAAAAGGAAGGTTGGCATAAAAGTTAACAGTCTAGCAGATAAATGCATCACCAGAAGTTGAGAAGCTCAGTCCATTTGACCTGACTGTTACGTTTTCATGTTGTATTGTCCGATGGAGCACCATAACCTTCGCCTTCAGTTCTCCTAGGCTCTTGAACAACATAGAAAATGTCTGATACTCTGGTTTCAAAACCATGCATATCTTGATAATATCGAACAATGTCTCTCCTTGTTTCACAAAGGGTAACTGCTAGGGAATGGACTTGTGTCTGGAGCGCAGATACAACATTGTTTTGAGCTTGCATATCTTGATCATGAGGCAGTTTGGACGAGATTGCCTTAACAACCAACCCAGTATTATGCAGGAACGTGCTTTTGGCACTGTTAGTGGACAGGTACTGACCCACTGCAGCAAGAGCTGACATTGCGGTTATAGTTGCCTCGCCACCTTCAGAAGGTGGCGGTTCCACCATTTTTTCCATAGCTTGCTGAAAAGTTGAGGTTTTACATTAGTAGTACCAGAACAGAAGATATTAAGGAGGCAACAAAACCAAACAAAATAGCTTTGGTCTATATACAGAACTTATTCTGGTGAACCCATGTAAAATATTAGTTGTATTTTATTGCAAAGTACATAATAAAACCAGGTTCCAAACATATGACCATGTACCATCGCTAATGTATTGTCTATTTCTTCACATTGTATTGAGGGCTAAGGATAAAAAGATGAAGTTTATAATACGGTAAGCATAGTATGACATCATTCATATCACAAAACAACTGAGAACAGACAAACAGGCAATTGTAACGTTGTGTGGGCAAGTCCAGCATGGAACTAGATTACAGGTCAAGATCAAAGGAACATCACTCCTCTCTTTTAGACCTTGTAAGGTGCAATTATACGCTAAGACAATTGTGTATATTATTGAAAAGAGTAATAGACATTGGCTGCAAACCATGCAGTTCAAGGCGCAAGTCAGAGTAAGTAGTAGTTAAAAGGCATGAGGATTAAGGACTTACAACAACGGCTTTGACTGGTGTAGTCATGCCCTTCTTCTTGCTGGTGTGACAGTCCTTAAAGATTTCCACAACATTTGGTTTAGGTACTTTTTGGTCCTTGCGGGCTTTCCTCTGCATTTGGAACAAGTCAATATAGATCTGATAATATGGTACAGCGAAAAGAGTGAAACAACAGCTAATTACAAGAGCCTCGCAGTGTGCAATATAGCTACGAGATCCTATCGTCTGCTGGAATTTCACTTTTGTATGGTCGGCCTTGTTCTTTGAACAGTTCACCTACAAGAAGATAGATTTGTGTGGCACATGCGTAAATAGGACTTCAACATGTGATCTGATCACATATATATTATGTACCTGATACTTTGGATCGGACCAGTGTTTAACGAGGCCTCTCCAGTCTTCATCAGATATATTTTCCACTGGAGATGTTTGGGAAGTTCACTGTTACCCTTGCCTTCAAAGTGAGTTTTCCTCAAGTTATACCGATACTGTCGCAAAGCAGACTTGAAAACATGGGTGCAAGCTTGTCTGGTTGCATCATCTTGGCTATCCAACTTGAACCTCATTTGTTGAAAATTATGGGAGTCTCATTATCAGCAACCTAGAAAGTATTGGACAGAGCAAGACGATATTACTAGTTTCCATACATAACCATACTTACAGATAAATGGTCGAGGAAGGTGTTGAACTAGGTTTTGTCTTTGTCATTCCTATACTGAATCCATGTTGGGAGGATACGTACATGACACCTAACAGCAACCGCTGCCTCTGATACTAACTTGGCTGACTCTGTAGCATCACGTGGCCTTTTTAAACCTGCCTCAAAACGGATATCCATTCTTCCTCCTCTAGATTTAGTTAACCTATTGAGCATTATCCCTGATGTTTGTTTCCTCTTGCGCCTAGGTGCTAGTCCAACAACAAATATAGGAAGTGTTAGTGTACATCAAACTGTGAGACTGCATATAAAGAAGCATGCAACTGTAACTTGACTCCAGCAACTACCTTCTTGCTGTTGAAGCTCACAAAGTTCATCTGATCTTGCCAACTCATCTTGTGTCAAGAGTGCTTCGGAAGTAGTGTCAGGTGGCAAGGGAGCTTGGGAACGTGCTACTAGCTGAGTTGACCAACGAGTAAATCGTGCAGCTGGTGGTACTATGGAAGGTGTTGCAACAAGTAGGGTTGTCTCTGCTTGTTTGGTGGCAGCTATTTGTATCTGTTTGGCTTGTTCTGCAGCTCGTGTAGAACGGGATACCCTGTCGGTACAATTTTCCGATGGACTTTGACCTTCTATTGCACCATCAGTACCAGCAGAATCTGCAGGATTTTTCCGCTTCCCTTTCCCTGTCGTTCTGTCTTGCTTCCTCTTTCTGTGTGCCATGTTAAGTCAAGCCGACAAGAAAAATGAATAACAAATTAGTTCTTCAGAACAAATTGATGCGTGATACAGACGAACTGAACTTTGATGTTAGACAACCACATGATAGGAGGATGTAATATGTAAGAAAAACAGGACGACATGAGATAACCAGAACTATGATGTGTAAACTAAGCAGAAGACATTTCACTAAATTAGAAGCAATGCAATGGAAGGTAGACACCATATGAAAGATGCTACAAATATCGCTCTGCCAAGTTAACAGTGTCTCATCATAAATGTCGTTTAAAAAATGTGAAGCAGTTCAAGAAATAAATCATATGCAAGATGCAAACAACATCACACTATCAAGTTAAATGTCTCTCATCATTAGTGCCAATGCATATTCACAACATTGCATATTCACAGCTTATGATGTGTAAACTAAGGAGAAGACATTTCAACAAATTAGAAGCAATGAAAGCTAGACACCATATGAAAGATGCAACGAATATTACCAAGTTAAAACTGTCTCGTCATAAGTGCCATTTGAACAAATTAGTAGTACAAGCTAGAAAAGAATGCGAGATGTAACCTATATCACACTCTGAAGTCAAACGTGTCTTATGATAAGTGTTTGTTGCAGGTTACACAACAGTAGTAATTTGATGTAAGAACATGGTGTGATAGACAAATATTGTATGTTCTAGAAACAGGAACACGTGTCTTATTCAAGTATAATGTGTAAAGTAAGCAGATGGAATTCAACAAAATTAGAAGGAATACAAGCTAGACATCACATATAACATGCAACCACATATAACTGTACCAAGTTAGAGGGAGCACCGGTGATGGTGCACTAGGGGAGACGTGCTCATCATAAACACAACAACGTTGAGTGTCTATGCATGTGTTATCTTGGAAATCATCTTGGGGGGATGGAGGAGTAGAAACTGTAGAGCCCTCTGTTTGAAAGGAGCACCTTTATCCGCTGCCTTGCTAACTTCCTTCCGCTTTATTGATTTTGAATTGTCAAGTAAAACCGACAAGAAAAACCAATAAAATTCTCTCTTCAGAAATCATTCATGCATGATACTGACAATCACTACTTTGATGTAACAGGATGGAATATGTACGAAAAACAGGACGGCATGGCATGTTCACAACTGTTTGTGTAAACTAAGCAGAAACCATTCCAACAAATAAGAAGCAATTCAAGCTAGACACCATATGAAAGATGCAACCAATATGACTCTGCTAAGTTAAAAGCGTCCCATCATAAATGTAATTTCAACAAATTAGAAGCAGTGCATGCTATAAATCATATGAAAGATGCAACTAATATCGCTCTGCATATACTAAAGGTGTCTCGTCATATTGATTGATGCGGGATACAAAAAAAATAGTTTTATGTATGGACATGCTTAATAGACAGACGTACTATGTACTAAATACAGGAAGGCATCTCACATTAATAGGTATAATGTATAAGCTAAGCAGAATAGCACATGCAGTTTAACCAGATTGGAAGAATTACAATTTAGACACCATATGCAACATGCAACCACATATCATGCTGCCAAGTTAGAGCAAGCACCTGCGATGCTAGTGTAGGGGAAATGCGGTAATCAACTACAGAGCTATGTTCACTATCTTCATCTAGCCTTGTTGTTTCTTGAGAATCATGTCGGGAGGCTAACGTTGCGTTCTTTAAATGAGGAGTAGTCCACTTGCCTGACTGCCTCATCATAAGTGATTGATGATGGATACACAAGAACATTAGTTTGATGTAAGAACATGGTTAATACACAGATGTACTAGTATGTACCAAAAACAAAAAGGCATGTCATATTCAAAGGTATAATGTGTAAGCTAAGCAGATGCAATTTAACCAAATTGGAAGCGATACAAGCTAGACATCTGGCTGGAGTGGTGAGGATCGAGTCCCAATTTTGGTTAATGATCCTTAATTCGGCCACCCGTGCCCACATTAAGGCTCGGGGGCTACTGGGCTCTACGCTCATTATTTACAAATATTAAAGGGGCATATCGATCCCCTGATCTGGTGTTGCCACCCGACCAGTGTCTCGGGGGCTACTGCATTGCCTATTCAATATAGAAAATTCAAAGGGCTTAGTGTTCGGCTTGATCGAACTATGGGAAAGCACGTTTTCGACAACAATAAGTACCATCTGGACCTATCTGGCATCAAGCTAATATATCACGACGACTTCTCACGACCCTCTCTCAGGGGCCCGTCCGCTGATCATTATTATTTCTAATATATTACACTGCATTTTTATTCCTATGTATACTGCCGAGCTTGGAGTTGATCCTCAGTCCGATTTCGCGCATCGGCCTGAGTCTCAGGGCCTACTGGGAGCAGCGGTTTCATGTTTTCCTTCACGTGCATCTCGGGTTTTAGACTGATACACACCTTGAGGGCTATTGTATATACATATACTGGCTATATACCTCGGCAGAGAATAAACTGAACTAGTCAAAAATATTCACAAAAAATCAGCCTGCTGTCGGGTGGTGCACCACCTCAGAAGCAGTCCGGCATAAAGCTCGGGCGCCAGTGGCTGGCTCCATAGAGGGCATTTTCGGCATTAAGCTCGGCTAAACTCCTTCAACTTTTTTGAACCAAGGTGATCTATGACACCTCGGATATAGTCCGGCATTGGAGCTTGGACACAGTCCGGCGTTGGTGCTTGGCTGCAAAGGATACCTCAAATGCAGTCCGGTGTTGGGGCTCGGATGCAAGAGGACACCGCCGCACGGGAACAACTTCAAACCCAAGGCGTGGCATAAAAATAACAAGACATTAATAAAGGCCGAAGACTTAAAGGGCTCCTCGGATACCCGACGTATAAACTCGTCAGATTTAGCTCGACAATTCTCAAGACATATAATGGGAAAATTTGTTGAACCAGTTTTCAAGACCGACGACCGAAGATGAAGAACAGTTCGGAAGAATCGAGGACTGTCCCTAACTTGAAGACCGGTTCAGGGGGCTACTGACGGTGTCCTAGACTAGGGGTACTCACCACGTCATCTCCCGATCTATTAGATTGGGCCGAGGACCCCCATGGTCGTATACTCCTGGGCCAGTTCGGACAGCTGCCGCATACAAGGAAGATTCCACAAGACTTGGCGATCAAGACAAGGACTCCTCCCCACCGGCGTATTCGGCTAGGACTCTTGTTATCCTAGGCCTCTGGTGCATTATATAAACCAAGGCCAGGCTAGTCGATAGACATAAGAACAATCATAATCATAGGCTAGCTTCTAGGGTTTAGCCTCTACGATCTCGTGGTAGATCAACTCTGGTAATACTCATATCATCAAGATCAATCAAGCAGGAAGTAGGGTATTACCTCCATAGAGAGGGCCCGAACTTGGGTAAACATCGTGTCCCCCGCCTCCTGTTACCATCGATCCTAGACGCATAGTTTGGGACGCCCTACCCGAGATCCGCCGGTTTTGACACCGACAGTGAGCATGATCATCTAGGACCTGAGAGCCTGGTGGGAGGCGGGCTGCTTCGCCACCATCACAGCTTTTTAGTTGGCTTCCAGGTGATGCTTGTCTTTGTTGGGCTTGTCACTGGCTCGGCCAGTGCCCTGACTAGCTATTTGTCTTCTAGTGCTCACGGGATGGTGGTTCATGTAAAAAATATCTTTCCTTATCTTAATAAAGACCAACTTCGGCCTTTCGAATACAAGCTAGACACCATATGGAACATGCAACCACATATGACACCGCGAATTTAAGCAAGCACCTGGGATGGTGGTTCATTGCGAGCGAGGTCATCAACTCCAGAGCTACGTTTACCGTCTCCATCTGCTGACACTACACCCTTTAAAGTCTTGAAACGTGTCTGGCCTAGCCGCGTACCATGCTGGAGCAACTTCTCTCTACTCTTTTCTGCTTCTATCAAGGCAGGGTCTAAATGTAACAGCCTGGTTTTTGGCCCTTTCCTTTTTCTTTTTATTTAATTGGTTTTTGCTCTGTTTTTCTTTTTGGAGTGGTTCTGTGGCCTTGCCACCTGGGAAATCATCATCATTTTCCCCTCCCAAGTGGTTCATCATTCTCAAAACCATGCCAAGATCATGTCACTTCACTCCTTGACCAAACCCTAAAATATTTTTCTAGGAAATATTCCTTTTTCTATTAAAGGAATAATCCTATCTACCCTAGGTTGTGAAGCAACCTATATTTCTGTCCATCCAAAAACTCCCAAATAATTCTCATAATTCCTTTGGGTCATATTTTGCTCAAATATGCCCAAACTTTCCTGTCCTAGCCCAAGAATAAGTCTCCAAAACTTATTCTTCTATTCTGCCCTGAATGGCACTTTGTGAAGGAAGTGTCATTTATAATTTCCTGATTGCTCCCAAATCTTTTGGGCATTTTCTTATGTCCAAATAATTGCTCCATGCCAAAATTCAACTTTATTTGCCTAGCCAATCTTCCTCAGTGATTTTTTAAAGTTTCTGTCAAACAGAAGCCACTATGAAGGAAGTGCTATTTAGGAGTATCCAAATGAGTTGAAATTTTTGCATGCCTCTTCTTGCGATCATATTATCCCACTCCTCCAAATTTCAGCTCCATCCAATCATCTATGTGAGCACGGGACCAAATATTTGATTTTGGCAGAATTTTCAGGTGTGAAGCAAGTGCATTTTATATTCCTTAAAAAAATCCTGATAAATTACTAGATTGTTCTCCTACCCAAATAACTTCTCTCCACCAAATTTAGCACCATTTCACCCAGCCAATATATCTCCAAAATTCTTGCAAATTTTTGGACAGAGAGAATAGTTGTGAAGCAAGTACCATTTTGGTTAATCCAGTTGGTATTAAATCTTTACAGCATCTCTATATGTCCAAATAATAAATCCTTGCGCAATTTTAGCTCAATTTGCCTCACCATATGAGTGCATCATCCACATCTTGTTTTTGGACCAATTTATGTGAGTTACAAAGCAACTATGATTTATCTTGGTCCAAATCTTCTCAAAGTTACCGGGATGAAAGTCCTTCTTACCCTAAACCTCGTAGACAAACTCTATGGCTCCAAACCCTTTCTTGTTGATCAGCAGTTCTCGGCCAAGTTTACTGCAGTAAACTTCAGAACTCGTTTACCATTTAACCATAGCAGTTTTCACCGAACTACCACCGTAGCTGAGACCTCCCCTGGATGAACTTACCCGTAGACAACATTTTCAAGCCCCTCTCCCCCGCTACATGCCAGTGCATGCGGTGACCGCGACAATGGCGTGCCTCTGCACGCGCTCTGTGTGTAGTGGCCGCGTCCAGTGGCTGTTTGTGCTGGACCCCCTCCCCTCGTCGCCTTCGCGCACGTGAGTGTGTCCAGAAGCTGGCCCGCGTCGTCGCCGTTCCCCTGGACCCCTCTCCCCCTCCGTCCGTTTCCTCACCGATGCTCTCCGACGCTCGCTGCCGAATGCCCACGGGAGCACAGTGCCCTGACATGTTTTAATGCTGCTCGGCTTCTTCCTCTGCTCCCCGGCGTCGTCTACCTCTCTGTGATCCCTGCATCAATAGCTCGTCGTGCTCCCGCACCCTGTCGTGCTCGCTGGCCGTCGCCAGAGCCTCGGCCGGACGTGCCCGACGGCACCCGAGCCCATCCCTCTCGCCCGCCTATATATAGCCATCACCGCGGCCTCCCGAGCTCATTAGCCTCCTCTCCTCACTCCACTACCCCTTCCTAGCCTCTCACCCGAGCTCGAGAAGCTCTCCTGCCCTCCCTATGTCGCCATGGTCGTTGCTTTGGTCCTCCTAAATTGGAGCGAACCCGAGCCCCTCCCTCGCTTCTAACACCACCAGTAGAACAATGCCACTCCGGAGACCATCCCCATGCCTTTTCCCCCTCGCCGGAGACACTATGGCCTCAAGTCCCATCTCCACCCAAAGCCACCCTGCTGGAGTCCCAAACTGCCGTCGCCTCGACCCGTCCCGGTGGCCGCGACCTGTCCCTCTGGATGCGGCTCTCCTCGACGAGCTCATCCATGGGCAGAGCCTCGCCGGAGGTGCCCTGTAGCCCCAGCGGCCGTCGCCGGAGCGCTCAGACTCCTTTGCTCTGCGGGCGCGCGTCGGGAAGAAGAAGAAGGAGCTAGGAGGAGAGAGATGGATAAGGTGGGTCCCACCTATAAGCCTCTGAGCCACCTGGCCCCGCCTGGATAAGTGGAGGCGTATTCTTCGGAATACGTCTTCCCAGCTGGAAAGCGCTTTTCGTTCTGTTTCGGCCTAAAATACGTTTCCTCTTTTCTGAAAGCGTATTTCCTCTCTGTTTCAGCCAGGAATGTGTTTTCCCTCATGTGAAGATGTATTCTTTAAAGTACACTTTTTTTTTCTGTCCAGGCCCAATTTGTAAAGATTTTTCTTATAGATGGGTCCCTGGCAGAAAAACTCTTATATCTTTTTACTCCCAACTCCAAATCAGGTGAATCCAAAGCCCACTTCTTTGTTTCGCCGAGCCAGTTCTGTTGGTATCATTTTCACCATGTTTTGACATTCTGAAAATGACCATTTTTTCCTAGCCGTTAACCAGCCTCTTTCGAGAGAGAAGTGCTTCCGACAAATCCTTCTGTGATGTTTCCGCACTTTGTTCTGGTGATCTCTTCCACCCCAGGCAAGCCACACCCTCCATTGGCATCACTGTAATGCAGTGACATGGTTTAATCTATTAGAACTTGTTTAAAATATTGCTTTAGCTACATGACTTTGTGCATGGCATTTTCTCGGAGTATTATTTTGATCTTGTTGTTGCCATGCTATTGTTTGGATTACTAGGAGTTATGCTTGCAGTTGATGAGTATCATGTTGTCATTGGAGTATTAGTGGTTGGTATTATGATTATTTCCATGATGGTATCTCACTAGTAGAAAAAGGGCCATTTGTCTCGGTTCATAAGGCCCATCTATCCCGGTTGGGGAACCGGGACTAAAGGGTCGTTACTAATGCCCTAGGCCTTTAGTCCCGGTTCTTATACCAACCGGGACAGATGGTCCTCCACGTGGCCGCTCTGGCGAGCCCACGCAGGAGGGCCTTTGGTCCCGGTTGGTAGCACCAACCGGGACCAATAAGCTTCCACGCGTCAGCATTTCAGGGGCTGTTTTTTTTGAAAGGAGGTGGTTTAGGGGTTTTGGGGGTTAATTTAGGTTGTTATAGGTAGCTAATAGAGAGATGTGTCCTCTCTTATCTCCGTGCTACTGCTACTGCTATGCCTAAGCATGACTTAGATTGAAGTGAGGCAACATGTGGTGCATGTCGAAAGTAATACTAATCCTAACTTGATCAAGTTTGGATTGTACTACTTTCGACATGCACCACATGCATTTTGCCTTCACTTCAATCCAATCCATGTTCATTTCACCCACAGATATACAATAACTCTTCATGCTTGCATCATGCATCACAATAATAACAAGTCCTACTAATCATCATCATACAACTTCTACTCGTTATTAATAACAAGTCATACGATCATCATCCTGATAGTCATCGAACCAACCCTACTTAATTGTTCTTAGCACGTGATCATCAGTATTATGCAGGGCCTAAATACCCTATTTAAGGTAAAATAGCATAAAACAATATAGACCCCGACTCTCCATTATGGAGAATGGAGATCATCCTGTCTCCAATTCTTGCGCGGCGCTTCCTTTTGCTTCCAAGCACCTTCTTACGACTGTCCATACATTTTTTCCATTCTCTGATTAGCATGTCTCCACTTCTTTTAGAAATCCGGTATGGACAGTTGAGATCAAATGAGGCACATAATATATGTTCAAAACACGAAGGCTGCCATTCTGGTACATCAAATGAGGCACATAATACTCTGGGATTCTCTGTTGAAAAACATAGTAATAACTTCATAGTTAGCAATGATGTACTAGTTTTAGAAGTATGCAAAAGATGCACGGATGTCGTAATAGTAAAAAATCTTACCAGGGTATCTCCATGGTAGTTATCGTAGTTCAACACGTGCACTAGTGGCACGTATTGACCATAATGTTGAGGAGTTTGATTGTAGATATTGTAATTCTCAAGATCAGTAAAAAATCCGACTAGATGATTTTTCTCCTGATAAGTTAACTCGGAGCCATCGGTGTAGTGGGTTTTGTCTATGATGTTCCGCACATTGTTTGAACAATCAAAATAAGCTGTCAATGGAAATAAGCTGTCAACTATTTTGAAATAATCAATATAAATTAGTTGATAATTAACTATGTTTGAGAAACTCGCATAGCGGTAGAACTGGAGGCGTATCAACAAGGACCCAAATGTCCATATTGTCTTGCTTGATGTCAGGATCTCCAAGATCCATGGTGACAAGCATACCCTCATCAAAACCATACATCTTGCAAAATGCTTCCCAATTTTCGCAACCGAAATGGGTTATGCTCTTAGCATTATACAGATTTACTTCAAAATCCACATCATGATGGGTCCTTAGGTGAATTTTCTTCGTTTCAAAATTTTCATGGTCTTCAAAATCCATCCTCTCCAAGACATAGCGTCTTGCATGGCATGGGATAAGCTATACTTGAATTGTAAAAGATGAAAATTACACGTTGAAATAGTTGAAGTCATGCTTAATTACGAAAAAACACTTGTCGCCGTTGCGTACCATTTCAACATCGAAGGTCTCCTCGAGCTTAATGCTGAAGCGCCGATCATCGTCCAGGTGAGGCCTGTCGCACAAACCTCGATCGTCGTGGCACCTGCCGCACTCCCCCGAGAGACTTTCATTGTCCGATGACGACATTTCCTACGTTCATAATTTAAAGATTAAACTTGTACAATTAAATATATGTACTATAAAAACTAAATTAGATCATTATTATTCATCACGGGTTGACTATCGGTTTGTTGAGTCTTTTCTTGAAAACTCTCAGCTCACGTGGTGTATACATTCGAGCGTTGGTGATGGTCGCTCCTCCTTTTGTCCCCGAGTGCATTACACCAAAATGTCTAGCACACGGGAATGAAGGAGAAGCGACCCCCATGACAACAGTCGGAATTCTTCGCCCTCTCATATATATATGGTGGAACTCTCCCTCACTGATTCCTCTCTGACATTTGTGACCGTCGGTGATGGTAGCTCCTTCTTTCATTCCTGAGTGCATTACACCAAATTGTCTAGCACACGGGAACGAAGGAGAAGCTACCCCACGACAACAGTCGGGATTCTTTGTCCTCTCATATATAGTGGAGACTCGACAGACTTAAAGTCAACCCGAAATATCGTTTAATTATCTTTCTAAAAAAGGATTTGGCTGGTCTCACCTCGAGGTCGGAGGGGGTCGGTGACGGGGACGACGGTGGGGATGATGGAGGGGGGCTCCTAGATTTCTGCGACAACAAAAACCCTATAAGCTATCAACTAATCATATGCATACGCCTTGCATAGTGCTCTCCAATTTTAGCATTCAAAGTAGGAGTAGTTTTCCAATTTGAGCATTCAATAAGCAAAACCAAATCGTAAAATAAAGTAGTATTCAAATTAGCATGCATTCAATTATAAGAAAAACTACATCATCTCTTCCGTCCGTACATCGTCGAATATTATCACTAATGCACCTCGAATACTATCATACATATATATAGCATCGCTAGTACAGCTAGAACCGTAGCGCCCGACGGGTATCGGCGCAGGCGGTGGACACCCAAAGAGAAGGAACCATCACAGGATCATAGCTCCAGTGAGATCCCTGAGGAACCTGCCAGGTATTGTCGAACCTGCCCTCCAACGCAACCATGTAGCGACGGACGTGCTCGTCCTCCTCGCTGACACGGTGATGTACCACCTCCGTGGTGTCCGAAAGCCTAGGCACCGTCACTGGCCCACGCGACCGCCACCAAACAAGGATCGGGTCAACGACGGGCTGGCTCCTCAACAACCTACGCCCCCGGAAGGTAGCACCTCCCAATACCAGCCCGGCGGAGCCCAGTCCCGGACATGGCCCCTCTGATCAAGGCAGCCTCCTCCGCCGAGTCGACGACGAGGATGCGGGATAGACATCATCGATGTCGATGCGGGAATAATTGCTTGAACTAAAAAAATAAACTAGTTCTATTAATTTTCTTGCTAAAAATAAACTACTTCTATAGTAAAATAAAGTAGTTTTTATTAAATCAACTAGTTCAACTACTAATTAAGCACTTACTATAAATAAAATAAAGTAGTACTTACTAAAAATAAACTACTTCCATATATAGTAAAATAAAGTAGTTTTACTAAATCAACTAGTTCAACTACTAAGCACTTACTATAAATAAAATAAAGTAGTACTTACTAAAAATAAACTACTTCTATAGTAAAATAAAGTAGTTTTATTAAATCAACTAGTTCAACTACTAAGCACTTACTATAAATAAAATAAAGTAGTACTTACTAAAAATAAACTACTTCTATAGTAAAATAAAGTAGTTTTATTAAATCAACTAGTTCAACTACTAAGCACTTACTATAAATAAAATAAAGTAGTACTTACTAAAAATAAACTACTTCTATAGTAAAATAAAGTAGTTTTATTAAATCAACTAGTTCAACTACTAAGCACTTACTATAAATAAAATAAAGTAGTACTTACTAAAAATAAACTACTTCTATAGTAAAATAAAGTAGTTTTATTAAATCAACTAGTTCAACTACTAAGCACTTACTATAAATAAAATAAAGTAGTACTTACTAAAAATAAACTTGTTTAACTAGTTCTATTATTTATCGACCCCCCTCATGTCGAAGTTATCGGGTAGGGGGTATATCGACAACGACATACCCGATAAAAAATAAGAAAAGGACGAAGAATAAAAAAAGAGGATAAGAAGAAAGGAATAGAGGAGAAGATCAAAGAAAAAAAGAAGAAGAAAAAAGAGGAGAAGAAGAAAGGAATAGAGGCTCTCCTCTATTACTTTCTTCTTCTCCTCTTTTTCTTCTTCTTTTTTCCTCTTCTTATTTATTTCTCCACTTCTTCCTCTCCTCTTCTTCTCCTTCTTCTTCTCCTTTTCCTCTTCTTATTTTCCCTTTTCCTCCCCGCTCATCACATGTCCGAGGAGAAGAAGAAAAAAAAAGGAGAAGAAGAAGGAATAGAGGAGAAGAAGAAAAAATAGATTTTAATCTATTTTTTATTCTCCTCTATTCCTTCTCCTTCTCCTCTTTTCTTCTTCTTCTCCGTCCTCTTCTTATTTTTCTTCTTCTTCCTTCTTCCACTTTTCTTCTTTCCTTAATTTCTTTCCTCGACGACCCTAACCCTCTCGACGACCCTAACCCTAAGTACAATGACTTCGCTTGCATACATATGAACAAATATGATCAATCATCTATGAATAATATAAAAACATCATATGATATATGAACAAAAAAATCACATCTATGAACAAAAAAAATCATATAATCATATTTTTTTACGGAGGCCACGGCGGCGGCGGGGGGCAGGGCAGGGGCTCGTGGGCCGGGGCTCACAGGGGGCGGCATCGGCAACGGCGTCAGGGCAGGGCGGCGCGGACCAGGGCGGTGACGACGCGGGCGGCGCAGACCAGGGAGGTGACAAAGCGGGGCGGTGCGGCGACGACGTTGGGGCAGGGGCGCGTGCGGCGACGGCGTCGGGGCAGTGGGAAGAAGAACTGAACCGAAAATTTCACAAGTGTGGTTTATATAGACAGAGCTTTGGTCCCGGTTCGTGGCAGCAACCGGGACCAAAGCACCCCTTTAGTCCAGGTTGTAGCCGCCAACCGGGACCAAAGTTCGCTTTTCAGCAGCCCAAAGGGCGGGAAGCAGAGGCCTTTGGTCCCGGTTGGTGGCACAAACCGGGACTAAAGGGTGCGCATTGGTACCGTTTGTTGGCATGAACCGGTACCAATGTACGCCTTTAGTACCGGTTGGTGGCACCAACCGGGACTAAAGGCCTTGTGCTGCCCGCATCATGGCACAAAAGTTTAGTCCCACCTCGCTAGCTGAGGGAGCTCGAGAGTGGTTTATAAGCCCCACTCCCGCTACCCTCTCGAGCTCCTCTCAAATGCAGGCTTTCGGGTCTAAACACACTCTATCTATATTGGGCCTTCTACGGGCCTGAATCCTGGCCCATGGGTGGGTTTCTAGTCGTATTCGGGCCGTGGTGGCCCAGTAGGTTGCTTTTTTATTTTTTCCCAGTGTATTTCTTTTCTTTTTTGCTTTATTTGTTTTATTTTGTTTATACTTACAACAAAATACTTATTTGATTTTATTTTATTTTGTTTCTAATTACTTATTTATTCTATTTTATGATAATCCTTTTTGCTATTAAAGTTTCTAACAAAAAAAGTTCTTTATGAAAATTCTTTTTGCTTTAAATGATTTTGAACAGAAAAAACTTTAATAATTTTAGTTGCATCAATTTTATATAATTTTAGTTTCAATAATACTAGAGGTTGCTTATAATGTTTTGAACAGAAAATACGTTGATAATTTTAGTTTCATAAATTTTATTTATGTTATTAAAGTTTATTTTATTTTCTTTCTACTTATATATTTTATTAAAGTTTATTTTATTCTGTTTCTAATTACTTATTTATTTTATTTTATGATATTTGTTATTTTCCATGCATTTACTGATTAATCTGAGCTATAAGACCCTGAAATTGAAAAGCACTACAAATGAACTCTGAAAAGGTTGAAAGTTGGCATGGTATCATCATTTCACCCACATAGCATGTGCAAGAAAGTAGAGAGGTTTACGGCAAAAACTGGATGCACTTCGTGTACAAAACGAACAATTTGTTTCGAAGTATTAGGATTTCATATGGAAACTCGTCTCTTACAACAGACATTTTAAATGAACTACGAAAAGGTTGAAAGTTGGCATGATATCATCATAATAGTTGTGGAGAGAAAGTCTTAACTTTTTTTTCGCTTGTGTGAATTGCTTATTGCATTGATGACCCACAAGTATAGGGGATCTATCGTAGTCCTTTCGATAAGTAAGAGTGTCGAACCCAATGAGGAGCAGAAGGAAATGATAAGCGGTTTTCAGCAAGGTATTCTCTGCAAGTACTGAAATAAGTGGTAACAGATAGTTTCATGATAAGGTAAATTATAACGAGCAACAAGTAACAAAAGTAAATAAGGTGCAGCAAGGTAGCCCAATCCTTTTTGTAGCAAAGGACAAGCCGGACAAATTCTTATATAAGGAAAAGAGCTCCTGAGGACACATGGGAATATCGTCAAGCTAGTTTTCATCACGCTCATATGATTCGCGTTCGGTACTTTGATAATTTGATATGTGGGTGGACCGGTGCTTGGGTGCTGTTCTTACTTGAACAAGCATCCCACTTATGATTAACCTCTATTGCAAGCATCCGCAACTACAACAAAAGTATTAAGGTAAACCTAACCATAGCATGAAACATATGGATCCAAATCAGCCCCTTACGAAGCAACGCATAAACTAGGGTTTAAGCTTCTGTCACTCTAGCAACCCATCATCTACTTATTACTTCCCAATGCCTTCCTCTAGGCCCAAATAATGGTGAAGTGTTATGTAGTCGACGTTCACATAACACCACTAGAGGTTAGACAACATACATCTCATCAAAATATCGAACGAATACCAAATTCACATGACTACTAATAGCAAGACTTCTCCCGTGTCCTCAGGAACAAACGTAACTACTCACAAAGCATATTCATGTTCATAATCAGAGGGGTAATAGTATGCATAAAGGATCTGAACATATGATCTTCCCCCAAGTAAACCAACTAGCATCAACTACAAGGAGTAATCAACACTACTAGCAACCTACTAGCACCAATCCCGGACTTGGAGACAAGAATTGGATACAAGAGATGAACTAGGGTTTTGAGATAAGATGGTGCAGGTGAAGATGTTGATGGAGATTGTCCTCTCCCGATGAGAGGAGCGTTGGTGATGACAATGGCGATGATTTCCCCCTCCATGAAGGCATCATGATTGTTTCATAACAACAACATATATAGATTTGTCATATGATTACTTATATTCAAGTGATGATCTTTTCACAATGCAAAAGTATGAATCAGAAACCTTATTAGGTGCTAACAAATTATAACCTCAGTCATTGAAGCAATTGCAATTTATCATAACATCGGAAGGAGTCTATGTCAGAGCTTAAAAGCAAGTCCACATACTCAACTATCACTTAGTCCTTCATAATTGCTAACACTCACGCAATACTTGTGGTTATGAAGTTTCAATCAGACACAGAGAAAGATTGGGGCTTATAATGCTGCCTCCAAACTTATTCACCTTTGGGTGATGTCAACAATAATAGTTCATGCTAACGTACATCCAATTGGATATATATATCAGGATCACCCCACCATGAAGTGCTTGCCAAAGGATAAAATGAAAAAGGGAATGGTGAAGATTACCTTGACTCTTGCATAAGATAGAGGATAATAATAAAAGATAGGCCCCTCGCAGAGGGAAGCAGAGGTTGCCATGCGCTTTTATGGTTGGATGCATAAAATCTTAATGCAAAAGAATGTCACTTTTTATTGCCCCTTGTATGTGAACCTTTATTATGCAGTCCGTCGCTTTTATTGCGTCCACAACAAGTTCGTACAAAGCTTATTTCTCTGCACTAATAAGTCATGCATATTTAAAGAGCAATTTTTATTGCTTGCACCGATGACAACTTACTTGAAGGATCTTACTCAATCCATAGGTAGATATGGTGGACTCTCATGGCTAAACTGGTTTAAGGGTATTTGGAAGCACAAGTAGTATCTCTACTTGGTGCTGAGAATTTGGCTAGCATGAGGGGGAAAGGCAAGCTCAGCATGTTTGAATGATCCATGACAATATAATTTAACTGAGATGCGAGAAAACATAACCCATTACGTTGTCTTCCTTGTCCAACATCAACTCTTTAGCATGTCATACTTAATGAGTGCTCCCAATTATGAAAGATGTCAATGATAGTATATCTATATTTGAATCCTCTCTCTCCTTATTACTTCCTATTAATTGCCACGATGACTAAAGCTATATTTTCCAACTCCTAACAAATTTTTAATCATCATACTCTTTCTATGTGAAGTCATTACTCTCAATAAGATCAATATGAACTTTTTGTTTCTTTTTATTCTTTCTTTTATTCACTCAAGATCATGGAAAGATAATCAAGCCCTTGACTCAACACTAATCTTTATGATATAAAGCTCACAGACTAGATTGCATAGAGGGATCATAAAGCAAACTTCAAAACTAGATCATGCCGTGACTTTATTCTACTAAATCAAGATACTACTAATAGGATCGAACTAAGAAAAACGGTAAAGATAGGAGTTGTGATGGTGATACGATACCAGGGCACCTCCCCCAAGCTTGGCAGTTGCCAAGGGGGTGCCCATACCCATGTGATCAGGTCCCCTTCTTTGTTGTTGGAGGTGGAGGTGTTGTTGATGACGCAAGCTTGTCGTCCCCTTCCATGGCATAGGCTCACCCTCATAGAAGGATGATCGAGTCTCCGGAATTCTCAAATCTGCAACGGAAATAGCTTGAAACGAAAACAGGGGATATTTGCGTGATACGGGGGTCAAAACCTTAGGGAGAATATATAATGAATTTTTACCGACCAAAATACGTATCGTGCAGGAAAATTGAGTTCGGAGGGCACACGAGGTGCTCACGAGGTAGGGGGGCGCGCCCAGGGGGGTAGGGCGCGCCCTCCACCCTCGTGGAGGGCTCGTGTCCTCCCTGGACTGCTACCTATTTTTCTATTTTTCTAAATATTCCAAAACGGAGAAATATTGCCTTAAAAATTGTTTTGGAGTCGGTTTACTTACCGTACCACATACCTATTCCTTTTTGGAGTCTGGAACGTTCTGGAAAGTGTCCCTTATGTATTCCTCTGGGGTTACGGTTTCAATAACATTGCTTTCAACATTTAAAGGATTACTTGAGATATAGTGCTTGATTCTTTGACCGTTTACCACCTTCGGATTTGTGCCTTCGAAATTGTTGATTTTTATGGCACCGGAACGATAGACCTCCTCGATAACGTAGGGACCTTCCCATTAGAGAGAAGTTTTCCTGCAAAATATCTTAAACGAGAGTTGTATAGCAATACATAATCGCCTACATTAAACTCACGCTTTTGTATCCTTTTGTCATGCCATCTTTTAACTTTTTCTTTAAACAACTTGGCATTTTCATAGGCTTGGGTTCTCCATTCATCAAGTGAGCTAATATCGAATAACCTATTCTCACTGGCAAGTTTGAAATCATAGTTAAGCTCTTTAATAGCCCAATATGCCTTATGTTCTAGTTCGAGAGGTAAGTGACATGCTTTTCCATAAACCATTTTATACGGAGACATACCCATAGGATTCTTATATGCAGTTCTATATGCCCATAATGCATCATCAAGTTTCTTGGACCAATTCTTTCTAGACCTATTAATAGTCTTTTGCAAAATTAATTTGAGCTCTCTATTACTCAATTCTACTTGACCACTAGACTGTGGGTGATAAGGAGATGCAATTCTATGATTAACGTCATATTTGGCAAGCATTTTACGGAAAGCACCATGAATAAAGTGTGAACCACCATCAGTCATTAAATATCTAGGGACTCCAAACCTCGGAAAAATAACTTCCTTAAGCATTTTAATAGAAGTGTTATGATCAGCACTACTAGTTGGAATAGCTTCTACCCACTTAGTAACGTAATCAACAACAACTAAAATATGAGTGTATCCATTGGAGGCAGGAAAATGTCCCATATAATCAAAGCCCCAAACATCAAATGGTTCAATAACAAGTGAATAATTCATAGGCATTTCTTGACATCTACTAATATTACCAATTCTTTGACATTCATCACAAGATAAAACAAACTTACGGGCATCCTTGAAGAGAGTAGGCCAATAAAAACCAGATTGCAATACCTTATGTGTAGTTCTATCTCCAGCGTGGTGTCCTCCATAAGCTTCGGAGTGACACTTGCGTAGGATCTGTTCCTGTTCATGCTCAGGTACACAATGTCTAATAACACCATCTACTCCTTCTTTATAAAGATGTGGGTCATCCCAAAAGTAATGTCTCAAATCATAAAAGAACTTTTTCTTTTGTTGGTATGTGAAGCTAGGTGGTATAAATTTAGCAACAATATAATTAGCATAATCAGCATACCATGGAGTGCTACGAGAAGTGCTTATGATATTTAATTGTTCATCAGGAAAGCTATCATCAATAGGTAGTGGGTCATCAAGAAAATTCTCTAACCTAGATAAGTTGTCTGCAACTGGGTTCTTAGCTCCTTTTCTATCAACAATATGCAAATCAAATTCTTGCAGGAAGAGAACCCATCTAATAAGTCTAGGTTTACCATCTTTCTTTTCCATAAGATATTTAATAGCAGCATGATCAGTGTGAATAGTTACTTTAGAATCAACAATATAGGGTCTGAATTTATCACAAGCAAACACAACTGCTAAAAGTTCCTTTTCGGTAGTAGCATAATTTCTTTGAGCATTGTCTAGAGTCTTACTAGCATAATGGATAACATTTAATTTCTTATCAACTCTTTGCCCTAGAACAACACCTACAGCATAATCACTAGCATCACACATAATTTCAAAGGGTAAATTCCAATCAGGTGGCTGAACAATAGGTGCGGAGACTAATGCTTTCTTAAGTATTTCAAATGCTTCTACACAATCATCATTAAAGACAAATGGTACATATTTTTGTAATAAATTAGTCAGAGGCCGAGAAATTTTGGAGAAGTCCTTAATGAACCTCCTATAAAATCCGGCGTGACCAAGGAAACTTCTTATACCTTTGATGTCCTTGGGACATGGCATCTTTTCAATAGTGTCAACCTTGGCTTTATCAACTTCAATACCTCTTTCAGAAACTTTGTGCCGCAAGACAATACCTTCATTAACCATAAAGTGGCACTTTTCGCAATTCAAGACAAGATTAGTTGCTTCACATCTCTGCAAAACTCGATCAAGATTGCTCAAGCAATCATCAAAAGAGGAACCATAGACGGAAAAGTCGTCCATGAAAACCTCACAAATCTTTTCACAAAAATCAGAGAATATAGCCATCATGCATCTTTGAAAGGTAGCAGGTGCATTACATAAACCAAAAGGCATACGTCTATAAGCAAAAGTACCAAAAGGGCATGTAAAAGTAGTCTTTGATTGATCTTTAGCTGACACAGGTATTTGAGAGAAACCAGAATAACCATCTAGAAAGCAATAATGTGTATGTTTGCATAATCTTTCTAGCATTTGATCAATAAAAGGTAAGGGGTAATGATCTTTCTTAGTGGCTTTATTTAATTTGCGGAAATCAATTACCATCCTATAACCTGTAATAATTCTTTGAGGAATCAATTCATCTTTATCATTATGGACAACAGTAATACCTCCCTTCTTAGGGACACAATGGACAGGACTTACCCACTGACTATCAGCAACGGGATAAATTATACCTGCCTCCAGAAGCTTGAGTATTTCCTTCCTTACCACTTCTTTCATTTTAGGATTCAAACATCGTTGAGGATCACATACTGGTTTAGCATCCGCTTCCAAATTTATTTTATGCTGACATAGAGTGGGACTAATGCCCTTAAGATCATCAAGAGTATATCCAATAGCGGCACGGTGCTGCTTCAGAGTTTTCAATAATCTTTCTTCTTCATGCTCTGAAAGGTTAACACTAATATTAACAGGATATATTTTCTTTTCATCAAGATAAGCATACTTAAGATTATCAGGCAACGGTTTAAGCTCAAAAACAGGATCACCCTTGGGTGGAGGAGGATCCCCTAGGATTTCAACAGGCAAATTGTGTTTCAGAATAGGTTCCTGTTTAAAGAATATTTCATCTATTTCCTTTCTTTCATTCATAAACATATCATTTTCATGGTCTAGCAAATAGTGTTCTAAAGGATCACTAGGAGGTACAGCAATAGAAGCAAGACCAAAAATTTCATCCTTACTAGGCAGTTCTTCCTCATGATGTTGTTTACTGAATTTAGAGAAATTAAACTCATGAACCATATCATCCAAGCCAACAGTAACCACATTCTTTTTGCAGTCTATCGTAGCATTAACAGTATTCAAGAAGGGTCTACCAAAAATAATGGGACAAAAGCTATCTTGTGGAGAACCAAGAACAAGAAAGTCAGCGGGATATTTGGTTTTACCACACAAGACTTCAACATCTCTAACAATTCCCATTGCAGATATAGTATCTCTATTGGCAAGTTTAATTGTAACATCAATATCTTCTAACTCAGCAGGTGCGATATCATGCATAATTTCTTTATATAAGTCAATGGGTATAACACTAGCACTAGCACCCATATCACATAAGCCATGATAACAATGATCTCCTATTTTTAACAGAAATAACAGGCACGCCTACCATAGGTCTATGTTTATCTCTATCACAGGGTTTAGCAATTCTAGCAGTTTCACCAGAGAATTCAATGACATGCCCATCAATATTATCATACAAGGGATCTTTAACAATAGCAATATTACGTTCTACTTTGACTTGCTCAGGAGGTGTATAAGTTCTAGTATTGCTTTTACGAACAACAGTTGAAGCTTTAGCATGATCCTTTACTCTAGCAGGGAAAGGTGGTTTCTCAACATAAGAGGTGGGAACAATAGGATCATTATAAGTGATGGTATTTTCTTCAACTTTAATAGGTGCATCTACTTTTACTTCTATGGGAGGATGATATTTAAACCACTTCTCCTTGGGGAGATCAACATAAGTAGCAAAAGATTCACAGAAAGAAGCTACTATCTCAAAGTCAAGTCCATATTTAGTGCCAAACTTACGGAAAATATCGGTATCCATAAAAGATTTAACACAATCAAACTTAGGTGTCATACCTGACTCCTTACCTTCGTCGAGGTCCCAATCTTCAGAGTTGCGTTTAATTCTATCCAATAAATTCCATCTGAATTCAATAGACTTCATCATAAAAGAGCCAGCACAAGAAGTATCGAGCATGGTGCGATTGTTATCAGAAAGCCGAGCATAATTTTTTTGGAGAATTGTCAATTTTGAGAGCTGATGATTGGGGCATGAATATAACATTGATTTAAGCCACCCCCAAGCTTGAGCGATGCTTTCTCCTTCGTGAGGCCAAAAATTATATATATAATTGCGATCACGATGAACAAGATGCATAGGGTAATACTTTTGATGAATTTCCAATTTCATTCTTTTATAGTTCCATGATCTCGTATCATCACATAGCCTATACCATGTCGATGCATCTCCCTCCAAAGATAAAAGGGAAAGCCTTCTTCTTAACAACATCATCGGGTATACCTGCAAGCTTAAATAATCCACAAATATCATCCAAATAGCGTAGATGCTCGTCGGGATGCTTTGTCCCATCTCCTGTAAAAGTATTAGCCAGCAGTTTTTCCATAATACCCGAAGGAAATGCAAAAGGAGTTTCATTTTCAATAGGTTCAGTAGGTTGAAGAGCAACTCTTTGCTCTACTAGATGGGATGAAGATACCCCGAACAAGCCCCTCAGAGATTCAGTTTCCATAGTAACAAGTGACAGAAAATTTCAGCACACTATATACAATTTTCCTTACCAAATTCCACCTACCAAAGGCGCTACACTCCCCGGCAACGACGCCAGAAAAGAGTCTTGATGACCCACAAGTATAGGGGATCTATCGTAGTCCTTTCGATAAGTAAGAGTGTCGAACCCAACGAGGAGCAGAAGGAAATGATAAGCGGTTTTCAGCAAGGTATTCTCTGCAAGTACTGAAATAAGTGGTACAAATAGTTTTGTGATAAGGTAAATTGTAACGAGCAACAAGTAACAAAAGTAAATAAGGTGCAGCAAGGTGGCCCAATCCTTTTTGTAGCAAAGGACAAGCCGGACAAATTCTTATATAAGGAAAAGAGCTCCCGAGGACACATGGGAATATCGTCAAGCTAGTTTTCATCACGCTCATATGATTCGCGTTCGGTACTTTGATAATTTGATATGTGGGTGGACCAGTGCTTGGGTGCTGTTCTTACTTGAACAAGCATCCCACTTATGATTAACCTCTATTGCAAGCATCCGCAACTACAACAAAAGTATTAAGGTAAACCTAACCATAGCATGAAACATATGGATCCAAATCAGCCCCTTACGAAGCAACGCATAAACTAGGGTTTAAGCTTCTGTCACTCTAGCAACCCATCATCTACTTATTACTTCCCAATGCCTTCCTCTAGGCCCAAATAATGGTGAAGTGTTATGTAGTCGACGTTCACATAACACCACTAGAGGTTAGACAACATACATCTCATCAAAATATCGAACGAATACCAAATTCACATGACTACTAATAGCAAGACTTCTCCCGTGTCCTCAGGAACAAACGTAACTACTCACAAAGCATATTCATGTTCATAATCAGAGGGGTAATAGTATGAATAAAGGATCTGAACATATGATCTTCCACCAAGTAAACCAACTAGCATCAACTACAAGGAGTAATCAACACTACTAGCAACCTACTAGCACCAATCCCGGACTTAGAGACAAGAATTGGATACAAGAGATGAACTAGGGTTTGGAGATGAGATGGTGCTGGTGAAGATGTTGATGGAGATTGCCCTCTCCCGATGAGAGGAGCGTTGGTGATGACGATGGTGATGATTTCCCCCTCCCGGAGGAAAGTGTCCCCGGCAGAACAGCTCTGCCGGAGCCCTAGATTGGTTCCGCCTCATGGCGGCGGAGTCTCGTCCCGAAAGGTTGCTTATGATTTTTCTTCTCATCGAAAGACTTCATATAGGAGAAGATGGGCATCGGAGAGCCACCAGGGGGCCCACGAGGTAGGGGGGCGCGCCCAGGGGGGAGGGGCGCGCCCCCCACCCTCGTGAGCAGGGTGTGGGCCCCCTGGCCTTCATCTTTGGCGACTATTTTTCTTTATTTATTTTAAGATATTCCGTGGAGTTTCAGGACTTTTGGAGTTGCGCATAATAGGTCTCCAATATTTGCTCCTTTTCCAGCCAGAATTCCAGTTGCCGGCATTCCCCCTCTTCATGGTAAACCTTGTAAAATAAGAGAGAATAGCCATAAGTATTGTGACATAACGTGAAATAACAGCCCATAATGCAATAAATATTAACATAAAAGCATGACGCAAAATGAACGTATCATGCATCATAACCATGGATAATCTTTATCGTTTATCAGGATGCTTGGGTCAGCCTTGACTTTGAAGGGAAGAATTTCATGAAACTTTTCATAATCTTCAGACATGTCTATCTTGCCCTCCACTCCCACAATGTCCCTTTTTCCTAAAAGAACTGTGTTGCGCTTTGGCTCATCGTATGATGTATTCGCTTCCTTATCTTTTCTTTTTCTCGGTTTGGTAGACATGTCCTTCACATAGATAACCTGTGCCACATCATTGGCTAGGACGAACGGTTCGTCAGTGTACCCAAGATTGTTCAGATCCACTATTGTCATTCCGTACTATGGGTCTACCTGTACCCCGCCTCCTGACAGATTGACCCATTTGCACTTAAACAAAGGGACCTTAAAATCATGTCCGTAGTCAAGTTCCCATATATCCATTATGTAACCATAATATGTGTCCTTTCCCCTCTCGGTTGCTGCATCAAAGCGGACACCGGTGTTTTGGTTGGTGCTCTTTAGATCTTGGGCGATCGTGTAAAATGTATTCCCATTTATCTCGTATCCTTTGTAAGTCAATACAGTCGAAGATGGTCCCCTGGACAACGAGTACAGCTCATCACAAACAGTGGTGTCACCTGTGAGACGTGTGTCCAACCAACTGCTGAAAGTCCTGATGTGTTCACATGTAATCCAGTCGTCACACTGCTTCGGGTGTTTGGAGCGCAAACTATTCTTGTGTTCATCGACATACGGGGTCACCAAGGTAGATTTCTATAGAACTGTGTGGTGTGCTTGAGACCAAGAATGCCCGTCCCTGGATATTATTGAGTCCTCTCCTAGCATGCCTTTTCTAGTCAGTCTCCCATCATACCGCGATTTAGGGAGACCTATCTTCTTAAGGCCAGGAATGAAGTCAGTACAAAACCCAATGACATCCTCTGTTTGATGGCCCATGGAGATGCTTCCTTCTGGCCTAGCACAGTTACGGACATATTTCTTTAGGACTCCCATGAACCTCTCAAAGGGGAACATATTGTGTAGAAATACGGGGACCAGAATGACAATCTCGTCGACTAGATGAACTAGGACGTGCGTCATGATATTGAAGAAGGATGGTGGGAACACCAGCTCGAAACTGACAAGACATTGCGCCACATCATTCCTTAGCCTTGGTATGATTGTTGGATCGATCACCTTCTGAGAGATTGCATTGGGGAATGCACATAGCTTCACAATGGCTAATCGAATGTTTTCTGGTAGAAGCCCCCTGAATGCAACCGGAAGCAGTTGCGTCATAATTAATCACATGGCAGTCATGAGACTTTAGGTTCTGGAACTTTTTCTCTGGAATATTTATTATTCCCTTTATATTCGATGAGAAGCCAGTCGGGACCTTCATACTGAGCAGGCATTAAAAAAAGATTTCCTTCTCTTCTTTGGTAAGAGCGTAGCTGGCAGGACCTTCATACTGCTTTGGAGGGATGCCATCTTTTTCGTGCAAACGTTGGAGGTCCTCCCGTGCCTCAGGTGTATCTTTTGACTTCCCATACACGCCCAAGAAGCCTAACATGTTCACGCAAAGGTTCTTCGTCACGTGCATCACGTCGATTGAAGAACGTACCTCTAGCTCTTTCCAATAGGGTAGGTCCCAAAATATAGATTTCATCTTCCACATGGGTGCGCGTTCCTAAGCGTCATTTGGAACAGCTAGTCCGTCGGGACCCTTTCCAAATATTACGTGTAAATTAGAGACCATAGCAAGTACGTGATTACCGATACGCATGGCGGGCTTCTTCCGGTGATCTGCCTCGCCTTTGAAATGCTTGCCTTTCTTTCGACATTGATGGTTGGTCGGGAGAAATCGACGATGGCCCAGGTACACATTCTTCCTGCATCTGTCCAGGTATATACTTTTGGTGTCAGCTAAATAGTGCGTGCATGCATGGTATCCCTTCTTTGTCTGTACCGAAAGGTTACTGAGAGCGGGCCAATCATTGATGGTCATGAATAGCAACACATTTAGGTCAAATTCTTCCCCCATGTGCTCATCCCATGCACGTACACCTGTTCCATTCCACAGCTGTAAGAGTTCTTCAACTAATGGCCTTAGGTACACATCAATGTCGTTGCCGGGTTGCTTAGGGCCTTGAATGAGAATTGGCATCATAATGAACTTCCGCTTCATGCACATCCAAGGAGGAAGGTTATACATACATAGAGTCATGGGCCAGGTGCTGTGATTGCTGCTCTGCTCCCCAAAAGGATTAATGCCATCCGCGCTTAAAGCAAACCATACGTTCCTTGGGTCACTTGCAAACTCAGCCCAGAACTTTCTCTCGATTTTTCTCCACTGCGACCCATCAGCGGGTGCTCTCAACTTCCCGTATTTCTTACGGTCCTCACTGTGCCATCGCATCAACTTGCCATGCTCTTTGTTTCTGAACAGTCATTTCAACCGTGGTATTATAGGAGCATACCACATCACCTTCGCAGGAACCCTCTTCCTGCGGGGCTCGCCCTCAACATTGCTACCTCTTGAGCTTGCGTTGGATTTCCCGAAAGAGGAAAGGATGATGCAGCAGAGTAGCGTAAGTATTTCCCCCAGTTTTTGAGAACCAAGGTATCAATCCAGTAGGAGACCACGCGCAAGTCCCTCGTACCTACACAACACAAAGAGCTCCTCGCAACCAACGCGATTAGGGGTTGTCAATCCCTTCACGGTCACTTACGAAAGTGAGATCCGATAGATACTATTTTTGGTATTTTTGGTATAGAGATGCAAAGTAAAAGTAAAAGGCAACGTAAAAGCAAAATAAAAGTGATGGAGATTGATATGATGAGAATAGACCCGGGGGCCATAGGTTTCACTAGTGGCTTCTCTCGAGAGCATAAGTATTCTACGGTGGGTGAACAAATTACTGTTGAGCAATTGGCAGAATTGAGCATAGTTATGAGAATATCTAGGCATGATCATGTATATAGGCATCACGTCCGTGACAAGTAGATCGAAACGATTCAGCATCTACTACTATTACTCCACTCATCGACCGCTATCCAGCATGCATCTACAGTATTAAGTTAAAAATAGAGTAACGCTTTAAGCAAGATGACATGATGTAGAGAGATAAATTCATGCAATATGAAATAAACCCCATCTTATTATCCTCGATGGCAACGATACAATACGTGCCTTGCTGCCCCTTCTGTCACTGGGAAAGGACACCGCTAGATCGAACCCAAAGCTAAGCACTTCTCCCATGGCAAGAACTACGAATCTAGTTGGCCAAACCAAACGGATAATTCGAAGAGACTTGCAAAGATAACCAATCATACATAAAAGAATTCAGAGAAGATTCAAATATTATTCATAGATAGACTTGATCATAAACCCACAATTCATCGGTCTCAACAAACACACCGCAAAAAGAAGAAGAATACATCGAATAGATCTCCACAAGAGAGGGGGAGAACATTGTATTGAGATCCAAAAAGAGAGAAGAAGCCATCTAGCTACTAACTATGGACCCGAAGGTCTGAGGTAAACTACTCACACTTCATCGGAGAGGCTATGATGATGTAGAAGCCCTCCGTGATGACGGCCCTCTCCGGCGGATCTCCGGAACAGGCCCCAAGATGGGATCTCGTGGATACAGAAAGTTGCGGCGGTGGAATTAGGTTTTTGGCTCCTGTTCTGTTCGTTTGGGGGTACGTGGATATATATAGGGGGAAGAAGTACGTCGGTGGAGCGTCGAGGGGCCCACGAGGCGGGGGGCGCCCCCTACCCTCGTGACCGCCTCTAGCGTTCCTTGGCGTAGGGTCCAAGTCTCCTGTGTCATATTCGGGAAGAAAATCACGTTCCAAAAAGGATTTTTCTGTTTGGACTCCGTTTGATATTCCGTTTCTTCGAAACACTGAAATAGGCAAAAAAACAGCAATTCTGGGCTGGGCCTCCGGTTAATAGGTTAGTCCCAAAAATAATATAAAAGTGGAAAATAAAGCCCATTATAGTCCAAAACAGTAGATAATATAGCATGGAGCAATCAAAAATTATAGATACGTTGGAGACATATCAGGCATCCCCAAGCTTAATTCCTGCTCGTCCTCGAGTAGGTAAATGCTAAAAAGAGAATTTTTCATGCGGAGTGCTACTTGGCATAATTTCAATGCAAATTTCTTAATTGTGGTATGAATATTCAGATTAGAAAGATTCAAGACAAAAGTTCATATTGACATAAAGAATAATAATACTTCAAGCATACTTAATAAAGCAATTATGTCTTCTCAAAATAACATGGCCAAAGAAAGTTATCCCTACAAAATCATATAGTCTGGCTATGCTCTATCTTCACCACACATAGTATTTAAATCATGCACAACCCCGATGACAAGCCAAGCAATTGTTTCATACTCTAACTTTTTCAAAACTTTTTCGATCTTCACGCAATACATGAGCGTGAGCCATGGATATAGCACTTATATGGAATAGAATGGTGGTTGTGGAGAAGACAAAAAAGAGGGGAAGATAGTCTCATATCAACTAGGCGTATCAACGGGCTATGGAGATGCCCATCAATAGATATCAATGTGAGTGAGTAGGGATTGCCATGCAACGGATGCACTAGAGCTATAAGTATATGAAAGCTCATCAAAAGAAACTAAGTGGGTGTGCATCCAACTCGCTTGCTCACGAAGACCTAGGGCAATTTGAGGAAGCCCATCATTGGAATATACAAGCCAAGTTCTATAATGAAAAATTCCCACTAGTATATGAAAGCGACATAATGAGGGACTCTCTATAATGAAGATCATGGTGCTACTTTGAAGCACAAGTGTGGTAAAATGATAGTAGCATTGTCCCTTCTCTCTTTTATCTCTCATTTTTTTATTTGGGCCATTACTCTTTTTTTATGGCCTCTTTTTTTTGTCCGGAGTCTCATCCCGACTTATGGGGGAATCATACTCTCCATCATCCTTTCCTCACTTGGGACAATGCTCTAAAAAATGATGATCATCACACTTTTATTTTTCTTACAACTCACAATTACAACTCGATACTTAGAACAAATATGACTCTATATGAATGCCTCCGGCGGTGTACCGAGATATGCAATGAATCAAGAGTGACATGTACGAAATAATTATGAACGGTGGCTTTGCCACAAATATGATGTCAACTACATGATCATGCTAGCAATATGACAATGATGGAGCGTGTCATAATAAGCGAAACGGTGGAAAGTTGCATGGCAATATATCTCGGAATGGCTATGGAAATGCCATGATAGGTAGGTATGGTGGCTGTTTTGAGGAAGGTATATGGTGGGTGTATGATACTGGCGAAAGGTGCGCGGTATTAGAGAGGCTAGCAATGGTGGAAGGTTGGGAAAAAGGGCATATAATGCATGGACTCAACATTAGTCATAAAGAACTCATATACTTATTGCAAAAATCTAGAAGTTATCAAAGAAAAGTATTACGCGCATGCTCCTAGGGGGATAGATTGCTAGGGAAAGACCATCGCTCGTCCCCGACCGCCACTCATAAGGAAGACAATCAATAAATAAATCATGCTCCGACTTCATCACATAACGGTTCACCATACGTGCATGCTACGGAAATCACAAACTTTAACACAAGTATTCTTTAAATTCACAACTACTAAACTAGCATGGCTCTAATATTATCACCTCCATATCTCAAAACAATTATCATGCTTCAATCTTCTCTTATTATTCAACACACTCAAAAGAAAATTTCACAAATCATGAATACCAAGCATATTAACATTAAGCAATTTACCATGCTATTAAGACTCTCAAAATAATTTAAGTGAAGCATGAGAGATCAATAGTTTCTTTAAAACAAACCACCACCGTGCTCTAAAAGATCTAAGTGAAGCACATAGAGCAAAATTATAACGCTCAAAAGATATAAGTGAAGCACATTGAGCAAAACTACATAGCTCAAAAGATATAAGTGAAGCACATAGAGTATTCTATCAAATTCCAATTTATATATGGCTCTCTCAAAAGGTGTGTACAGAAAAGATGATTGTGGCACACTAACAAACAAAGACACAAATAATACAAGACGCTCCAAGCAAAACACATATCATGTTGGTGAATAAAAATATAGCTCCAAGTAAATTACCGATGGAAGTGGACGAAAGAGGGGATGCCTTCCGGGGCATCCCCAAGCTTTGACTTTTTGGTGTCCTTGGATTATATCGGGGGTGCCATGGGCATCCCCAAGCTTACGCTCTTGCCACTCCTTGTTCCATAACCCATCAAAAGAATTCACCCAAAACTTGAAAACTTCACAACACAAAACTCAACAGAAATCTTGTGAGCTCCATTAGAGAAAGAAAACAAAATACTACTTCAAAGTAATGTAATGAACTCATTCTTTATTTATATTGGTGTTAAACCTACTGTATTCCAATTTCTCTATGGATCATAACATATTTTACTAACCATAGATTCATCAAAATAAGCAAACAACACACAAAAAACAGAATCTGTCAAAAACAGAACAGTCTGTAGTAATCTATAACTAACGCAAACTTCTGGAACCCAAAAAATTATACCAAACTTATACGACCTAGACAATTTGTTTATTGATCAGCAGCATTTGGAATCATTATTTTATCACGTTCTGATGATTTTTAATAATTCGGGCACTGAACGCAAAGTTTCTGGAAATTACAGCAAGATCAAATAACTATCATCCAAGAAGATCCAATAGGTCTATCTTGGCACAAACACTAATTAAAACACAAAACCACATCCAAACAGAAGGTAGATGGGTTATTTATTCCCTAACAGAAGAAAAACACAAAAACTAAAAATAAAATTGGGTTGCCTCCCAACAAGCGCTATCGTTTAACGCCCCTAGCTAGGCATAAAAGCGAGGGTAGATCTAGGTATTGCCATCTTTGGAAGGCAATCCATAATTGGCTCCAATGCTAGTTTCATATGTCAATTTTATTTTCTTTCTTGGAAAGTGTTCCATGCCCTTTTTTAATGGAAATTGGAATCTAATATTCCCTTCCTTCATATCAATAATCGCACCAACCGTTCTAAGGAAAGGTCTACCAAGAATAATAGGGCAAGAAGGATTGCAATCTATATCAAGAACAATGAATCTACGGGCACATAATTCCTATTAGCAACAATAAGAACATAATTAATCCTTCCCATAGGTTTCTTAATAGTGGAATCCGCAAGATGCAAGTTTAGAGAGCAATCATCAAAATCGCTGAAATCTAGCAAATCACACAAAGTTTTGGGGATAGTTGAGACACTAGCACCCAAATCACACAAAGCATAAAACTCATGATCTCTAATTTTAATTTTAATAGTAGGTTCCCACTCATCATAGAGTTTTCTAGGGATAAAAACTTTTAACTCAAGCTTTTCTTCATAAGATTGCATCAAGGCATCAACAATATGTTCGGTAAAGGCTTTCTTTTGACTATAAGCATGTGGAGAATTTAGCACGGCTTGAAACAAGGAAATACAATAAATCAAAGAGCAACTTTCATAATTAAATTCCTTGAAATCCAATATAGTGGGTTTAGCAACATCTAGGGTTTTATTTCTTTCAATCCCACTTTCATCAATTTCATCATAATGATCTAAATACTCCAAATTTTTAGAACGCCTTCTAGGTAAAGGAAGATCATATTCAGTTTCATCAAGATTCATATTGCAAAACAAAGATTTGATAGGAGACACATCAATAACTGTTAGGTCTTCATCTTGATTTTCATAGTTATTGGAAGAACACGCTTTAATAAAGGCATCTTTGGAAGCACGCATCCTAGCGGTTCTTTCCTTGCACTCATCAATGGAAATTCTCATGGCTTTGAGAGACTCATTGATATCATGCTTAGGAGGAATAGACCTAAGCTTTAAAGAATCAACCTCAAGAGAAATTCTATCAATGTTCCTAGCCAAATCATCAACATTAAGTAATTTCTCTTCAAGAAAAGCATTAAAATTATTTTGTGAATTCATAAACTCTTTAACACTACTCTCAAATTCAGAGGGCATCTTATTATAATTTCCATAAGAGTTGTTGTAGGAATTTCCATAATTATTAGAAGGATTACTAGGATAAGGCCTAGGATTAAAATTCCCTCTATACGCGTTTTTACCAAAATTATTCCTACCAACAAAATTCACAACCATAGATTCATTATTATTCTCAATCAAAGTAGACAAAGGCATATCATTAGGATCAGAAGAAACACCCTTAGTAGCAAATAATTTCATAAGTTCATCCATCTTTCCACTCAAAACATTGATTTCTTCTATCGCATGCACTTTTTTATTAGAAGATCTTTCAGTGTGCCATTGAGAATAATTAACCATAATATTATCTAGGAGTTTAGTAGCATCTCCTAAAGTGATTTCCATAAAAGTGCCTCCCGTGGCCGAATCTAAAAGATTTCTAGAAGCAAAATTCAATCCGGCATAAATTTTTTGTATAATCATCCATAAATTCAAACCATGAGTAGGGCAATTACGTATCACTAATTTCATTCTCTCCCAAGCTTGTGCAACATGTTCATGATCAAGTTGCTTAAAATTCATAATGTCGTTTCTAAGAGAGATGATCTTAGAGGGAGGAAAATACTTAGAGATAAAAGCATCTTTGCACTTGTTCCAAGAATCAATACTATTTTTAGGCAAATACGAAGACCAAGCTTTAGCATGATCTCTAAGCGAAAAGGAAATAGCTTTAATTTAACGACGTCATTATCGACATCTTTTTTCATTTGCATATCACATAAATCAACGAAGCTATTCAGATGAGTAGCGACATCTTCACTAGGAAGGCCGGCGAATTGATCTTTCATAACAAGATTCAACAAGGCAGTATTGATTTCACAAGATTCAGTATTGGCAAGAGGAGCAATCGGAGTGCAAAGGAAATCATTATTGTTGGTATTGGTGAAGTCACACAATTTAGTGGTATCTTGAGCCATTGCGACAAACAAGCAATCCAACACACGAGCAAACAAAAGGCAAGGGAGAAAAAGGCAAACGGAGAAGGAGAAGGAGAAGGAGAAGGAGAGGGCGAATAAAATGGCAAGGGTGAAGTGGGGGAGAGGAAAACGAGAGGCAAATGCAACTAATGTAATGCGGAAGATAGGGATTGTGATGGGTACTTGGTATGTTGACTTTTTGCGTAGACTCGCCGGCAACGGCGCCAGAAATTCTTCTTGCTACCTCTTGAGCTTGCGTTGGATTTCCCCAAAGAGGAAAGGATGATGAACCAAAGTAGCGTAAGTATTTCCCTCAGTTTTTGAGAACCAAGGTATCAATCCAGTAGGAGACCACACACAAGTCCCTCGTACCTACACAACGCAGAGAGCTCCTTGCAACCAATGCGATTAGGGGTTGTCAATCCCTTCACAGTCACTTACGAAAGTGAGATCCGATAGATAATATTTTTGGTGTTTTTGGTATAGCGATGCAAAGTAAAAGTAAAAGGCAAAGTAAAAGCAAAATAAAAGTGATGGAGATTGATATGATGAGAATAGACCCGGGGGCCATAGGTTTCACTAGTGGCTTCTCTCGAGAGCATAAGTATTATACGGTGGGTGAACAAATTACTGTTGAGCAATTGACAGAATTGAGCATAGTTATGAGAATATCTAGGCATGATCATGTATATAGGCATCACGTCCGTGACAAGTAGGTCGAAACGATTCTGCATCTACTACTATTACTCCACTCATCGACTGCTATCCAGCATGCATCTAGAGTATTAAGTTAAAAACAGTGTAACGCTTTAAGCAAGATGACATGATGTAGAGAGATAAATTCATGCAATATGAAATAAACCCCATCTTGTTATCCTCGATGGCAACGATACAATATGTGCCTTGCTGCCCCTTCTATCACTGGGAAAGGACACCGCAAGATCGAACCCAAAGCTAAGCACTTCTCCCATGGCAAGAGCTACCAATCTAGTTGGCCAAACCAAACGGATAATTCGAAGAGACTTGCAAAGATAACCAATCATACATAAAAGAATTCAGAGAAGATTCAAATATTATTCATAGATAGACTTGATCATAAACCCACAATTCATCGGTCTCAACAAACACACCGCAAAAAGAAGAAGATTACATCGAATAGATCTCCACAAGAGAGGGGGAGAACATTGTATTGAGATCCAAAAAGACAGAAGAAGCCATCTAGCTACTAACTATGGACCCGAAGGTCTGAGGTAAACTACTCACACTTCATCGGAGAGGCTACGATGATGTAGAAGCCCTCCGTGATGACGGCCCTCTCCGGCGGAGCTCCGGAACAGGCCCCAAGATGGGATCTCGTGGATACAGAAAGTTGCGGCAGTGGAATTAGGTTTTTGGCTCCTGTCCTGTTCGTTTGGGGGTACGTGGATATATATAGGAGGAAGAAGTACGTCGGTGGAGCGTCGAGGGGCCCACGAGGCAGGGGGGCGCGCCCTAGGGGGGGTGCGCCCCCTACCCTCGTGACCGCCTCTGGCGTTCCTTGGCGAAGGGTCCAAGTCTCCGATGTCATATTCGGGAAGAAAATCATGTTCCAAAAAGGATTTTTCTGTTTGGACTCCGTTTGATATTCTGTTTCTTCGAAACACTGAAATAGGCAAAAAACAGCAATTCTAGGCTGGGCCTCCGGTTAATAGGTTAGTCCCAAAAATAATATAAAAGTGGAAAATAAAGCCCAATATAGTCCAAAACAGTAGATAATATAGCATGGAGCAATCAAAAATTATAGATACGTTGGAGACGTATCAAACATCACCAGGGTCATCTCGTCTGATCTTATACCGCAATGCACCGCATATCGGGCATGCGTTCAAATCCTTGTACGCACCGCGGTAGAGGATGCGGTCATTACGACATGCATGTATCTTCTCCACCTCCAATCCTAGAGGGCATACGACCTTCTTTCCTGTGTACGTACTGTCGGGCATGCAATTCGTTATCCTTTGGAAGCTTCTTCAATATTTTCAGTAGCTTCTCAAATCCTTTGTCAGGCACATCATTCTCTGCCTTCCACTGCAGCAATTCCAGTACGGTATCGAGCTTTGTGTTTCCATCTTCGCAATTGGGGTACAACCCTTTTTTGTGATCCTCTAACATGCGATCGAATTTGAGCTTCTCTTTTTCACTTTCGCACTTTTCCCTTGCATCAACAATGACCCGGCGGAGATCATCATTGGGCACATCGTTTGGTTCCTCTGGATCTTCAGCTTCCTCTTGATCTTTAGCTTCCCCCGTTGCAGCATCACCGTATTCAGGGGGCACATAGTTGTCATCGTCCTCTTATTCTTCGTTGTCTTCCATCATAACACCTATTTCTCCGTGCTTCGTCCAAACATTATAGTGTGGCATGAAACCCTTATAAAGCAGGTGGGTGTGAAGGATTTTCTTGTCAGAGTAAGACCTTGTATTCCCACAATTAGAGCATGGACAACACATAAAACCATTCTGCTTGTTTGCCTCAGCCACTTCGAGAAAATTATGCACGCCCTTAATGTACTCAGAGGTGTGTCTGTCACCGTACATCCATTGCCGGTTCATCTGCGTGCATTATATATAATTATGTGTGTCAAAAGTAAGAAAATTAGACAAGTATCTATCTAAAGTAAGATTTTTTTTCTTTCAGAAAGAAGATAAGAACAAGAGGCTCACCACGGTGGTGCGGGCGACGAGATCGGCGCGGGCGATCGACGGCGGTGAAGACGAGGACGGGGCATGACGGACCGCTAAATCTAGACAAATCTCGAGGAAAATGGAGCTTGGAGGTCGAGCTTCGAGAGGAGAAAGCTTAACTAGTGTGGCTCAGCCATTTCATCGAACACCGCACATGCATAAGAGGTGAGCTAGAGCACCCAAATGCCCTTCCTCGCCGACCAGCAAAAAACAGAGCACTGTGGAGTGCTCTGCTCGCCGGCGATGGGGTATATATAGGCAACTCATTTGTCCCGGTTCGTGGCTAGAACCGGGACTAAAGGCCATCCTTTTGTCCCGGTTCCTTCCACGAACCGGGACCAATGGTTGTGGGCCAGGAGCAAGGCTCATTGGTCCCGGTTCGCGCCCAGAGCCGGGACAAATGGGCCCAGACGAACCGGGACCAATGCCCACGAGGTCCCGGCCGGCCCCCTAGGCTCACGAACCGGGACAAATGCCTCCATTGGTCCCGATTCGTGGCAGAACCGGGACTAATGGGCTGGCCAGGCCCGAATGAAAGCCCCTTTTTCTACTAGTGTCTGTGATTATATTTTGGAGTATTACTTTGGATATCATGCTGCCTTTGGATTATTAGTGGTTAGTATGATTATTTTCATGATACTAGTTGACGTTCTGTTGCTTGGAGTATTATTTTCGGAGATGATGTTTACATGTGGATCTTAGCCGAATAGCTTTATTCTTGTTATTAGAGTAGTAGGATTATTGTTTTCGGATTTATCATGATAGTAGTGTTATGTTGTCCTCGGAGTATTTTGGTATGATGATATTATGTTCAGATTATTTGTTGGATATTGCTATGGCTTGGATTATAGTTTGATAGTTGATATCAGAATATCAGTCATTCCTGTTATATTTTGGGGATAAATTCCGTCATTAAGTTGGTCAGGTGCCACCGAACCGAGCTTTTCCAGTGCAACCACATTTGCCATTATGGGAAGGCCCTAATGCGGTCTATTGTCCTGCCTCTCACCGGTGCCTCCAACGAGGGAAGGTTATGGGTGTGCGGTACCCTGGCCCGGTATGCAGACATAACCTTGTGTGCCCGTAGTTGTTGTTAGGCACCTTTTTTTCCCCGTTTGGGACGTTTATGTTTTGGCCACGACGGTGGTCGTTGTGTCTTTGGTAGACACAGGGCCACCCAGGACTAGCTCAAAGGGGAGTGAGTCGGAGTGGCCGGGATAGTGTCATGGCAGAAGATCGGTTTTGTAGGAACGCCGTTGGTCCACCCGAATGGGAGGTCAAGGCCATGGGTTCTGTGGTGTGGGTAAAGTGCGCTACCTCTGTAGAGTGTGTGTGTTTAATCTATCGATATCTACGTCCTCGGTCATGGGCATAAGTTCGTACTAAGTCACACCGTTCGATCAACACTCACATGACGGAATGACTTATAGGTGATATACATTTATATATTGATATATGTGAGCAGTACAGATTGGCAAGATGTTGATGATGATGTTGGAGACCAAGTGTTGGTCATGGTAGTGATCGTCAGAAAGATCACCATTTGGTTTTGATCACGAGGTGATCGAGGTGGTATATTGCTTGGCCGGTTAGCCAAGAGAGATATGGTTATGGAGATCTGAGATGGTGATTTATCAGTATTGTATCAGTTTCATACCATGCTTAGTAGTTGTTGTCATATCATGGTAGATGTTAATATAATTAATATGTTAATGCTATGTTATTGTCTTGCCTTGATGTTTATGGTTGTTGTGGGCTTGCAAGTACATTCAATGTACTGACCTGGCGTGTCATGCCAGATTGCAGGTGATGCCATGATTGCTTGCTTGCTTGTCGAGGTTGCCGTGCGTGCGAGCTAGATCGTGTCCCAGCCAGAGTCCCTGCGGAGTGGAGTACACCACCTTCGTCGTTGTTCCGCTGCTAGAAGTATTCCGCTGCTACAAGTTGTTTCGCTGCTAGCATAGAGCAAGTGTAGTATCGCAGGCGTAGTGTCACCATGCTGATGTGCTTCTTTGTAACATCAGACCCTTGTATTATTATTCTTGTAATAAGAGATGATTTGTTCTATGTCAAGCAGTGTCGTATTCCAGAGACTTTTCCTCGATCTCTGGGCTGGAATACGGGGCGTTCCGGTTTCTCTGAGCCGGGGTGCCACACTGAAATACCCTTGCATAAAAACACAATAGTGAGAGTATGGGTGAAGTGTGTGTAGAACTAGTGCACAGTAAAAGTAGCAGATAGTAGGTGGCCGAAAAATAAATGACAGGAGACATATGATAGCTCTACAACATTGAATGGCAAACAAAATTAGATTCTACTCCGTATGATTTTGTAATATATGAGCACAGGAAATGCAGGTACTCCTCCAGCAAACCACCACACGTGGTCATATCAAGATAACAGTCAACTGAAAATAAATAGATCAGTCAATTTTTCTAATGAACCGTCCGATCTATAAGAACGGGCAGATGGCCTTCGTCTACCTCCCGCAAGTCACTGTTGACGATCTTTCTCGAACCGCCAACGACCATCGGCCCTGACCCCTACCTCCGCCGCCCCACCCTCCACTCGACCTCACACCACCGCCATGCTTGGCAGTGCCCCCAGGCCATCCCTTTAATCCCAGCCGACCTCCAGATCAGGCACCAGTAGCTCTAGGCCCCACACGCCCCTAAGATAAACACCGAGGCGCTACTTCCCAGGCATAATAGGCAGACTAGCGCCTGTTACGCCGGGGAATGCTTCCGTTAATTGGGAATCAACTGACCTGGAATTGAAGTTCAGGGGGGCGACGGACCTCTAGCTAAGGTGAAATAGTATATGAGGAGAAACCTTGTGCATCACGAGTTACTAGGAACATATATTATCAAGAAGAAGTGGTCAACTAGTGTCTTCTGTGGGATGAATACCGTGCAAGAAGACACGTAAGATTTGCGCAAATAAGGGAAGAGGAGTACCCTTATCGGTTGCCAGTGTGGTCTCCTCCATATGTCGCGGCGATCTTCTTTTTTATCCCGGGGGAACGGATGTTTTGGAGAACCGTGGATCCTTGGACAAACACATGGCCAAATTGTTGACTGTGTTACCATGGTCGTATATCGATGGAGGGGAAGCAGATCCGAGGCGGCGAAAGATGGCGTAGCAGGAACAGCTCCGGTGCTGTGGAGGGTGGCGAAGTTGGAGCGGCAACAGTGAGGCGCAGGACGGTGTGGTTGAACTAGCTCGGGTACGGACGGCTCGGCCTCGGCTTCAACTACTAGCTGTGGAGGGCGTTGCGGTTGAGGTTGCGGTGGACGACAACGTCCGGGTATCGGCTCCAACGTGATGGAGGAGGGCGGCGGTTGATGGGTGGGATGGGGTGGCGGATGGAGGACGCCGGGGTTTCGCGGCTGGTGGAGAGGTAGTTTTTGCACCCACAGAGTACGAATGGGAATCGGACGAGTGGGCGGGGGGGGGGGAGGGGGAGAACCATGTTTCGGTTTGGGACACGCTTGTTTTTGGCTTTTTTGAACAGAAGATGGGACGCACTTGTTTGAAATTTGGGGAAAGTACAAACTTTGCCCCCCTCTTAAATTTCGGACCTACTGCGGGTCGGGGGTAGGATGGTAATCCCAGGTGTCCCAAATAGTGGGCGGGAGCGATTTCGGCCGCGCGCATGTGTGCTTAGGCGGCCATTGTGTATGAATGTTTTTCGGAGGCGGTTGCGTGGCGTCTAGATGAAGCTACAAACCTACCCCGTTTTAGACCTTTGGACATCGGGCCAGTAGGTTTCACGGGTCAGAGTTATTAGAAAAGTAATTTCCTTGTACTACCAAACATTGGTCTCACACGGTTTCGGGCGAGTAGAGGCTCTTTTGGCGCTTCATTCGAAATTTTGAAACACAAGCATTCACGTTTAGAGTACTCTTGAACTTTGAGGATTGACCTAAATAGACAACGTTAAATTTGACCATGTATGTTTGAAAACCTCATTAAATTATCCGCTTCTTTTTGAAATTTTGACACATGAAAATCCTATAACTACGATTATTTTGGAATGGAGGAGCTAAATTTGAATCTATTTTTTACACGACTACATATGATATTATGTACAAAATCAGAGCAAAGATTGGTGCCCCCATAATTTAGGTATGATTTACAAATGCCATGATATCAAATTCAAATAACTGAATGGACTTCATGTTGAATTCGATTTTTTTAAACCACCTTAAGTTGAATTCAAATGTATGCTAGTTCATAGGTAGCTATTTATAATGTTCATTGTGTAACTTTCATATGTATAATGTGTTGGGGAACGTAGCAGAAATTCAAAATTTTCCTACCTGTCACCAAGATCTATCTATGGAGAGACCAGCAACGAGGGGAAGGAGAGTGCATCTACATACCCTTGTAGATCGTTAAGCGGAAGCGTTCAAGAGAACGGGGTTGATGGAGTCGTACTCGTCGTGATCCAAATCACCGATGATCCTAGTGCTGAACGGATGGCACCTCCGCGTTCAACACACGTACAGCCCGACGATGTCTCCCACACCTTGATCCAGCAAGGAGAGAGGGAGAGGTTGAGGAAGACTCCATCCAGCAGCAGCACAACGGCGTGGTGGTGGTGGAGGAGTGTGGCAATCCTGCAGGGCTTCACCAAGCACCACGGGAGAGGAGAAGTACTTGGGAGAAGGGGAGGGCTGCACCAGAACATTCGCATGGCTGCCCTCCCACCCCCCACATATATATAGGGACAAGGGAGAGGGGGGGAGGCGCAGCCTTGGCCCTTCCTCCAAGGAAGGGTGCGGCTAGGAGGAGTCCCTCCTCCCCAAGGCACCTCGGAGGTGCCTTCCCCCTTTAGGACTCTTCCTATCCCTCATCTCTTAGCGCATGGGCCTCTTGGGGCTGGTGCCCTTGGCCCATATAGGCCAAGGCGCACCCCCTACAGCCCATGTGCCCCCCCGGGGCAGGTGGCCCCACCCGGTGGACCCACGGGACCCTTCCGGTGGTCCCGGTACAATACCTGTGACCCCGAAACTTGTCCGGTGACCAAAACAGGACTTTCCATATATAAATCTTTACCTCCGGACCATTCCGGAACTCCTCGTGACGTCCGGTATCTCATCCATGACTCCGAACAACATTCGGTAACCACATACAAACTTCCTTTATAACCCTAACGTCATCGAACCTTAAGTGTGTAGACCCTACGGGTTCGGGAGACATGCAGACATGACCGAGACGTTCTCCGGTCAATAACCAACAGCGGGATCTGGATACCCATGTTGGTTCCTACATGTTCCACGATGATCTCATCGGATGAACCACGATGTCAAGGACTTAATCAATCCCGTATACAATTCCCTTTGTCTATCGGTACGATACTTGCCCGAGATTCGATCGTCGGTATCCCGATACCTTGTTCAATCTCGTTACCGGCAAGTCTCTTTACTCGTTCCGTAACACATCATCCCGTGATCAACTCCTTGATCACATTGTGCACATTATGATGATGTCCTACCGAGTGGGCCCAGAGATACCTCTCCGTCACACAGAGTGACAAATCCCAGTCTCGATTCGTGCCAACCCAACAGACACTTTCGGAGATACCCGTAGTGTACCTTTATAGCCACCCAGTTACGTTGTGACATTTGGCACACCCAAAGCACTCCTACGGTATCCGGGAGTTGCACAATCTCATGGTCTAAGGAAATGATACTTGACATTAGAAAAGCTTTAGAATACGAACTACACGATCTAGTGCTATGCTTAGGATTGGGTCTTGTCCATCACATCATTCTCCTAATGATGTGATCCCGTTATCAACGACATCCAATGTCCATGGTCAGGAAACTGTAACCATCTATTGATCAATGAGCTAGTCAATTAGAGGCTTACGAGGGACATGGTGTTGTCTATGTATCCACACATGTATCTGAGTTTCCTATCAATACAATTCTAGCATGGATAATAAACGATTATCATGAGCAAGGAAATATAATAATAATCAATTTATTATTGCCTCTAGGGCATATTTCCAACAGTCTCCCACTTGCACTAGAGTCAATAATCTAGTTCACATCGATATGTGATTAACACTCAAGGTCACATCCCCATGTGACTAACACCCAAAGAGTTTACTAGAGTCAATAATCTAGTTCACATTTACCATGTGATTAACACTCGATGAGTTCTGGGTTTGATCATGTTGTGCCTATGAGAGAGGTTATAGTCAACGGGTCTGAACCTTTCAGATCCGTGTGTGCTTTACAAATCTCTATGTCATCTCCTAGATGCAGCTACCACGCTTTATTTGGAGCCATTTCAAATAACTGTTCTACTTGGAGCTATTCTAAATCGTTGCTCCATTATACGTATCTGGTATCTCTACTCAGAGCTATCCGGATAGGTGTTAAGCTTGCATCGACGCAACTCTTTACGTCGAACTCTTTATCACCTCCATAACCGAGAAACATATCCTCATTCCTCTAAGGATAATTTTGACCGCTATCTAGTGATCTACTCCTAGATCACCTTCGTACCCTCTAGCCAGACATGTGGCAAGGCACACATCAGGTGCGGTACACAGCATAGCATACTATGGAGCCTATGTCTAAGCACAGGGGACGACCTTCGTCCTTTCTCTCTGTTCTGCCGTGGTCGAGCTTTAAGTCTTAACTTCGTACCTTACAACTCAGGCAAGAACTCCTTCTTTGACTGATCCATCTTGAACACCTTCAAGATCATGTCAAGGTATGTGCTCATTTGAAAGTACCATTAAGCGTTTTGATCTATCCTTATAGATCTTGATGCTCAATGTTCAAGTACCTTAATCCAGGCTTTCCATTGAAAAACACTTTCCAAATAACCCTATATGCTTTCCAGAAATTCTACGTCATTTCTGATCAACAATATGTCATACACTCATCAGAAATTCTATAGTGCTCCCACTCACTTCTTTGGAAATACAAGTTTCTCATAAACTTTGTATCTACCCAAAATCTTTGATCATCTCATCAAAGCATACATTCCAACTCCGAGATGCTTACTCCAGTCCTCAGAAGGATTGCTGGAGCTTTGCATACTTATTAGCATCTTTCAGGATTGTTAAAACCTTCTGGTTGTATCACATACATCCTTTCCTCAAGAAAATCGTCGAGGAAACAATGTTTTGACATCCTATCTGCAAGATTTCATAAATAATGCTGTAATTGCTAATATAATTCCAACAGACTCTTAGCATCGCTACGAGCGAGACAGTCTCACCGTAGTCAACTCCTTGAACTTGTCAGGAAACTTCTTAATGACAAGTCGAGCTTTCTTAATGGTGACATTTACCATCATTGTCCGTCTTCCTTTTAAAATCCATATGTACCTAACAGCCTTACGACCATCAAGTAGTTCTTCCAAAGTCTACACTTTGTTTTCATATATGGATCCTCTCTCGGATTATATGGCCTCGAGCCATTTATCGGAATCCAGGCCCACCATCGCTTCTCCATAGCTCGTAGGTTCATTGTTGTCTAGCAACATGACTTCTAAGACAGGATTACGTACCACTCAGAAGTAGTATGCATCCTTGTCATCCTACGAGGTTTGGGAGTGACTTGATCCGAAGTCTCATGATCAATATCATAAGCTTCCACTTCAATTGGTGTAGGTGCCACAGGAACAACTCTTTGTGCCCTGCTATACACTAGTTGAAGTAACGGTTCAATAACCTCATCAAGTCTCCACCATCCTCCCACTCAATTCCTTCGAGAGAAACTTTTCCTCGAGAAAGGACCGATTCTAGAAACAATCCCTTATTGCTTTCGAATCTGAGATAGGAGGTATACCCAACTGTTTTTGGGTGTCCTATGAAGATGCATTTATCCGCTTTGGGTTCGAGCTTATCAGCCTGAAACTTTTTCACATAAGCATTGCAGCCCCAAACTTTTAAGAAATGACAGCTTAGGTTTCTCTAAACCATAGTTCATACGGAGTCATCTCATCGGAATTACGTGGTGCCCTATTTAAAGTGAATGTGGTTGTCTCTAATGCCTAACCCATAAACTATCATGGTAATTCGATAAGAGACATCATGGTATGCATCATATCCAATAGGGTGCAGTTATGATGTTCGGACACACCATCACACTATGGTGTTCCAGGCTGTATTAGTTGTGAAACAATTTCCACAATGTCTTAATTCTGTGCCAAACTCGTAATTCAGATATTCATCTCTATGATCATATCATAGATCTTTTATCCTCTTGTCACGACGATCTTTCAACTTCACCCTGAAATTACTTGAACCTTTCAATAATTCAGACTCGTGATTCATCAAGTAAATATACTCAACACCTACTCAAATCATCTGTGAAGTAAGAACATAACGATATCCACCACACGCCTCAGCACTCATTGGACTGCACACATCAAAATGTATTACTTCCAATAAGTTGCTTTCTAGTTCCATTTTACTGAAAACGAGCCTTTCAGTCATCTTGCCCATGTGGTATGATTTGCATGTCTCAAGTGATTCAAAATCAAGTGAGTCCAAATGGTCCATTTGCATGGAGTTTCTTTATGCATATACACCAATAGACATGGTTCGCATGTCTCAAACTTTTCAAAAATGAGTGAGTCCAAAGATCCATCAACATGGAGCTTCTTCATGCGTTTTATACCGATATGACTTAAGTGGCAGTGCCACAAGTAGGTGGTACTATCATTACTATCTTATATCTTTTGGCATGAACATGTGTATCACTAAGATCGAGATTCAATAAACTATTCATTTTAGGTGTAGGACCATTGAAGGTATTATTCAAATAAACAGAGCAACCATTATTCTCCTTAAATGAATAACCGTATTGCGATAGACATAATCCAATCATGTCTATGCTCAACGCAAACACCAAATAACAATTATTTAGGTTTAACACCAATCTCGATGGTAGAGGGAGCGTGCGATGCTTGATCATATCAACATTGGAAACACTTCCGACACATATCGTCATCTCACCTTTAGCTAGTCTCCGTTTACTCCGTAGCCTTTTGTTTCGAGTTACTAACACTTAGCAACCGAACCGGTATCTAATACCCTGGTGCTACTAGGAGTACTAGTAAAGTACACAATGTATATCCAATATACTTCTATCGACCTTGCCAGCCTTCTAATCTACCAAGTATCTAGGGTAATTCTGCTCCAGTGGCTGTTCCCCTTATTACAGAAGCACTTAGTCTCGGGTTTGGGTTCAACCTTGGGTTTCTTCATTAGAGCAGCAACTGAATTGCCGTTTCATGAAGTATCCCTTCTTGTCCTTGCCCTTCTTGAAACTAGTGGTTTCACCAACCATCAACAATTGATGCTCCTTCTTGATTTCTACTTTTGTGGTGTCAAACATCACGAATATCTCAAAGATCATCATATATGTCCTCGATATGTTATAGTTCATCATGAAGCTCTAGCAGCTTGGTGGTAATGACTTCGGAGAAACATCACTATCTCATCTGGAAGGTCAACTCCCACTTGATTCAAATGATTGTTGTACTCAGATAATCTGAGCACAAGCTCAACAATTGAGCTTTTCTCCCTTAGTTTGCAGGTTAAGAAAATCGTCGGAGGTCTTATACCTCTTGACGTGGGCACGAGCCTGAAATCCCAATTTCAGCCCTCAAAACATCTCATATGTTTCGCGATGTTTCAAAACGTCTTCGGTGCCTCAACGCTAAACCGTTTAACTGAACTATCACATAGTAATCAAAACGTGTATGTCAGATGTTCACAACATCCACAGACGACGTTCGAGGTTCAGCACACTAAGAGGTGCATTAAGGACATAAGCCTTCTATGAAGCAATGAGGACAATCCTCAGTTTACGGACCTAGTCCGCATAATTGCTACTATCAACTTTCAACTAAATTTTCTCTAGGAACATATCTAAACAGTAGAACTGAAGCGCGAGCTACGACACAATTTGCAAAGACCTTTTTGACTATGTTCAGGATAATTAAGTTCATCTTATGAACTCCCACACAGATAGACATCCCTCTAGTCATCTAAGTGATTACATGATCCGAGTCAACTAGGCCGTGTCCGATCATCACGTGAGACGGACTAGTCAACATCGGTGAACATCTTCATGTTGATCGTATCTACCATACGACTCATGCTCGACCTTTCAGTCTCTTGTGTTCCGAGGCCATGTCTGTACACATGCTAGGCTCGTCAAGTCAACCTAAGTGTTTCGCTGTGTAAATCTGGCTTACACCCGTTGTATGTGAACGTAAGAATCTAACACCCGATCATCACGTGGTGCTTCGAAACAACGAACTGTCGCAACGGTGCATAGTTAGGGGGAACACTTTCTTGAAATTATTATGAGGGATCATCTTATTTACTACCGTCGTTCTAAGTAAACAAGATGCATAAACATGATAAACATCACATGCAATCAAATAGTAGTGACATGATATGGCCAATATCATATAGCTCCTTTGATCTCCATCTTGGGGGCTCCATGATCATCATCGTCACCGGCATGACACCATGATCTCCATCATCATGATCTCCATCATCGTGTCTTCATGAAGTTGTCTCACCAACTATTACTTCTACTACTACAGCTAACGGTTAGCAATAAAGTAAAGTAATTACATGACGTTTATGTTGACACGCAGGTCATAAATAAATTAAGACAACTCCTATGGCTCCTGCCGGTTGTCATACTCATCGACATGCAAGTTGTGATTCCTATTACAAGAACATGATCATCTCATACATCACATATATCATTCATCACATCCTTTGGCCATATCACATCACATAGCATACCCTGCAAAAACAAGTTAGACGTCCTCTAATTGTTGTTTGCATGTTTTACGTGGCTGCTATGGGTTTCTAGCAAGAACGTTTCTTACCTACGCAAAGACCACAACGTGATATGCCAATTTCTATTTACCCTTCATAAGGACCCTTTTCATCGAATCCGATCCGACTAAAGTGGGAGAGACAGACACCTGCCAGCCACCTTATGCAACTAGTGCATGTTTGTCGGTGGAACCGGTCTCACGTAAGCGTACGTGTAAGGTTGGTCCGGGCCGCTTCATCCCACGATGCCGCCGAATCAAGATAAGACTAGTAACGGCAAGATAATTGACAATATCGACGCCCACAACTACTTTGTGTTCTACTCGTGCATAGTAACTACGCAATAGACCTAGCTCATGATGCCACTGTTGGGGAACGTAGCAGAAATTCAAAATTTTCCTACGTGTCACCAAGATCTATCTATGGAGAGACCAGCAACGAGGGGAAGGAGAGTGCATCTACATGCCCTTGTAGATCGCTAAGCGGAAGCGTTCAAGAGAACGGGGTTGATGGAGTCGTACTCGTCGTGATCCAAATCACCGATGATCCTAGTGTCGAACGGACGGCACCTCCGCGTTCAACACACGTACAGCCCGACGATGTCTCCCACGCCTTGATCCAGCAAGGAGAGATGGAGAGGTTGAGGAAGACTCCATCCAGCAGTAGCACAACGGCGTGGTGGTGGTGGAGGAGCGTGGCAATCTTGCAGGGCTTCGCCAAGCACCACGGGAGAGGAGAAGTACTTGGGAGAAGGGGAGGGCTGCACTAGAAAATTCGTATGGCTGCCCTCCCACCCCCCACATATATATAGGGACAAGGGAAAGGGGGGGAGGCGCAGCCTTGGCCCTTCCTCCAAGGAAGGGTGCGGCTAGGAGGAGTCCCTCCTCCCCAAGGCACCTCGGAGGTGCCTTCCCCCTTTAGGACTCTTCCTATCCCTCATCTCTTGGCGCATGGGCCTCTTGGGGCTGGTGCCCTTGGACCATATAGGCCAAGGCGCACCCCCTACAGCCCATGTGGACCCCCGGGGCAGGTGGCCCCACCCGGTGGACCCACGGGACCCTTCCGGTGGTCCCGGTACAATACCGGTGACCCCGAAACTTGTCCGGTGACCAAAACAGGACTTCCCATATATAAATCTTTACCTCCGGACCATTCCGGAACTCCTCGTGACATCCGGGATCTCATCCGGGACTCCGAACAACATTCGGTAACCACATACAAACTTCCTTTATAACCCTAGCGTCATCGAACCTTATGTGTGTAGACCCTACGGGTTTGGGAGACATGCAGACATGACCGAGACGTTCTCCGGTCAATAACCAACAGCGGGATCTAGATACCCATGTTGGTTCCCACATGTTCCACGATGATCTCATCGGATGAACCACGATGTCAAGGACTTAATCAATCCCGTATACAATTCCCTTTGTCTATCGGTACGATACTTGCCCGAGATTCGATCGTCGGTATCCCGATACCTTGTTCAATCTCGTTACCGGCAAGTCTCTTTACTCGTTCCGTAACACATCATCCCGTGATCAACTCCTTGATCACATTGTGCACATTATGATGATGTCCTACCGAGTGGGCCCAGAGATACCTCTCCGTCACACGGAGTGACAAATCCCAGTCTCGATTCGTGCCAACCCAATAGACACTTTCGAGATACCTAGTGTACCTTTATAGCCACCCAGTTACGTTGTGACGTTTGGCACACCCAAAGCACTCCTACGGTATCCGGGAGTTGCACAATCTCATGGTCTAAGGAAATGATACTTGACATTAGAAAAGCTTTAGCATACGAACTACACGATCTTGTGCTAGGCTTAGGATTGGGTCTTGTCCATCACATCATTCTCCTAATGATGTGATCCCGTTATCAACGACATCCAATGTCCATGGTCAGGAAACCGTAACCATCTATTGATCAACGAGCTAGTCAACTAGAGGCTTACTAGGGACATGGTGTTGTCTATGTATCCACACATGTATCTGAGTTTCCTATCAATACAATTCTAGCATGGATAATAAACGATTATCATGAACAAGGAAATATAATAATAATAATCAATTTATTATTGCCTCTAGGGCATATTTCCAACAAATGTGCTTTACACACAACATGAACTATACTCACGTTTATATTCGATTGCTAAAGCGATCATTGTCTGGAGTTCAAAATACTAACTATATGGATCAATTGTGTCGAATAATAACATAGACTTGCTTAAATTTGATAGAATCTAGATGTCTGATGGATCAATGACCGTTCCTTACGCAAATTGCAAATATCATGATCCCATCCTAATATTTGGATACAATTTATATCTTTAATCAATGTGTACAGCAGTCTTTTACGTGTAGTTTCACTCTCCATCGGTGGTCTCTCACACATGCTCACTCACTCTCTCCCGAGGTGTCTTTCTTGCACACATGCTCTCGATATAACCCTCCCTCCCTCTCGTAATCATTTAAGACTGTTTTCACTAACCTTTATCACAAGCACTCTTCCTCTCGCAAGCATACACACGCACAATCCCCATCGACCCTTTCTATATACATAGAACTGCCTACGTGTCAACTGTACTCACATTATCTTTAGGCCTGTCGCTCCCGCATTGTCTTACACCTATCTTCCTAATCGACGAGTATGATTCTAGCAGAGCATTCTGTAGGATGCCCCTTAAAGTTAGGTTGGATGAATAATAATATCAGAGATAAAGGGGTTACCTTAGTCCGAGAACCTAGGGTTACAAATCCTAGCCGGCTTTGTCAGTGGACACAGAGTCCTTCACAATTATGCCATCTTTGTCTTGCACGACTAGTCATCCATGGGTCTCCCTAAATGCGTCAGGGGCCTACCAATTTGGCGCAGGACGGAACCGAACGAAGGGCCTCACCTCGACCCACCGGACCTCACGCGGTGACACACCCTCTGCCCCCACGCCTCGTTATCTTCTCACACCCACACATACCAACACAGACACCACACACACAAAAAAAATTCTCCTGGTGCTTGTATCCACTCCCCCTTGCATATACACACTCAAGGGAATCTCTCGCCGTGACGTCATATTCATCTCTCTCTCTCTAGACCACTCTCATTTCTCGTGCTATCTCTCCCATGCGCCCCCACCGGCCCCTCTATCCATGCCTCTCTCGAATATGTAATACACACACGTACCTCTCTAGGCCCTGCCAAATGCATCAACTACACATTCACACATGTTACATCATGTACCCCATTGATCTAAAAAGCCCTCTCTTCACATTTATTTCGCATACAACATTCCTTTTGTATAAAGTGTGGCCAAAAAATTAATTTAGAATTTCTACATATATAAAACATTACAAAGTTATATGGAGGAGTATGAACGCTAATTTGCATTGCATGGTGCCCACAATGATATTTATTCCGCACTGTGAATTTGTATATTTTTATACTATATATAAAGTTAGTAATAGTAAAGAGAAACAAAGAGCATCTCCCTCTCCATCACATACCCCCCTCTACGTCCCTTTCACGTACGCACACAAACTATCTCCAGGTCCTCAAAGTAAGCCCCCAGCACATTCACACATGTTTCATCTTTCTCTCGTGATATATACAGTGACGATCATTGTATTTGAAGCGAAAGCACGATACGTACATTGGACTTCAGAATCCACTCATTACGGTCACCATTTACGTTTTGTGGTTATTATACAGTCACGGGCTCACCATACAACTCTGTATTTGCTCAAGACACGACTAGTTGACCAGTTAAACGCTCCACATGGCACCTCTAGTGTTGCATCACATGATCTCACTACCATCGGGCCCACCTGTTGGCTTGTATCTACTCTACATCTACACTCTTATAAAATATAAAATACACTCTTATAAAAAACAGAGTTGGTGTGCCTGCCATCCTGCAATATAGGCCGTCCGATTTATATCTGACAGATAGGATAGAAACTATGACAATTTTGCAAAAAGGTATCCACACACCTCTCCACATTTGCAAATAAGGCCTTCCCTCGTTCATTCTTTTCTCGCACAAGATAAACTAGTCATACAAATGCATCTTGATGTTACGTGCAACACACGGCCATCTTATATTTACTAATTGGAAGCACTAATCTCCTAGGAAACATATCATAATGTCCGTTAGATCTGCAAAATATAAATTTACAACCATCGGATGAAGTACCTAAAAGAGTCATCAAAATCTATCCCACGTCCAAGAAAGAGATCGCTGTACCAACCTCTAGGAATGCCTCCACGTTAATCCTAGGAAAAAATTCTAACAAATTATTATATATATATATATATATATATATATATATTTATTTACTAATTGGAAGCACTAATCAAGCCTCCACGTTAATCCTAGGAAACATATCATAATGTCCGTTAGATCTGCAAATTATAAATTTACAGCCATCGGATGAAGTACCTAAAAGAGTCATCAAAATCTATCCCACGTCCAAGAAAGAGATCGCTGTACCAACCTCTAGGAATGCCTCCACGTTAATCCTAGGAAAAAATTCTAACAAATTATTATATATATATATATATATATATATATATATTTATTTACTAATTGGAAGCACTAATCAAGCCTCCACGTTAATCCTAGGAAACATATCATAATGTCCGTTAGATCTGCAAATTATAAATTTACAGCCATCGGATGAAGTACCTAAAAGAGTCATCAAAATCTATCCCACGTCCAAGAAAGAGATCGCTGTACCAACCTCTAGGAATGCCTCCACGTTAATCCTAGGGAAAAATTCTAACAAATTGTCCGTTCGATCTGCAAAATATAAATCTACATCCATCGGATGATGTGCCTCAAGAGTCCTAATAATTTATCCCACGTTTAAGAAAAGAAACCTCTAAAAAGGAACTGCAGCCAGAAAAAAAAGGACTGCACGCTGCAAAAAAAAAACATAGCTCGCCTCGCTCCTATCCTCCCTACCCCGATCCCTAGCAATCTTGTGGAGGCGAGTTCGGGCGGCCGCAAATGGCGCCTCCCGGATCTTCCTCCAATTTCTTGCAGCTGCTACTGCTATATCGTTGGCTTCTCCCAGGTGTGTTGAATTTATATGAGAAAAGCAAGACCAAGAAGAACATACTCCATGGTTTGATTGCCTAATCAGCTGCCTCCATCCGTTCTGCAACAATAGACGAGGTATCCGGATGAGGGACCACTATCCAGCGCCAATGATTAATATTTTGAAAATTTGTGCATGGGCGCTCTCTCTCATTGCTTCTAAAATCCAACGACATCATGCCACTCCATCAGGTTCATCCATCTGTAACTGTTGGACGCCTTTGCAGAAGCAACAGAGATATATTGAAGTTTGGAGCACGGGTTCAGAATTGCCAATACCACTGACAATACAGATAAAAACGGATCCGTCTGATCAAGAGTTATACCAATCCATGTCCCAAATCACCCGAGGCCGACCGGTTGTCTACTGGATGCTTACGAGGTTGACTACCTATCAAATATCATGGCCCTTCTAGGAGGATGTTTTGCTGGAAGTTCGCTGGACATAGCCTGCTCCACATCCTGTTGTGGGGTGCTCCTATGGTCAGATGGGAGTACATGTCCTCAGCGATCGGCACATAAAAGCAGCATGGTAATCACAAGGTGTGGCACGTACTGCTAGATGCTAGCATGCTACTTTGATCTATGATCAGACGGTGATCTATGCTAGCATGTCGCTGGGACAAAGACACATGGGGTATTATTTTATCTCTTTCTAATTAATTTTTCTGTCACATATATTCTGTTTTATAGCCCAATTGATTTTCTCACAGCTGCAAGTAAGAGGTAAAAAACTATACCAAGTAATCTCTACTCTTCATATTTTTGTTTGATAGGACTCCCTAATTTGGTTCAATTTTCTTCTCTGCAGCTTTCATGTGATGTGTAAACTGTTTTTCAAGAAAAAATTCGACAAGATTAGTCTGACTTGAAATATTGCATCCCAAGGTCTTGCAATTCTTTCCCAGATTTTTAGTTTGTTTCCTTTGTTTTTCGTAATGTCAGCTGACTTTATGCTTACCTGTGCAGTTTGGACCGCTGCGTTGACACATCAAAGTGATAACTGGGCATATCTTCATCAGGTTGCTGATTTCAGTGCTACTTTTGTAAGAGAGTTTTATTAGCATTTAATAGACCTGGGTGAGTTCAGTGGACAGCATGTGATGTCATCACGTTTGAGTGAGAACCTGCCGTCTTTACTGGAAGCATGTAAAGTTCGCATGCAACGTTGTTGTCATAATAGCATGATTTAATGCATGGTACCATGTCCTACCAGAAGTTTGAGAAACCGGTGCTGATCATGTGGTGACGATAGGATGCCACAGGCCAACCTGGGGCTGCTGTTCTTCCACGCCACACAGGCTGCTTCTGTATGTCCAGTTCCATAGGCCAGACAAATCAGAATTTCTATACATAGATGTTGAGCTATGCAATCATCTAATATGCTTAATGATACTTAATTAGATGGTCATAGCCGATTTGTGCTACGATGATAGTGCACATGCGATCATTGTTCCCGTGCATGGTCAGGCCACTCTATGTCTAATCTTTATGTATCGATGGTTTGTTAGAGTACTAATTTCTTAAAGTTAGCAGCAACATCCATCAGATGGTTTGTTTCTCGCCATGATACTTGATGTTGCTGATTGCTTGACAAGAAGAGCAATTCAAAGGCATGAACTGATAAAGAGTGAATCACATGTTTTCTACGCCCCAACTTCTGAATCATATTTTAGATCAATATTTTGTAGCTGAGATTAATTGTTTATGTACGATGGACACTTGCTACCTCTGGTCACATATATGTTAAATAGAGTAAACCCTGTTGTACCTAAATGTACTTCAATCTGTTAGGAATAAACCACGTTTTGCCGTGGTCATCTATGTGTGTGTCACGTTGGTGTGTCCGGCGCGTTGGGCAGAGGGGCCGTTGCGAGCGTCCGTAGCAAGTTTGTTGCATGCGACATGCAAGTCTGTTAGTGCTGCTTGGTCAAGGTAGTTGTTGAGTCCCCTTGATCTGGAGAGATTTCAGGAAGAGGCGGACGTGCCGTAGTGCATGGATTAGGACTAGTGGGTTAATGGCCGTGAGTGCCGGCTAGTTAGCGCATGCGGCAAACCTCTCCTGTGTATATAAGCATTGCACTCAGTTAATGAAAAGGCGGCCGAGAGGGCTGAGGCAGAAACAATGTAACCAGCGTATTCACCAAGGGGAAGAGCCTATGGGCAAAGCTTTCAAGGCTCTTCCTTGGTACATGCGTGTGTGTGAGTTTCTCCTTCTTGTGTGTTTTTGAGGGAAACAAAGAAAGAAGAGAGTTGTGTGAGGCAGCTTGAGGAAGAAGAAGCGGTGCTGCAAGAAGAGGTGGCGCCAACAATTGGTATTCAGAGCCACAAGGTTCGAGGGGCGGCCATGGCGTGTTGTGGCGTTCGCGGCGTGCGCGGCCGACATGGAGGCATCGGCTACGGCACGCGGCGAGTGCGTGGCGACGGCGACGCGCGGCGAGCCCGCGGCTGTGCGGTGTGATGTCGTGCGCGCCAAGAGCACGGTGGTCGCGAAGACCAGGAGGTCGTGGAGGACCTGCGTGGTGGCGCAGAGGTCGCGGCGGCTCGGCGCGACAACCGTGGAGGCGTGTGGCACGGAGCCGCAGCGGCCGCGGCCGACGTGCGTGGTGGCGCAGAGGCTGCGGTGGCGCGGCGTGGTGGCATGGAGGTGTTGCGCTGCGGTTGAGGCCGCAGCTGTGCAGGGCAATAAGCCGCGGCGGCGAGCCGGGCGCGACCGGTGCGTGTTATGTGTGCGCGTTGGATGCGTCGGGACTGCGGGCGCGTGTATGAGCGTGCGGTTGACGTTGGGAGGAGGCGTATGTCGCCGTTGTGCTCGAGTTCGGCTACATCCTTTCGGCATTTGTCACTGGCGGCTGCCATGGCGGATGCGGAGGCGACGCGCGGTGAGTCAATGGCGTGTGGTGTGGTCGGGCTTGTCGGGCGCGCCGGATGCGCGCGGGACGTGCGGAACGCACTGGTGCGGACGGGCGCGTCGGGTGTGTGCAGGACATGCGGGGCGCAGAGGGACACCAGACGTGTGTTGTTGAAAATATGAGCAAATTACTACGAGATTTAATCCGAATAAACAGAATATAAATCATGACCACAGCAGCAGAGATTAAACTAATCATGCGAATTAGCATAGCAGATGAACATATCACATCTAGGGCACATACTAGAAACATGAATTGTACCACGATCTCGAAGAGGAAGGATAGAATCACATACGGTGCAGCGGGTGCAGCACCGCCGGCGTTGATGTTGTCGCCCATGTCGTGGAGGATGAGGTTGCCGAGGTCGGGGAAGAAGTCGTCGTTCGCGAAGTCGTCGCTGCCAGCAGTCGCGCGAGTGCGCTCCCCAAAAACCTGATCGCCCCTCTCCCGTACAGGATCACGAGAGGCGGGGTTCCGGAGGCCTGCTGTCCCTTCTTGCGGTGCACGCCGGAAGGAGGGATGGAGAAGACTAGCTTGGCGGCGCAATGATCTGGAACGGTGATGAGAAACCATACGAAGCGGAGCGGCTAGGGTAGACGTCTGCCTGACTATATATATTGCGGGCCGGGTCGTCACGATCCAAAAGAATCGGAAACGGTTCAGTAATTAACGCGTCCATTAATTATTAATTAATGACTCATTAATTTTCCCATGCAGCAAAAATATAGACAACGTGCATAGCTCTGTCCTCGGCTCGGCTCAATCCCGCAACCCGCGGCGCGTCGTGACGAGGCGTGGCGCGGCGTGGCGAGGCGAGCAAGGAGGAGGAGCGCGCGTGTAGGTCTCCTCTTCTCATGCTCATACAAGTGGTAGAAGAGCTCACCTTATAAAGAGGTGCAACTCTCTCTCAACTTCCAATGTGGGACTAAACTTTAGCCTCACTCACTCCACTCACATGTGTTCATGAATGGGCCAAGAGAATTTCAGAATTTTAGTTGGGCTTTGGGCCAAAGGCCTACTAGCAAAATTCCAACAATCCCCCACAAAGTCTCATTGGCACATCTCATCATTTAGTTCCAAAACATTGTTTTATATATCGGTGCTTAGTGGAGACTGTGAAGTTGAACTTCCACTTAGAAATTTATGCTACACTAAATCACAACTTGAATAGTGGACTATGCCTTGAACTACAAGTTTTCTGTGAAACTAGTTTCACATAAATTCTTGACCGATACTGGGCTGCCGCAAGGCTTCCCCGCGGGTGGAGCGTATACGTCATACTCCAGGGCCTTTCATGAATTTATTAGAGAACACCCAATTCTCACAGACTGCGACGTTGACAGTCAAATTCATATAGGTGTGTTCCTCAGAAGATGTTCTGCAGGACAACATCTCTGCTTACCCGAATAAGCCACTTGGAACACATTAAGATAATTATCAACCTGCCATGCAGATCAGGAGAGTATTGCATCTTTACGGAGTGGGATAATTAATATAGGGATACTCTCCTCCCAGCTGACCAACAGCTTGTCTCCCACTTCTACTTCACGGGATCTCCGATCACATAGAGTGGGTTACCACTATGGACAACTCATGCGGTGGGTCTCAAACCCATCTCCATCGATGCATTATCTACCACATTACGTGATAGACCCTTTGTGAAGGGATCTGCCAAGTTTTTCGACGTTTGGATATAATCCAACGTAATAACTCCGGAGTTCCTCAATTTTCTGACAGATTTTAGTCTCCTCTTCACATGCCTTGAGGACTTCATATTGTCCTTAGAACTGTTTATCTTGACGATCACAGTTTGATTATCACAGTTCATCAGGATAGGGGGTATTGGTTTTTCAACCATAGGTAAGTCCATCAAGAGTTCACGAAGCCACTCTGCTTCAACAGTAGCAGTGTCTAATGCTGTGAGTTCTGCTTCCATAGTTGACCTCGTTAAGATGGTCTGCTTGCAAGACTTCCAGGAAACAGCGCCACCACCAAGTGTAAAAACATAACCACTTGTGGCCTTAATCTCATCAGCATCAGATATCCAGTTTGAGTCACTATAACCCTCCAGTACCCTTGGATACCCGGTGTAGTGAATCCCATAGCTAGCGGTGCCTTTCAAATAGCGCATAACTCTCTCAAGCGCATGCCAATGATCATCTCCCGGTTTTGACACAAACCGACTCAGCTTGCTCACAGCAAAAGAGATGTCAGGCCTCGTGGCACTTGCCAAATACATAAGCGAGCCAATAATCTGAGAATACCTCAGTTGATCTCTAGCAATCTGTCGATTCTTTCGAAGCAACACACTAGCATCATATGGAGTTGGAGAAGGCGTGCAGTCGCTATACCCAAAACGACTCAAGACCTTTTCCACATAATGAGACTGAAGCAGTGTGATCCCACCATTCTCATCTCTCAACAGCTTGATGTTTAAGATAACATCAGCTACTCCTAGATCCTTCATCTCAAAACAGCGAGATAAGAAATCCTTAACCTCCTTGATTAAATCAAGTTTGGTTCCAAAGATCAATATGTCATCGACATACAGACAAAGAATAACTCCTTCGCCCCCACCATAGCGATAGTACACGCACTTGTCACCATCGTTTACTACAAAGCCGACATCAGTTAATGTTCTTTCGAACTTCTCATGCCACTCCTTAGGAGCTTGTTTAAGACCCATATAAAGACTTTAATAACTTGCACACCTTTCCTTCTGACCAGGTACTACAAAACCATCTGGCTGATCCATGTAAATTTCCTCCTTCAACTCTCCATTAAGGAAAGCCGTCTTAACGTCCATTTGATGAACGAGAAGACCATGTGAGGCAGCCAGTGATAGTAGCACCCGAATTGTGGTCAGTCTAGCCACGGGTGAGTAAGTATCAAAGAAGTCTTCACCTTCTTTCTGGGTATAACCCTTGGCCACAAGCCGTGCCTTGTACTTTTCAATTCGTACCATCAGGTCTAAGCTTCTTCTTGAACACCCACTTACATCCTACAGGTTTGCACCCATATGGACGGTCAGTGATCTCCCAGGTACCGTTAGCTAAGATGGAATCCATCTCGCTACGTACAGCTTCCTTCCAGTAGTCAGCATCAGAAGATGCATAGGCTTCTGAAATAGTCCTGGGTGTGTCATCCACGAGGTACACAATGAAATCATCACCAAAAGACTTTGCAATCCTCTGTCTCTTACTCCTCACAGGAGTTCCATTGTTACCCTCAACAGGATTCTCAACGTGTTCCATCGCAATGGTGGGTTCAGGAATTACAGTGAATTCCTCACTAGATGGAGTAGGTATCTCCTGATTTGATGAACTCGACATATCCTTCATAGGAAATATGCCCTCAAAGAAAGTTGCATCATTTGATTCCATAATCGTACCAACATGCATGTCGGATACCTCAGATTTTATTATCAAAAATCTATAGCCGATGCTATGAAAAGCATAGCCCAGAAGAACACAATCCACGGTTTTTGGTCCAAGCTTGCGCTTCTTGGGAATTGGTATATTGACTTTCGCCAAACAACCCCAAGTACGTAGGTAAGAGAGTTTCAACCTTTTCCTTTCCCATTCCTCAAATGGAGTCATGGTCTTATGCTTTGTGGGAACTCGGTTTAGGACATGACACGCAGTCATTAGCGCCTCCCCCCACCATTCCTTGGATAGACCCGAAGTGTCTAACATGGTGTTAACCATATCAGTTAGAGTTCGGTTCTTTCTTTCGGCTACCCCATTTGACTGGGGTGAGTAGGGAGGCGTCCTCTCATGGATTATACCATGTTCCACACAAAACAGATCAAATTCATTGGAAAAGTACTCTCCACCACGATCGGACCTAAGCCGTTTAATTTTCCGATCAAGTTGGTTCTCTGCTTCAGCTTTATAGTTTTTGAAGAAAGTCAAATCCTCATCTTTTGATTTCAGAAGATACACATAACAATATCTAGTGGAGTCACCAATCAACGTCATGAAGTATCTCTTTCCACCTTTTGTCAACACGCCATTCATCTCACAAAGGTCAGAATGTATAAGCTCTAGTGGCGCCAAGTCTCTTGCCTCTGCAGTCTTATGGGACTTGCGAGGTTGCTTAGCTTGCACACATACTTGGCACTTGGAACCTTTGACAGTAGAGATTTTCGGAATTAAATTCATATTGGCTAACCGCGTCATGCAACCAAAGTTAATATGACAGAGTCGTGAATGCCAAATATCAGACTCATTATTGTGGCAAACATTATTAATAACTTTAGTGCAAATATCTGATAAAGATAGGCGGAACAAGCCTCCGCACTCATAGCCTTTTCCAACAAATTGTCCACACTTAGAAATTACAACTTTATTGGATTCGAAAACCAACTTAAAACCATCTCGACATAAACGGGAACCGCTAACGAGATTTTTATTAATGGACGGCACATGATGAACGTTCTTCAGGCGCACAGTCTTCCCCGAAGTAAACTTCAGATCGACCGTACCAACACCTCGAACGATGGCATGTGACCCGTTCCCCATCAGCACGGGTGAAGTCCCTGTTGCCTGGTAAGAAGAAAACATGGAGGCGTCAGCACAAACATGTACATTGGCACTAGTGTCAATTAACCAATCAGGGGATTGAAATACTAAAAGGATGGTAGGAAAAATACCGTACCCTGATTCCTTCATATCAATATCACCGATGACAACATTAGCGGACTTGCCGCTCTTCTCATGTTCGCGCTCCTCAAAGCGGTTAGGACACTTTGGAGCCCAGTGATTAGGATCACCGCAGACATGGCAAAGTCCCTTCCCCTTCTTATGAGAATTCTTCTTGAAGTTGGTAGAATGTGATGGCTTGTTCTTTGTATCAAACTTGCCTTTGCCCTGAGTTTTGTTCTTATTGTTTTTGTACTTGTTGCGCTGGGAGTTCTTCTTCTGTACCATGTGAGCACTAGAACCTCCCTCAGCAACTCGAGCACGTGTGTCCTTTGCTCTCGCCTTCTCTTCAACATCAAGAGTACCAATGAGATCCGCAACGGAAAACTCCTGTCTCTTGTGTTTCAGGGAAGTAGCAAAATTGTTCCACGAAGGTGGAAGCTTGGCAATGATGCCTCCGGCAACAAATTTGTCCGGTAACACACACTTGAAGTACTCAAGTTCTTTTGCGAGCGACTGTATCTCATGAGCCTGTTGTACAACAGGGCGCTCATCAGTCATCTTGTAGTCATAGAATTGCTCCATGACGTACAACTCGCTGCCGGCGTCCGAGGCACCAAATTTGGCCTCGAGCGCAACCCACATGTCCTTGCCGTTGTCAAACGACATATACGAATCCACAATGGAGTCATCAAGAACACTCAGAAGAGCGCCTTTAAAGAGGGTATCGATCTTCTCAAAAGCTTCCAGCTGTGCTGGATTAAGATCGCCCTCAGGCTTGCCCTTGGTGGCATCATAGCAGCCCATGGTCTGAAACCAGTAGACTGCTCTCATGCGCCACCTCTTATATTGCGCCCCCTTAAAGGCAGGCGGTTTCAGATGCGCAGCAAAACCACTCGGAGTAAATTGCCTATAATCAGGTTTTTGGATTGTTGAAAATATGAGCAAATTACTACGAGATTTAATCCGAATAAACAGAATATAAATCATGACCACAGCAGCAGAGATTAAACTAATCATGCGAACTAGCATAGCAGATGAACATATCACATCTAGGGCACATACTAGAAACATGAATTGTACCACGATCTCGAACAGGAAGGATAGAATCACATACGGTGCAGCGGGTGCAGCACCGCCGGCGTTGAAGTTGTCGCCCATGTCGTGGAGGATGAGGTTGCCGAGGTCGGGGAAGAAGTCGTCGTTCGCGAAGTCGTCGCTGCCAGCAGTCGCGCGAGTGCGCTCCCCAAAAACCTGATCGCCCCTCTCCCGTACAGGATCACGAGAGGCGGGGTTCCGGAGGCCTGCTGTCCCTTCTTGCGGTGCACGCCGGAAGGAGGGATGGAGAAGACTAGCTTGGCGGCGCAATGATCTGGAACGGTGATGAGAAACCATACGAAGCGGAGCGGCTAGGGTAGACGTCTGCCTGACTATATATATTGCGGGCCGGGTCGTCACGATCCAAAAGAATCGGAAACGGTTCAGTAATTAACGCGTCCATTAATTATTAATTAATGACTCATTAATTTTCCCATGCAGCAAAAATATAGACAACGTGCATAGCTCTGTCCTCGGCTCGGCTCAATCCCGCAACCCGCGGCGCGTCGTGACGAGGCGTGGCGCGGCGTGGCGAGGCGAGCAAGGAGGAGGAGCGCGCGTGTAGGTCTCCTCTTCTCATGCTCATACAAGTGGTAGAAGAGCTCACCTTATAAAGAGGTGCAACTCTCTCTCAACTTCCAATGTGGGACTAAACTTTAGCCTCACTCACTCCACTCACATGTGTGCATGAATGGGCCAAGAGAATTTAAGAATTTTAGTTGGGCTTTGGGCCAAAGGCCTACTAGCAAAATTCCAACATGTGTCGCCTGCGGAGAAGGAGCTCGGCGTGTGTCGCCGAGGAAGAGGATGAAGACTGTATCACGCTTGGTGGAGGCCGTAGCGACCGCCATGGCAACGACGTCGTGGTTTAGGAGGAGATTGTTAGGAATAAACCACGTTTTGCCGTGGTCATCTATGTGTGTGTCACGTTGGTGTGTCCGGCGCGTTGGGCAGAGGGGCCGTTGCGAGCGTTCGTATAACTAGTAGAAAACAGGGCTATGGTCCAAGTCGGCTCAGCCCATTAGTCCCGGTTCAGTCTAGAACCGGGACCAATGTGGGCATTGGTCTCGATTCGTGAGCCCAGGGGGCCGGCCGGGCCACGTGGGCCATTGGTCCCGGTTCGTCTGGACCTTTTGGTCCCAGTTGGTGGGACGAACCGGGACCAATGGGCCTCGCTCCTGGCCCACCACCATTGGTCCCGGTTGGTGGCTTGAACCAGGACCAAAGGCTTCCCTTTAGTCCCGGTTCTTGTCATCAACCGGGACCAATGAGGTGCCTATATATACCCCCTCGCGCAAGAGCAGAGCACAGTGCTCTGTTTTTTCTGGCCGAGGGGGAGAGGGCTTTGTGGTGCTCTAGCTCACCTCCTATGCACATGAGGTGTTCGATGGAATGCCCGAGCCACACTACTTAAGCTTTCTCCTCTCGAAGCTCGACCTCCAAGCTCCATTTTCCTCGAGATTTGTCTAGATTTAGCGGTCCGTCACGCCCCGTCCCCGTCTTCACCGCCGTCGATCACCCGCGCCGATCTCATCACCGACACCACCGTGGTGAGCCTCTTGTTCTTATCTTCTTTCTGAAAGGAAAAATATTCTTACTTGTATGTTTAGATAGATACTTGTATCATTTTCTTACATTTTTTATTGCATCTTATATAGTGCGATGGTTTTGGTATCCGCCCCCGTCGGCCCTCGTCCTGTCTATGATTCGGATTTGGTATGTATATTATCTTTATAACTATTGGTTCATTTATTGTTTATGAAAATTATGCCGACCAACGTGACATAGATTTTATTTATCTAGGATGTATGTGAATCGGAAATGCCAACCGACCCTATTGTCGAGAGGTTAAATTTAGTTGAAGAAGAAAAAAAATTGTTGAAGGAAAAAAAATTGAGGAGGAGAAGATGATATTGGAGTTGCATGTTGCGGATGTCGTCGATGATCACAAGATCAAGATGGATGCAATGCGCTTGAAGATTAGAAAGATTAGAAAATATGCCATTCATACCGAGGCTTGGTATCATATGCCGTTGGATCAATTGTTACCTTGGTTGCGATTATGATCGCATTTGTTTTCGCATTGAAATGTTTTACATAGTTTCAATGTATGGTTTAATTAATTAGATGCTCTGGAGAGCTATATGTTATTAGATGAGAACTATGTATGCACTTTGGTTTTAATGTGATGATGAACTTCTATTAATTTGGACACTTAATTATATATAATGCACGCAGATGAACCGGCAATGGATGTACGGTGACAGCCACACCCGCGAGTACATTAAGGGCGTGCATGAGTTTCTCGGTGCGGCTGAGGCAAACAAGCAGAATGGTTTTATGTGTTGTCCATGCACTGAATGTGGGAATACGAGGTCTTACTCTAACCGGAAAATCCTTCACTCCCACCTGCTTTACAAGGGTTTCATGCCACACTATAATGTTTGGACAAGGCATGGAGAAATAGGGGTTATGATGGAAGACGGCGAAGAAGAAGAGTACGATGACAACTATGTGCCCCCTGAATACGGTGATGCTACAACGGGGGGAGCTGGTGAAGATCAAGAGGAACCAGACGATGTGCCCAATGATGCTGCCACGGGTGAAGCTGCTGAAGATCAAGAGGAACCAGACGATGTGCCCGATGATGATGATCTCCACCGGGTCATTGTCGATGCAAGGACGCAATGCATTAGTCAAAAGGAGAAGCTGAAGTTCGATCGCATTTTAGAGGATCACAAAAAAGGGTTATACCCCAATTGCGAAGATGGCAACACAAAGCTCGGTACCGTACTGGAATTGCTGCAGTGGAAGGCAGAGAATGCTGTGGCTGGGAAAGGATTTGAGAAGCTACTGAAAATATTGAAGAAGAAGCTTCCAAAGGATAACGAGTTGCCCGACAGTACATACGCAACAAAGAAGGTCGTATGCCCTCTAGGATTGGAGGTGGAGAAGATACATGCATGCCCTAATGACGGCATCCTCTACCGCGGTGCATACAAGGATCTGAACGCATGCCCGGTATGCGGTGTGTTGCGGTATAAGATCAGACGAGATGACCCTGGTGATGTTGACGGCGAGCCCCTCAGGAAGAGGTTCCTGCGAAGGTGATGTGGTATGCTCCTATAATACCACGGTTGAAACGTCTGTTCAGAAACGAAGAGCATGCCAAGTTGATGTGATGGCACAGTGAGAACCGAAAGAAAGATGGGAAGTTGAGAGCACCCGCTGACGGGTCGCAGTGGAGAAAAATCGAGAGAAAGTACTGGGATGAGTTTGCAAAGGACCCAAGGAATGTATGGTTTGCTTTAAGTGCGGATGGCATTAATCCTTTCGGGGAGCAGAGCAGCAATCACAGCACCTGGCCCGTGACTCTATGTATGTATAACCTTCCTCCTTGGATGTGCATGAAGCGGAAGTTCATTATGATGCCAGTTCTCATCCAAGGCCCTAAGCAACCCGGCAACGAAATTGATGTGTACCTAAGGCCATTAGTTGAAGAAATTTTATAGCTGTGGAATGGAAATGGTGTACGTACGTGGGATGAGCACAGACAGGAGGAATTTAACCTTAAGGCGTTGCTGTTCGTGACCATCAACGATTGGCTCGCTCTTAGTAACCTTTCAGGACAGACAAACAAAGGATACCACGCATGCACGCACTGTTTAGATGACACTGAAAGTATATACCTGGACAAATGCAGGAAGAATGTGTACCTGGGCCATTGTCGATTTCTTCCGACCAACCATCAATGTCGAAAGAAAGGAAAGCATTTCAAAGGCGAGGCAGATCACCGGAAGAAGCCCGCCATGCGCACCGGTGATCACGTCCTTGCTATGGTCAATGATTTACACTATGTAATCTTTGGAAAGGGTCCCGGTGGACTAGCTATTCCGAATGACGCTGAGGGACACGCTCCCATGTGGAAGAAGAAATCTATATTTTGGGACCTACCCTACTGGAAAGACCTAGAGGTCCGCTCCTCAATCGACGTGATGCACGTGACGAAGAACCTTTGCGTGAACCTGCTAGGCTTCTTGGGCGTGTATGGGAAGACAAAAGATACACCTGAGGCACGGGAGGACCTGCAACGTTTGCACGAAAAAGACGGCATGCCTCCGAAGCAGTATAAAGGTCCTGCCAGCTACGCTCTTACGAAAGAAGAGAAAGAAATCTTCTTTGAATGCCTGCTCAGAATGAAGGTCACGACTGGCTTCTCATCGAATATAAAGGGAATAATAAATATGCCAGAGAAAAAGTTTCAGAGCCTAAAGTCTCATGACTGCCACGTGATTATGACGCAACTGCTTCCGGTTGCATTGAGGGGGCTTCTACCGGAAAACGTCCGATTAGCCATTGTGAAGCTATGTGCATTCCTCAATGCAATCTCTCAGAAGGTGATCGATCCAGAAATCGTACCAAGGCTAAGGAGTGATGTGGCGCAATGTCTTGTCAGTTTCGAGCTGGTGTTCCCACCATCCTTCTTCAATATCATGACGCACGTCCTAGTTCATCTAGTCGACGAGATTGTCATCCTGGGGCCCGTATTTCTACACAATATGTTCCCCTTTGTGAGGTTCATGGGAGTCTTAAAGAAATATGTCCGTAACCGCGCTAGGCCAGAAGGAAGCATCTCCATGGGCCATCAAACAGAGGATGTTATCGGGTTTTGTGTTGACATCATTCCTGGCCTTAACAAGATAGGTCTCCCTAAATCGCGGTATGAGGGGAGACTGACTGGAAAAGGCACTCTTGGAAGAGACTCAATAATATGCAGGGACGGATATTCTTGGTCTCAAGCACACTACACAGTTCTACAGAACTCTACCTTGGTGACCCCGTAAGTCGATGAACACAAGAACAGTCTGCGCTCCAAATACCCGGAGCAATGCGATGACTGGATTACATGTGAACACATCAGGACTTTCAGCAGTTGGATGGAAACACGTCTCAGAGGTGACAACACTGTTTGTGATGAGTTGTACTTGTTGTCCAGTGGACCATCTTTGACTGTATTGACTTACAAAGGATACGAGATAAATGGGAATACATTTTACACGATCGCCCAAGATCAAAAGAGCACCAACCAAAACAACGGTGTCCGCTTTGATGCAGCAACGGAGAGCGGAAAGGACACATATTATGGTTACATAGTGGACATATGGGAACTTGACTATGGACCTGATTTTAAGGTCCCTTTGTTTAAGTGCAAATGGGTCAATCTGTTAGGCGGCGGGGTACAAGTAGACCCACAGTACGGAATGACAACAGTGGATCTGAAAAATCTTGGGTACACTGACGAACCATTCGTCCTAGCCAAGGATGTGGCACAGGTTATCTATGTGAAGGACATGTCTACCAAACCGAGAAAAAGAAAAGATAAGGAAGCGAATACATCATACGATGAGCCAAAGCGCCACATAGTTCTTTCAGGAAAAAGGGACATCCTGGGAGTGGACGGCAAGACAGACATGTCTGAAGATTATGAAAAGTTTCATGAAATTCCTCCCTTCAATGTCAAGGCTGACCCAAGCATCCTGATAAACAATGAAGATTATCCATGGTTACGGCACAATAAGCAAATGACACAAGCAAAGAAAAAGTGAAGACTTTCTCCCGCAATAAGCAAATGCTATGTGGGTGAAATTATGATACCATCCCAACTTTCAACTTTTTCATAGTACATTTGAAATGCTTTCATGTCTTATGGTTCGAAACTTTGATACTTCGAAAGTGATTGTCCATTTTGTACACGAAGTGCATCAAATTTTGTCGTAACCCTCTCTACTTTTTGGAACATGCTATGTGGGTGAAATGATGATACCATGCCAACTTTCAACCTTTTCAGAGTTCATTTTGAAATGCTTTCCAATTTCAGAGTCATTTAGCTCAAAGAATGAATTAATAGCAAACAGAATGAACTACAAAACTTTTATGAAAATAAAAACAATCAATTAAAATATTATGTTATGATCAACTAAAATAAAACTATAATATTCTTCAATAGCAAA
>NC_053028.1:54568619-54579442 GCF_003073215.2 Triticum urartu | reverse complement strand
TTGGGCTAGGTTCACTATGGGATGGGGATGCATGTTTGCAATCCGGTCACCTCTTTTTCGTCACCCCATGACAGGCCCATCTCTTTCCAGGACATAAGCCGCGTGGGGGGTCTGGATCGGACTCGGGGGCTGCGATCCAGTTCGGATCGCGTGGCTCGGTGATGTAAAACCACCCGGATTGCCACCCCTTTAGGGTCTCCACAAAAGAGCCCTCGAACCATAGGACGTTGGCCATCTTGCCCGCCATGGCGCCTCCGCACTCCGCCTGGCTGCCGCGCACCACCTTGGGCTTGACGTTGAAGGTCTTGAGCCAAAGGCCGAAATGAGGGCGGACGCAGAGGAAAGCCTCGCACACGACGATAAACGCCGAGATGTTGAGGATGAAGTTCGGGGCCAGATCGTGGAAATCTAGGCCGTAGTAGAACATGAGCCCCCGGACAAATGGGTGGAGTGGAAAACCCAGTCCGCGGAGGAAGTGGGGAAGAAATACTACCCTCTCATGGGGCCTTGGGGTAGGGAGAAGCTGCCCCTTTTGGGAAGCCAGTGCGCGATGTCCTTAGACAGGTATTCGGCCTTCCTTAGCTTCTTGACTTGGCCCTCCGTAGCGGAGGAGACCATCCACTTGCCTCCCGCTCCGGACATTGCTGGAGAAGGTTGAGGTGGGAAGTGCGGGCTTGGGCGCTGGAGCTCGAGTGCGCAGGAGATGGATAGGCAAAGGAGGAAGAAGGCGTAGGTAAAAAGGTGGATCCTTATCCCCTTATATGGGCGGATGCGGTTGTGCGTCCCCACCAGCCTAGTAAAACTCGCTTGCCTCCCAAGCGCCGTGATAAATGGCGCGGTTGGGTTACCCACGTCCGTATTGATGAGAATCCCGTAAAAGGGGGTACACGATCTCTGCTTTGACAAGACGTGCCAAGGAAACCGCCTCGCAAAACATGCTGAGGTGGAAAAGTAAAAAGATTCGAGTAAAGGACTTGGCCGTAGTGTGATGACGCACTGCGGAATACGTCAGCAGATTTGATTTGTGTTAATATTATTCTCTCTATGGCAATATGTGGAAAACTTATTTTGCAGAGCCGGACACTACTCTTGGTGTTTACAATCTTCTATGAAGGACTTGGAGGAGGAACCCGCCTTGCAATGCCGAAGACAATTGCGCGCCGGACTCGTCGTCATTGAAGCCTGGTTCAGGGGCTACTGAGGGAGTCCTGGATTAGGGGGTGTTCGGGTAGCCGGACTATACCTTCAGCCGGACTCCAGGACTATGAAGATACAAGATTGAAGACTTCGTCCCGTGTCCGGATGGGACTTTCCTTGGCGTGGAAGGCAAGCTTGGCGATGCGGATATTCAAGATCTCCTACCATTGTAACCGACTCTGTGTAACCCTAACCCTATCCGGTGTCTATATAAACCGGAGGGTTGTAGTCCGTAGGACATCAACTCCATATACAACAATCATACCATAGGCTAGCTTCTAGGGTTTAGCCTCCTTGATCTCGTGGTAGATCTACTCTTGTACTACCCATATCATCAATATTAATCAAGCAGGAGTAGGGTATTACCTCCATCGGGAGGGCCCGAACCTGGGTAAAAACATCGTGTCCCTTGTCTCATGTTACCATCCGGCCTTGACGCACAGTTCGGGACCCCCTACCCGAGATCCGCCAGTTTTGACACCGACATGAGTTCTTTATAATAGTATAAGACAACCATTTTCCAAACTCGACATCAAACTTTTAGAATGGCTCTAACTCCATTAGTATATGTATTAACATGAATAATGCGGTAAATGAGAACTGATGAAAAACCATGAATAACCATGTCATGATTTACATGAATAACCATGTGGTGCTTTCTGTGGAAATTCATGTTTGTTAGGGCAATAAATATGCTAGCCCATGCAAATGCATGGGTTGACGACTAGTCATGTTAATGTATGTTCTGAACATGGATTATCTATGCCACATTAGAACAGTTCTACTGTTCTCTCCTGTTTACTTTCAGTTTACACCATTAAAAGAATGAAAGGCAGGGTGGTTGCAGTTTGAAATGCTAATTCCTTCACGAGAAGTTATTGCATTTCTGTTCTGAAATGGCTACTTACATGCTACCCTCTTTAATATTTTTATCTTTTATCTTGAGTGCAGACTTTGGTCCTATTGCTTTTAGCATGTAGATCCCATCCGCAAGATAGTACTGGTAGTTGTATGTGCAGTCATTTGCGTCGAAGGTCACCGGTGGTGCTTCTTCATTTGCTAACTTGGCAAAAATAGGTGACCGATTGGGCACGTCGATGTCATTGCAAGATCCAGGCATCCCAAAATATGAATGCAGAATCCATGTTTCTCGATCGGCAATGGCCTCAAGAATGATAGTGTCATCCTTTCCACGACTGTCCATGCCATGTTCTTGGGAAATTTTTTCATTTTCAACGATTGCAATTGACGGACCCTAGCATACCTAGAAACCCACGATCTTTGTCCATCTCCAACATCCTCTGAGTGTCCTGAGCATTGGGAGTTCTCAAGTACTCTGGGCCAAACACTTCTACCATTATCTTTATGAATTGCTTGATATAGAACATAGAAGTGCTCTCTGTCGCCGCAAAGTTTTCATCAATGTAGTCTGCCGGAACACCGTAGGCCATCATACACAATGCGGTAGTGACCTTCTGTTCGGTGCTATATCCAAGCAACCCTGCACAATTCCTCCTCTGCTCGAAGGATCGATCATGCTGCTTCACATAATTGAAAATGTGGATGAACAAGTCTTTGTACATTTCAAACCGGCGTCGGAAGTACCTCTCCAAAAAAATGGGTGGTGAACCGAAATATTTGCGCATCAACCCCTTGTGCGCCTCAACCCGTTCTCTCTGAATGAATGCACAGCCATACACGGAACCACTGCGCTTCAGCTTCTTCCCCTTGTGCACCACCACTAGCATTAGCAATTGAAGGAAATATGCCCTAGAGGCAATAATAAAGTTTTTATTTATATTTCCTTATATCATGATAAATGTTTATTATTCATGCTAGAATTGTATTAACCGGAAACTTAGTACATGTGTGAATACATAGACAAACAGAGTGTCACTAGTTTGCCTCTACTTGACTAGCTTGTTGAATCAATGAAGGTAATGTTTCCTAAGCATAGACATGAGTTGTCATTTGATTAACAGGATCACATCATTAGATAATGATGTGATTGACTTGACCCATCTATTAGCTTAGCACGATGATCGTTTAGCTTGTTGCTATTGTTTTCTCCATAACTATACATGTACCTATGACTATGAGATCATGCAACTCCCGAATACCGGAGGAACACTTTGTGTGCTACCAAACGTCACAACGTAACTGGGTGATTATAAAGGTGCTCTACAGGTGTCTTCGATGGTGTTTGTTGAGTTGGCATGGATCAAGATTAGGATTTGTCACTCTGATTGTCGGAGAGGTATCTCTGGGCCCTCTCGGTAATATACATCACTATAAGCCTTACAAGCAATGGAGCTAATGAGTTAGTTACAAGATGTAGCATTATGGAATGAGTAAAGAGACTTGCCGGTAACGAGATTGAACTAGGTATTGAGATACCGGTGATCGAATCTCGGGCAAGTAACATACCGATGACAGAGGGAACAACGTATACCGTTATGCGGTTTGACCGATAAAGATCTTCGTAGAATATGTAGGAGCCAATATGAGCATCCAGGTTCCGCTTTTGGTTATTGACCAGAGACATGTCTCGGTCATGTCTACATAGTTCCCGAATCTGTAGGGTCCACACGCTTAACGTTCGGTGATGATTGGTATTATGAGTTTATGTGATTTGATGTACCGAAGGTTGTTCAGAGTCCCGGATGAGATCACGGACATGACGAGGAGTCTCGAAATGATTGAGCCGTAAATATCGATATATTGGAAGGCTATATTCGGACATCATAAAGGTTTCGAGTGATCCGGGTATTTTTCGGAGTACCGGGGGAGTTACGGGAATACGGGAGTACATATGGGCCTTAGTGGGCTTTAAGGGAAAAAGAGAAGAAGCCACGAGGGCTGGCCGTGCGCCCCCCATGGGCCTAGTCCGAATTGGACTAGGGGAGGGGTTGCGCCCCCTCTTTCCTTCTCCTCCCCTTCTCCTCCCTTCCCCCTCCTAGTAGGACTAGGAAAGGAGGAATCATACTCCTACTAGGAGGAGGATTCCTCCCCCCTTGGTGCGCCTAGAGAGGCTGGACGGCCTCCCCTCCCTCCTTTATATACATGGGGAGGGGGCACCCTAGAACACACAAGTTGATCATTGATCCCTTAGCCGTGTGCAGTGCCCCCCTCCACCATAATCCACCTCGATCATATTGTAGCGGTGCTTAGGCGAAGCCCTGCGTCGGTCGCAACATCATCACCATCATCATGCCGTCGTGCTGATGGAACTCTCCCATGAAGCTCTGCTGGATCGGAGTTCGTGGGACGTCATCGAGCTGAACGTGTGCTGAACTCAGAGGTGTCGTGCATTCGGTACTTGGATCGGTCGGATCGTGAAGACGTTCGACTACATCAATCGCGTTCTCATAACGCTTCCGCTTATAGTCTACGAGGGTACGTGGACGATACTCTTCCCTCTCGTTGCTATGCACCACCATGATTTTGCGTGTGCGTAGGAATTTTTTGAAATTACTACGTTCCCCAACAGTGGCATCAGAGCCAGGTTTATGCGTAGATGTTATGTGCACGAGTAGAATACAAGTGAGTTGTGGGCGATACAGGTCATACTGTTTACCAACATGTCATACTTTGGTTCGGCGGTATTGTTGGATGAAGCAGCCCGGACCGACATTACGCGTACGCTTACACGAGACTGGTTCTACCGAAGTGCTTCGCACACAGGTGGCTAGTGGGTGTCTGTTTCTCTAGCTTTAGTTGAATCGGATTCAATGAACAGGGTTCTTTCTGAAGATCAAGAAGCAATCACTATACAGTGTTATGGTTTTTTATGCGTAGGTAAGAACGGTTCATGCTAAGCCCGTAGCAGCCACGTAAAACTTGCAACAACAAAGTAGAGGACGTCTAACTTGTTTTTGCAGGGAAAGTTGTGATGTGATATGGTCAAGACGTGATGAGATATAAATTGTTGTATGAGATGATCATGTTTTGTTAAAGTTATCGGCAACTGGCAGGAGCCTTATGGTTGTCTTTTTATTGCATAAGATGCAAGTGCCATGTAATTGCTTTACTTTATCGTTATGCGATAGCAATAGTTGCAAAAGCAATAGCTGGTGATACGACCATGTGACGACACGTTGATAAAAGATCAAGATGATGGAGATCATGGTGTCAAGCCGGTGACAATGGTGATCATGACGGTGCTTTGGAGATGGATATCACAGGCACAAGATGATGATGTCCATATCATATCACTTATATTGATTGCATGTGATGTTTATCCTTTATGCATCTTATTCTGCTTGATTGACGGTAGCATTATAAGATGATCTCTCACTAAATTTCAAGGTACAAGTGTTCTCTTTGAGTATGCACCATTGTCAAAGTTCGTCATGCCGAGACACCACGTGATGATCGGGTTTGATAAGCTCTACGTTCATATACAACGGGTGCAAGACAGTTTTGCACACGCAGAAATACTCGGGTTAAACTTGACAAGCCTAGCATATGCAGATATGGCCTCGGAACACAGAGACCGAAAGGTCGAGCGCATGAATCATATAGTAGATATGATCAACATAGTGATGTTCACCATTGAAAACTACTCCATCTCACGTGATGATCGGACATGGTTTAGTTGAATTTGGTCACGTGATCATTTAGATGACTAGAGGGATGTCTATCTAAGTGGGAGTTCTTAAGTAATATGATTAATTGAACTTTAATTTATCATAAACTTAGTCCTGATAGTATTTGCATAACTATGTTGTAGATCAATAGCTCGCCATGTAGCTCCTCGTTTATTTTTGATATGTTCCTAGAGAAAAACTAAGTTGAAAAATGTTTGTAGCAATGATGTGGATTGGATCTGTGATCTCAGGATTATCCTCATTGCTGCACAGAAGAATTATGTCCTTGATGCACCGCTAGGTGACAGACCGATTGCAGGAGCAGATGCAGACGTTATGAACGTTTGGCAAGCTCGATATGATGACTACTTGATAGTTTAGTTCACCATGCTTTGCGACTTAGAATCGGGGCTTCAAAGACGTTTTGAACGCCACAAAGCATATGAGATGTAGTATTTCAGACTCATGCCCATGTCGAATGGTATGAGACCTTTGACAAGCACTTTGCCTACAAGATGGAGGAGAATAGCTCAGCTAGTGAGCATGTGCTTAGAATGTCTGAGTACTACAATCACTAGAATTAAGTGGGAGTTAATCTTCCAAATAAGATAGTGATCGACAGAGTTCTCTAGTCACTATCACCAAGTTACTAGAACTTCGTGATGAACTATAATATGCAAGGGATAACGGAGATGATTCCCAAGCTCTTCGTGATGCTAAAATCGACGAAGGTAGAAATCAAGAAAAGCATCAAGTGTTGATGGTTTAGAAGACCACTTGTCGGTGTCAAAACCGGCGGATCTCGGGTAGGGGGTCCCGAACTGTGCGTCTAGGCCGGATGGTAACAGGAGGCAAGGAACACGATGTTTTACCCAGGTTCGGGCACTATTGATGGAGGGAAAACCCTACGTCCTGCTTGATTAATATTGATGATATGGGTATTACAAGAGTAGATCTACCACGAGATCAAGGAGGCTAAACCCTAGAAGCTAGCCTATGGTATGATTGTTGTATGATGAAGTTGTCCTACGGACTAAAACCCTTCGGTTTATATAGACACCGGAGAGGGTTAGGGTTACGCAAAGTCGGTTACAATGGTAGGAGATCTTGAATATCCGCATGGCCAAGCTTGCCTTCCATGCCAAGGAAAGTCCCATCCGGACACGGGGCGAAGTCTTAAATCTTGTATCTTCATAGTCCTGGAGTCCGGCTGAAGGTATAGTCCGGCTACCCGAACACCCCCTAATCCAGGACTCCCTCAGTAGCCCCTGAACCAAGCTTCAATGACGACGAGTCCGGCGCATAGATTGTCTTCGGCATTGCAAGGCGGGTTCCTCCTCCAAATTCTTCATAAAACTTTGTAAACACCAAGAGTAGTGTCCGGCTCTGCAAAATAAGTTTCCACGTATTGCCACAGAGAGAATAATTTAACACAAATCTAATCTGCTCACGTATTCTGCAGCGTGACATCACACTACGGCCAAGCCTTTATTCGAATTGTTTTCACTTTTCCACCTCAGCGTGTTTTGCAAGGCGGTTTCCTTGGCACGTCTTGTCAAAGCAGAGATCGTGTCGCCTTTATTTACGGGATTCTCATCAATATGGACGTGGGTAACCCAATCATGCCCGTTAGCATGTCTTCTCAATTAAAGGCGAGTCCCAAACGGTTACGGGGAGGGCTCCTGGTATTCAACCTCTTATAAAGAGACCAGGGCCTTACTCCTTTTCTCCAATCTTAAAACAAGTTCGCCCGTCGCCTCGAGTTCCAACACCCTAGGCTCCAGATTCCAGGCGCTTCGGACCTTCGACAATGTTCGGTTCCGACCTTCAAGGCTGATCGATGCCCTCCTCCGTCACTGGAGGAGGACGTGCTAAAGTTGAGAGAGGCTAAGTTCTTGACCGCCGAAATTTCGCATAGGTTGCCTGCTCAAAGGCAGGCTATTCCCAGTCCCCAGCCCGGTGAGAGCGTAGTGTTCATGTCTCACTTCCTTCGGGGTTAGGCTTCCCGATGGATCCCTTCGTGAGGGGGCTGATGTTCTATTATGGGCTGGAATTTCATGACTTAGCTCCGGAGTCCATCCTCCACATTTCCTCATTCATCGTTGTGTGCGAAGCGTTCCTCCGTGTTACTCCTCACTTCGGATTATGGCTCAAGACTTTTGGAGTGGAGCCGAAGATGATCGAGGGACGGCACGCAGAGTGCGGAGGCGCTGTCATAAGTAAGAATGCTGATGCTCCATGGCCCGAGGGCTCCTTTCAAGAGGAGCTCGGCTTGTGGCAACGAGAGTGGTTCTATATCACCGCTCCCAGGAGCGCCAAGTGGGTGGCGCCTCCTGCCTTTCGCTCGGGTCCCCCACCACGGCTAGCGTCATGGGTCAACAAAGGATTAGATTGGGGGTTATCCAAAGACGTGCCCTTGTTGCAGGGCCGCATTAGGGATCTCTTAGAAAGAGACCTCAACCTGGTCAAGGTGACGCAGGTCATGCTGATTCGCCGAACACTGCCCGGCAAACGTCGCTCCCTTCGTCTGTGGGAGTTTAATCCGGAGGAACACGAGCTCTCCAGCATTTTATGGGCGCAACGCCGTGGAGATGTATAAAATGTTCTTCGGATCACAAGCAATGTGTCCGGATTTGACCGAGGACGCAGGTTTAAGCTGCAATCGCCCGGATACTCAAGTAAGTAACCTTGTGCCCGGACTCGCTATCCGTAAAATTGTCATAAATTCGCCCCTAAAAGAGCTGTCCTTTTAAACAGGATAGCGAAGGCAAGCTGATCAGGTGTCCGGCTCCCCTTCCTGAGACCAGGCCGGATCCCGTGCTAGTCAGGATGTTGAAGATCGTGCCTTTGGAGGGAAGTGAGGGGGAGGACAAGGAAACTATGGCCTCCTCGAAGGAGGCTGCTCCGAAGGGAAGAACCGACAATTCCTCTCCTAAGGGGAAGAAGAGGGCCGCCTCTGGACCCGAAGACCATCTCTCTATCTATTCTTCTATCTGATGATTATATTAGGATCTCTTCGTTTGGGTCGACGTATGTATCTCTTCGTCCGATCGCCTTAATGATTATCTATGTTCGCCTGTCTCAAGCTAAGGGGTTTCCGTAAGTAGAGAAAAAGATTTTCCTTGAAGTGATGAAGATCTGTTTTATCTAGTAAGATAAACCTATCTTCTTTAGCCTCTTCCGGAGATGATGGAGAGTGGAATCCCCCTGCCGTACCGCCTGGGCGGGCGACCCTGAGGTGTCGTCGCGGAGGGTTTCTCCGAATCCGGCAGGGGTGGAAGGTAGCCATATGTCCCCCCAAGGTTCTCCGCGTCCGGCCTTCGATGGAGGTCATAGGACGAGTCCGGCACCATCCGATGGTGCGCGGTCGGAGGAGCTGATGATTCTGCTGGGGCGAGCTTCTATCTCAGAGGAGCACCGTGCATTGATGGGTACGGTGATTGGAAGGATTTCGTCCGCGGAAAGCGGATTGCATGAGGCCGTCAGAAGTTTGCTGACGGGTTTTGAGGTACGTTTGATAATGTACTTCTTTGTCAGTTGCGCATAAACAAGATGCGCCCTGTGTAGATAGTAGCCCCTGAGACTCTGTGCGTTGTCAAAATTGACGGCGCGCAGAGGATCATAATCCCAGGTCTAAAATGTCGCCTTTGTATACAGGTGGCGAAGTGTCCGGAATCGAGCCGAACTGATGATTTTGCCGAACTAAAGCGGCAACTTGACGTGGCAGATGCCGACATCGCGCTCGTCAACGAGCGGCTTGATGAGGCTCAAGGTATGCAATTCCTCGGGCGGCATCTGGTAAGAGGAGCTTTATGCCAGTATCTTACAATGTGTGTGCTTGACGCAGATGGTGCGGCCGCCGTGGAGAGTCTTCGGGCGGAACTTGCCCGAGCTAAGGAACAAGCCAGGAAAAGTGATGCGGCTGCCGAGAAGGCCCTTGAAGAGCTGAGAGCCGAACAGGCTGCTCACTGCCGAAGCAAGAAGGAGATGGTGATGGCCGTGAAGTTAAAAAGTGCTGCTGACCGTTGCAAGTTTCTTGAGAAAGAAGACCGGGCGAGACAGACGGACTTAGAGAAGGCCGTTGCTGATGCCAAGGACGCTCGCTCTGCGATGAGAGCTGCGAAGGAGGAGCTGCGTCAGGCCGGACAGATTGCGGCTGGAAAGCCCTTTATGCTGCGGAGGAAGTTTTGCGATCCGAAGTTTGCTCCGTTGGACCGGATGTGGAGTGCGGAGGACACCTATCTGGATTTGGCAGCGAGTGCTGCTGATGCGACCGAATACTTTCGAGATCAAAAAGATCACGAAGTAGAAAGGCTTTTCTGGTCGCAGTTCCAGAATCCAGAGCGTCCACTGGCAGTGGACGATCATCTGGCTCAATGGGCCGAACTGAATAGATTGTCCTGACTCGCCATGAAGTACGTCATGGGTCATCTGTGGCCGGGGAGATCGGAGCCTAAAAGTTATTTCAGCTTGGTGCAGCAATTCCTTGATGCGGTGCCACGTATCAATGCGATGAAGAGGTCAGCATGCATAGAGGGCGCACGGATGGCTCTTGCCCGTGTCAAGACATACGACAGAGATGGAGACCACCGTTGTTGCATCCCGAGAATCGGACAAAAGCCGAGTACCCTCCGAGCACTATTTTCAGGAAGTCCTTGAAGGCACTCGTGTAATAGAGGCGCAGTGCTCGAAGGATGCTATGTTCTGATAGCATATGTAATTATAAAGCAATATTTTGATGAATTGTAGTAGCCTTTATACTTGTGCCTTCAAGTATTTGGAACACCTCCCGTGCGGCCGTTTTAAGATATATATATACAAAATCTGAAAGATTGCAGTCGTTGGCTTCAGCCCCCACGCACATAGTGCGGGGGTGCTCGCAGAAGGCGCATTTTCACACTTAATCCAACGTCTTGGTCCTACAAAGGAGGTGATAGCGCAGCGAGCTAGGCAACCTGACTATAATGCTTTAACACTTTCACTTAGCCATAGGAGCTTGACAATGGGACTATTTAGGTAGCTCCTGGTGGTGACTGC
>NC_053028.1:54544574-54567619 GCF_003073215.2 Triticum urartu | reverse complement strand
AGAGCTATTGTGATGGGCTAAGTGGGACACCCCTGCAGGGATTTTGACTTTTGAAAGTCGTGCCCGCGGTTATGGGCAGATGGGAATTTTTTAATGTCCGGTTGTAGAGAACTTGACACTTATCTTAATTAAAAGCATCAACTGCGTGTGTAGCCGTGATGGTCTCTTTCCGGCGGAGTCCGGGAAGTGAACATGGTTCTTGTGTTATGCTTGAACTAAGTAGTTCAGGATCACTTCTTGATCACTTCTAGTTCACGACCATGCTTTGCTTCTCTTCTCGCTCTTAATTGCGTATGTTAGCCACCATATATGCTTAGTGCTTGCTGCAGCTCCACCTCATTACCCCTTTCCTACCCATAAGCTTACATAGTCTTGATCTCGTGGGTGTGAGATTGTTGAGTCATCATGGCTCACAAATACTTCCAAACAGTTGCAGGTGCCGATGATACCAGTGCAGATGACGCAACTGAGCTCAAGTGGGAGCTCGATGAAGATCGTGTTCGTTGTGTTGTTTCGTTTCCAGTTGATCAGTAGTGGAGCCCAGTCGGGTCGATCGGGGATCTAGCATTTGGGGTGGTCTTTCTTCTATTTTGGTTCCGTAGTCGGACCTTGATTGTATTCTGGATGATGTATGTTTAACTTGTATTTGTGTGAAGTGGTGATTGTAAGCCAACTCTTTATCCCTTTCTTATTCAGTACATGGGATGTGTAAAGATTACCCCTCTTGCGACATGCCTACCATGCGGCTATACCTCTAAGTCGTGCCCCGACACGTGGGAGATATAGCCGCATCGTGGATGTTACAACAAGCATGGACAAACTCTTATATAAGGCAAAGCGCTCCCGAGGACACATGGGAATTGTTGTCAAGTTAGTTTTCATCATGCTCATATGATTCCCATTTGTTACTTTGATAATTTGATATGTGGGTAGACCGGTGCTTGGGTGTTGTACTTACTTGGACAAGCCTCCCACTTATGATTAACCCCTCCCGCAAGCATCCGCAACTATGAAAGAAGAATTAAGATAAATCTAACCATAGCATGAAACATATGGATCCAAATCAGCCCCTTACGAAGCAACGCATAAACTAGGGTTTAAGCTTCTGTCACTCTAGCAACCCATCATCTACTTATTACTTCCCAATTCCTTCCCCTAGGCCCAAATCATGGTGAAGTGTCATGTAGTTGATGTTCACATAACACCACTAGAGGAGAGACAACATACATCTCATCAAAATATCAAACGAATACCAAATTCACATGATTACTTATAACAAGACTTCTACCATGTCCTCAGGAACAAACGTAACTACTCACAAAGCATATTCACGTTCATAATCAGAGGAGTAATAATTATCATTAAGGATTTGAACGTATGATATTCCACCGAATAAACCAACTAGCATCAACTACAGGGAGTAATCAACACTACTAGCAACCCACAGGTAGCAATCTGAGGTTTTGAGACAAAGATTGGATACAAGAGATGAACTAGGGTTTGAGAGGATATGGTGCTGGTGAAGATGTTGATGGAGATTGACCCCCTCTCGATGAGAGGATCATTGGTGATGATGATGACGATGATTTCCCCCTCCGGGAGGGAAGTTTCCCCGGCAGAACAGCTCTGCCGGAGCCCTAGATTGGTTCTGCCCAATTTCCGCCTCGGGACGGTGGCGCTTCATCCTGAAAGCTATCTCTTGATTTTTTTTTCTAGGTTAAAATCCTTCATATAGCATAACATGGGCACCGGAGGCCTGCCAGGTGGCCCACAAGGCAGGGGCATGGCCCCCACCATTGCAGTTGCATGATGGGTCCCCTCAGATGCTTTCTTTGCCCAATATTTTCTATATATTCCAAAATAATTCTCCATAAATTTTCAGGACTTTTGGAGTTGTGCAGAATAGGTCTCTCAGATTTGCTCCTTTTCCAGTCCAAAATTTCAGCTGCCGGCATTCTCCCTCTTCATGTAAACCTTGTAAAATAAGAGAGAAAAGGCATAAGTATTGTACCATAATGTGTAATAACAGCCCATAATGCAATAAATATCAATGTAAATGCATGATGCAAAATGGACGTATCAAGTCTCCCCAGCAACATCGCCAAAAATTCTTATGCTACTTGTAATATGCGTTGGGATTTCCCCGAAGAGGAAAGGTGAAGCAATACAGTAGCATAAGTATTCCCCTCAGAAAATAACCAATGTTATCGAACCAATAGGTGATCCACACAAACGACCTTTAGTGGTACCTACACACATAAGACCAAAATACTTGCACCCAACGTGGGCAAGACGGTTGAATCCCCTTGTACTCGTTATTTGCAAGGATTAAATCTGATAGTAGGACATATATAAATTGCAAAGTAAAATAAAAGTAAACAAATTGTAGCAAGGTTTTTAGGGTTTTAGTAATATGACTAGCACAAATGCCCGTGCGTTGCAACGGGAAGAAAATAGGACATGCCAGGCTTATATTACGATGGGCATAGACATTGGTTTCTGATTCAGAATGTCATCATGGCATAAGCAGTGAGATCAGACAACACTGGTGAAGTTGCGCACCGCGACGATATGGTTGCACCATCTCTTGCAAATAAAAATATCGCACACCCTTACATAAGCATGGCTCAAGGACCCTGGCCTCCTGTCCACGATCCTCAATTTCAAAACGAAGTGGTGACACCGCTTATCCTCCGTCCCACCCTCGCCAATGATGGCCGGTGCTCATTTTACGGGTGTTCAATCCCAAGCCGATGAGCTTAGCCACCTCATGGCACACCTGTTATTGAACTATGTCAGCACAAGAGAATGTTTAACTAACCTCTCGAGCTGGACGTGAGGACTACCCTCCTTGAGTCATTATCCATATACGTCCCTGGTCCATACACCATCCCTCATACTGCCGATTGCTTTTGACTGTGGACTTATTTTATGGAGGGAGGGCGGGCTCCTACGTGTTTCCGGCATGTCTCCTTCACACCACGCTGTGACGTAGAAAAAGATGTATGCATATGAATTACTTATTTTGTCTCTGAATGCACACTACATGCGCTATATGTTGTCTATCTATCTTATGGAAGTTAAATAACAACTATATAAAATTATTTAGAGACATGTATTTACAACACGTCTCACATCAGAAGAGATATAAGACGATGTAAAGAAACATCCGTTGGAAAACATTGTATAGAGTATTATACTATTTAGAATTATTATAGAGTTTAAAATAAGTAAATTTGAATTAGCAATTTGAAAGGAAAATTTACACTGTAATTTCAAGTCCAACAGACCAGCTTAAACGGCTCCATCAAATATATATAATGTCCAGACAAATTATACATTGTAATTTCATGTACAAATTAGATGGATCCATCAAATATACTTGTACATCTAAGGTCTGAATTGTTCTCTTTTGAAGACAATCCCTGAACATTCAATTACAGAGTAGACATTTTAGTTCCATAGACATAGATCAGTAGCCAATCATGAACCCTAAGAAACAGGATCAAGGAGTCAATATTGAACCACAAAATCGAATAGATGAAACATTATGGTACACCCATGTAACTGTGGGTACCCTCTATACCTCTCTGTAGCACACTGTAGCATCACATGAAGCCACCCAGTAGCCAACAAACCAGATTGGCCTGTCAAAAGTAGATCCCAAATGAATCCCTGGCTGGCATTACATGTAAATTAAACCGGCAGCCTCTTCCACATAGTGTATATGTCACAACACCAAATGCTCCGCAAGGTTAGTAGCAGAAGCCCGTACATCCATATTTTCAGGAGGTAGCGAGGCACTCGTCCATGGCTAGCCGTCGATGGCATCCACTGTGTCTACGGCAAGTCATCCTGATGACCACAACAGCAGCATCCTTTTCTCCTTCCCTCAGTTCACTTGGGCGTCATCATCCGCGGATGGCCAGCATGACTAACACATTCATGGCCAAGCTGCAGAACTTGATGTCATGGCCGAAGGCGCTTGAAGGGAAACGGCATAGCACGCATATTATAGAGCACGCCAAGGAGGAAGTTGTACGATAGCAGAAGTTGAAGACCATCAGCTCGCCCTACGCTAACACACCCGGTGTCGTCCAAAAGCTTCCTATGACCATCAAAATATCTTGGAACTTGAGCAGCCTGAGTGCAGGGAGCAGCGCCGTGCACCAGAGCAGGATTAGGCTCAAAATCATGTTGCTCGATAAGACACGCGAAGCCATTCCAGCCAAGCAAGCCCCGGAAGCATGTGTTGGATGGTGTAATCAAGTAGGAGAACGCACATCATCTGAACCTAGCTGAGTGTGACGATCACCATGATGGGCACATCCAGTTCGAGACTTCGAATACATGACTTTGTCCACAGCCCCACCGCTAATCGTAGAAGGCCTCTACGCATAGTCAGAGAGGATGAGCGACTTGGCTTAGGAGATGACGATGAATCCATGATCCGCTCGTAAGCAGCGTTAATTATGCACATTCGATGTTGATGGCCTTCTGCTCTTCCACACTCACGCCCATCGGCATGTCATCGTCATGCTAGATGTGAATCTTGGCATGGAACTCTTTCTCCACTTCCAGTCCAAGCTGTATCCGCGTCCTTGCCATTATCATCGTCGACATCAAGGGCGGCGGCAGGTTCCGCCTTTCTCACGGATGTCTTGGTCTCGATGGCCCTCATCCGCTCCATCTCCATCTCCACGGCCGCCAGTCTCGCCGACGATTGCAGGCGCGCTGGCCTCGGTTGCAGCCGACCTAGCACGCGAGATCGCAATCGAGCCGATGTTACGTGAATCAAGCCCATAAAAAAGCCAGGATCAGATCGGTTTCTGCGTTGTTTGTTTGTTTTTCCGTTTCTATAAATAAGGTTTTACCTAGGAGTTTGTCTTTAATACGGGTCATTGCAGGCGCGCTGGCCTCGGTTGCAGCCGACCTAGCACGCGAGATCGCAATCGAGCCGATGTTACGTGAATCAAGCCCATAAAAAAGCCAGGATCAGATCGGTTTCTGCGTTGTTTGTTTGTTTTTCCGTTTCTATAAATAAGGTTTTACCTAGGAGTTTGTCTTTAATACGGGTCATGTTTGCCTGCATGAATATCGTATAGATGGGAGCCACAGGAAAAAACTGGTGACATATTGAGCTCTCCCTCTGGCTTTGTAATGGGCCAGAATAATTAATTTCAGCCTTATCTGACTTTATTGGGCTCAGATGGACAGAATACTGGGCCAGAGTACAAACGATCAATGAAGCAATTTTACATCTGATGACGGCCGAAAAACTTACCGACGGACGAACCAAATTACGACGAAGGTTTGGAAGTAAGAAACGTTTACCCCTTTAATAGTAGGTATAGATTAAAATAGACCTAGGGGTGAGTCTTTCACTGAAGGCATCTGATACGTCTCCAACGTATCTATAAATTTTAATTGTTCCATGTTGTTATATTATCAATCTTGTATGTTTTACAATCATTTATAGTCATTTTATATCATTTTTTGGCACTAACCTATTGACATAGTGCCAAATGCCAGTTGATGTTTTTTCCATGTTTTATACATTGCAGAAAATCAATATCAGACGGAGTCCAAATGCCCCGAAACTTTATGGAGAATTTTTATGGGTCAGAAGGAACACAATGGGCCCTGGCTGCGCCTGGGGGGTGCCCCAAGGGGGGCACAACCCACCATGGCGCGCCAGGAGGCCCAGGCGTGCCCTGGTGGGTTGTGCCCACCTCGGGTGCCCCCCGAACCGTCTCTTTGCTCTATAAATACCCCAATATTCCAGAAACCCTAGAGGGGGCGATGAAATATTCATCCAGCCGCCGCAGAGTCCAGAACCACCAGATCCAATCTAGACACCATCTCGGATGGGGTTCACCACCTCCATTGGTGCCTCTCAGATGATGCGTGAGCAGTTCTTTGTAGACTTTCGGGTCCGTAGTTAGTAGCTAGATGGCTTACTCTCTCTCGCTGAATTCTCAATACAATGGTCCCTTGGAGATCCATATGATGTAACTCTTTTTGCGGTGTGTTTGTTGGGATCTGATGAACTTTTAGTTTATGGTCAGTTATATCTTTTTATATCCATGAAAGTTATTTGAGTTTCTTTGATCTCTTATATGCATGATTGCTTATAGCCTCGTATTTCTTTTCCGATATTTGGGTTTTGTTTGGCCAACTTGATCTATTTATCTTGCAATGGGAAGAGGTGCTTTGTAGTGGGTTCGATCTTACGGTGCTTGATCCCAGTGACAGAAAGGGAAACAACATGTATGTATTGTTGCTACAAGGATAAAACAATGGGGTCTATCTCTACATAGATAGATCTTGTCTACATCATGTCATCGTTCTTATTGCATTACTCGTTTCTCCATGAACTTAATACACTAGATGCATGCTGGATAGCGGTCGATGTGTGGAGTAATAGTAGTAGATGCAGGCAGGAGTCGGTCTACTAATCTTAGACGTGATGCCTATATAATGATAATTGCCTGGATATCGTCATAATTATTTGGAGTTCTATCAGTTGCTCAATAGTAATTTGTTCACCTACCATTTGCTATTTTTCTCGAGAGAAGCCACTAGTGATACCTACGGCCCCCGGGACTTCTTTCTCATATATTTGCCTTTGTGATCTACTTTTCTCTTGCATTTATTTTTAGATCTATTAAACCAAAAATACGAAAGTACCTTGCTGCATTTTTTCTTTATTTATTTTATTTAGCGTTCGATCTATCAATTTACTATAAATTAATCTTACGTCCGTTTGCCACTTGAGGCGCCGTACCCCGAAAGGGATTGACAACCCCTTTCACACGTCGGGTTGCGAGGATTTGTTATCTGTGTGCAGGGCTGTTTACGTTGTGTTGTTTGGTTCTCCTACTGGTTCGATAACATTGGTTTCATATCTGAGGGAAGTACCTACCTCCGCTGTGCTGCATCATCCCTTCCTCTTTGGGGAAATACCGACGTAGCTTCAAGCGACATCAAAAGGAATTTCTGGCGCCGTTGCCGAGGAGGATCTTCAACATATACCAGGTTCCTAATCACAAATCCCATCTCCTTACAATTTACATTATTTGCCATTTGCCTCTCGTTTTCCTCTCCCCCACTTCATCAAAATTTGCCATTTTATTGGCCTCTCTTTTTCGATCGCATTTTTCTCGTCACATCTGTTCTTTGCAATCATGAGTTATTTCGGTATGGCACCAACAGATGATGGCCTAACTCCTAAGATAGGACGTACGGGCAATCTGGATGCTAAAACTTTTATCTTGGGGCAAGGGAACGTTATGGGAAAGGAACGTATCCAAGAATTTTTCAATTGTGTGGGAAATTTGAGTCTTGATGATGCTCCTATACTTAAAACTACTAGATCTTATGCGGATGCTATTTCAGCACTAGTTCTGAAAATTGAAAGTAAATTTATTCGTACCCATCCTACTTTGCAAAGATTGTTTTTCGAGCTTCCTGATATAAAGAATCCTAAGGGTAAAAGGTTGGCCACTCTCGTTCTTATGAATGAGTTTGACTACATAATACAGGAAGCTAGGGAAATCTTTTACTTTTATGGTATGAATCATGAAAAACCTATGATAGATGAAATTCTTTACAATAGCGACTATGCTTTAAGACATTTGCTTGGGGATAATAAAATCTTTGATGAGAATCTTAAAAAGGAAGTCCCCGTTTTAGATATAATCCAACAGGTTTTCAATAATGTTAATCAACATTATTCTTGGATTGTTGCAGGGAATCAAAAAGGTTATGATGAACACCAACTTAGGAACGCTGAGGTTTCCATGGATAATATGTTTTGTGTTGTGTTCACAAAACCCCATGATGTAAATACCTTTAAGAAAGTTAAGAAGAAAGATGACAAAACTTAGATCCTTCTTTATGCCTAGCTAAGGGCGTAAAACTATAGCGCTTGTTGGGAGGCAACCTAATGAATAAATTTTATTTTTGCTTTTTGCTTTCTGTTCTTGAGTCTTAGAACAATTATACTACTGTTATGATTGTGTTTTTTGTGTTTTAATTAGTGTTTATACCAAGTAAAGCCTTTAGGATCTTCTTGTGTGATAGTTGTTTGATCTTGCTGAAAAAACAGAAACTTTTACGCTCATGAAATTAATTTTCGTTTTTTACCAGAGAGCGATAAAATACCCATTCCACTTGCAGTAGATCAATATACAAATTTCTCAGGTCGTCCTAATTGTTCAGAATTTTTGGAGTTACAGAAGTAGTCGAAATAGTCAGATTGCTACAGACTGTTCTGTTTTGACAGATTCTGTTTTCTTTGTGTTGTGTGCTTATTTTGATAGCTCTATGGTTTTCTTTGATGAGTTTTTGCCATAGAAAAGTTGGAATACAGTAGATATAATACAAAAACAAAATATGAATTAGTTTGATAGAGTACTTATAGTAGTGGTTTTCTTTCTTATACTAACGGATCTCATGAAGGTTTTGTTGAGTTTTGTGTGATTGAAGTTTTCAAGTTTTGGGTTATCTTACGATGGATGAAGGAAGGATGGAGGAGCCTAAGCTTGGGGATGCCCCGGAATCCCAAGCTATTATCCAAAAATGAGCAACCAACTTAGCTTGGGGATGCCCCCGAGTGGCATCCCCGCTTTCTTCCAACGACCATCGGTATTTTACTCGAAACTATACTTTTATTCGTCACATGATATGTGTTTTGCTTGGAGCGTCTTGTATGATATGAGTCTTTGCTTGTTTTATTTTGTGTTTTAAGTCATCATTCCTTGCTGTACACACCTATTTTAGAGAGCCAAAATTATGTCATGACTTTTTAGAATTGCTCTCTATGCTTCACTCAAATTTTTATAAGCTATGGACTTGCTCTAGTGCTTCACTTATATCTTTCTGAGCATGGTGTGCTTTAGTATTTTTGAAGAAATGATCTCTTGCTTCACTTAGATTTATTTGAGAGTTAGTAAAATTTTCAAGAAATTCTCTCTTGCTTCACTTAAATTAATTTGAGAGAAATAAAAATTTATTATGCTCATGATCTTCACTTATATTTGTTGGAGCTTGTCAAAAGCAGCAACATGAAAATTAGTCCCAAAGTGATAGATATCCAAGAAGGATATAATAAAAACTTTATGAAGATCATTGGACACAATAAACTTGATTCTTAGTAATAGTTTTGAGATATGATGATGTGATATGTGAGTTATGTTGTGAGTAATTATGCTTAGTAAGAATATTGGTGTTAAGGTTTGTGATTCCCTATGCAAGTACGACAAGTCAATAGTCATGCAATGAAATTACATCCTACTTGTGGTGCATTATTCGGTGTTATTTATGCTTAATGCTTGCTTATGAGATTATCTGTTTCTTGGTTGGTCGCTTCTCAATCTTTTGCTAGCCTTCATTTTGCACTAAGTATGATCTCTACTTGTGCATCCAAAATCCTTAAACCAGTTTTGCCACATGAGACCACTATATCTACCTATATGCGGTATTATTTTGCCGTTCTAAGCAAATTTGCATGTGCCATCTCTAATTTTTAAAATACACTTCTCTTTTGTGTGTTTGTTTCGCTCGCGGAGCGGTGAGGGGTTGCTAATATTTTCCATGCTAGATGTGTTATTCTCAAGATGAGTGTTTATTCACTTATCATTGTAGGAGAGTAAGGCAAAGGTATTAGGGATGCCCAGTCCTGAAATGCAAAAAAAATTGATTTACATTATGTTGTCAAATAATAAATTCTTTGAAAGTGTTGGTATGGAGGGCACCCGTGGATACGGTTAGCCATGGAAAGTGAAAGTATGGCGGAAAAAGGAATAAACTTTATTTTCTGTTTGGGAACCGCCTATGATATATCTAGCATGGAAAGTGTTTGGAACTCTAAGTCTTTTTCGTTGGTGGGATAGATACACCTCCAAAATGTTTTTATCTCTAAGTTTTTCGCTTTGAGCTATGGCACCTCTATAAATCCCTACTTCCCTCTGCAAAGAGCCTTTCTTTTACTTTATGCAATTTTTATTTTGAGTCTCCATCTTCTCTCATAAAAGCACCAACTAGGAGGCAATATGATCGTACTTAAGTATTAGGTGTAGCTAATATTCGAGTGTGCTTCATGAATGGATCAATGTTTGAGCATGATGGGCTAGGGATAACTTATTTTAGCGTTGATATTTTGAAAGACATGGTTGCTTGTTGATATGCTTGAGTATCTAAATTATCATGTCAAAACTAGACTATTGCTTTTAATAACTAAAAGTCCAAATGTCCATGATATAAAGAAAAGAATATGACATGACATAATAGGCAGCATTCCACATCAAAAATTCTATTTTTTATCACTTACCTACTCGAGGACGAGTAGGAGTTAAGCTTGGGGATGCTGATATGTCTCCAACGTATCTATAATTTTGATTGTTCCATGATGATATATTAACAATCTTGGATGTTTTACTATCATTTATAGTCATTTTATATCATATTTTGGCTCTAACCTATTGACATAGTGCAAAGTGCAAGTTGTTGTTTTTTCATGTTTTTTACATCGCAGAAAATCAATACCAGACGGAGTCCAAATGCCCCGAAACTTTACGGAGATTTTTTATGGGCCAGAAGGAACACAATGGGCCCTGGCTGCGCCTAGGAGGTGCCCCGAGGGGGGGGCACAACCCACCAGGGCGCACCAGGAGGCCCAGGCGCTCATCCAGCTGCCGCACAGTCCAAAACCACTAGATCCAATCTAGACATCATCTCGGATGGGGTTCACCACCTCCATTGGTGCCTCTCTGATGATGCGTGAGTAGTTCTTTGTAGACCTTCGGGTCCGTAGTTAGTAGCTAGATGGCTTCCTCTCTCTCGCTGAATTCTCAATACAATGGTCTCTTGGAGATCCATATGATGTAACACTTTTTGCGGTGTGTTTGTTGGGATCTGATGAACTTTGAGTTTATGATCAGTTATATCTTTTTATATCCATGAAAGTTGTTTGAGTGTAACACCCCGGTGTAATGATGCTACACTAATCCTTGAGATCAAGCTAATCATTTTGCTATAACAGTGCTGGGCCACTTTGATCAATATTCCATTTCCAATTCTAGTTGAATTCAATTTGAATTTAGAGTGAAATTCAAAAATGCTCAAACATGAAAACAAAAATGTTCATCATGTGGCAAATAATCACTTGTTAATATTGGTGGTGAGCCAACATTTTTGCATAATGTGTAATTGCCCCAAGCTAATTAAAACAGTGCTTAAAAACATTTGTTTAAATGCTTTTTAATTTATAAAAATACTAAACTACTTTATTTTGGTGCCAAATTAATTATAGCAGTGAGCTATGTTGGATTACTAAATTAGGTGCAAGGGTTGTATTTTATAAAGCTATTTTCTTTTTTGAAAATAAAGGAAAGTAGAAAATCATAAAAATAAAAGCTTAAAAGAAAAAGAAAGAAAATAAAGGTAAACTGGGAGAGGCCCTCTACCCCCCTCCCTGGACCGAACCCACCTGGGTCGGCCCACCTTACCCACCCGAGCCGGCCCACTCCCCCCGTCTTCTTCCCCCTCCCCACTGTGCGAGCGACCGCGCGCGCGCGTCTCCATCGGACCCGCCTCGCCGGCGACGCCCGGGCGAGGGGATAAGGCATGCGCCTCCGCGCCCACTCGATCCCCTCTCCCACTCTCCTCACTAGTTGCCCCGCTGCGCCTCTCCCTCTCCCCATCAGATTCCCCCTCGCCCCCTCTCTGCTTGATTTGGGCGGATGTCCGAGCGCCACCATCGCCTCGGTTCGCCGTAGCCGCGGCCACCGTCACCCATACACCGCTCCATCAAGTCCAGGAGCTCTGGCGTGGTCCTCATCTTCTTCCTCGACAACGGATCGGGACCGGGAGGGACGCCGCCATCGCAGTCTTCCTCTTCCTCCTCTACGGCCACCGCACGACCTCGCCGTCAATGTGCGGCACCCGTCCTCCCCGAGCCCACTACCTAGTCCCCACGCTCCCGCGGTGAGCTCCTGCGCCGAACGCGCCCGTCCCTACCCCCTCTAGTCGCCCGTAGCCTCTGCTTCGCTAGCGCATGCACGCACCGCCGCCGACGAGCTCGCCGTCGTGGCCTTCGCCACTGTAACACGCGGCTGAGCCTCGCATCGAGCTCCGGGAGCTCGTGCGAGTCCAACGCCAGCACCAGGGCACCCCCCCCCCATTCCTCCTAGCCCTGTTTCCACTACCGCCCGAACTCCAGCGCTGCGGAGCTCGTTGCCGGCGCGTCTCCGGTGACCAGTTGGTCACGGGCGTTTGCCTGTTAGCCTCACCGCGTCGCGCAGCTTCCGTCTAGCCCTTTCGCATGCGCCGTAGCATGCCGAAACTCCCGTCGTCACCCGTACCTGCTCCGTCGCAATCCTCGTCGCTGGCGCCCTTTCCGGCCAAGTCCGGCCATGCCTCTATCACCATTCGACGCGGCGTCGTTCGCCCGTTCGAACGCACCCTCGCGCGCGCAAAACGGCCGCATGTAGACAATTTCCGATGAGGCCCGAGCGGCTCTGCCGCGTCCTAGTGTCGCCAGCGGCGAGACACCTGCCTCCGCTGACGTGGCTGGCCGGGCCCCACCCCTGGCTCACTGCCAGTTGGCCCCATGGGCCCGAGTTGACTGGGTTGACCAAGTCAACTTCTGACTGGACGGCCCAGTGCGACTGACGTGCGGGTCCCATCGCTTAATCCTCTAATTAAAATATTTTAATAATTAAAACTAATTAGTTTAGTTAATTAGACACTGACAGGTGGGCCCGGTAGTTTTACTAACTAGATTTAGATTAGTTTGAACTCTGTTTAACCCACTGTCTATGACAGGTGGGTCCCCCATTTCAGTTTTAACCAGTCAACCGGACTGTTGACTGCTCATGTCAACAACGCGTCATGCTGACATCATATTTCCTTTCTGCTAATTTAATTAATTTCAGAAAATGTTTAAAACTTTGGAAATTCATATAAAATTAACCATAAGTCGGATGAAAAAGTTTTATATATGAAAGTTGCTCAGAAAAATCCAACGAACTCGAATGCGTGGTCCATCACCTATCACATGCCCCTAGCATGCTGAACATGGAACCGTCCCCTCTCTTTCATCTGTCCGGAATTCGTCTAACGTCGGGGATTCATCCTCGGATGTTTATCCCCTCTGTCTGCAACGTGTAGTACTACGTTAGGACAACTATAGCTCTGCATGTCGTCCTGTAATGCTTAGTGATGCATCTGTTTGCTCTGTATTTACTGTTTATTCCCCCTCTTCTCTCTGGTAGACCCCGAGACCGCTGCTGATGCCCCTGTGATCGACTACGTCAATGAAGACCCCTCCTTGCCAGAGCAACCAGGCAAGCAAACCCCCTTGAGCATTCCGATATCGCCCATTTATTTCCCTCTCATGCTTGCATTAGAACTGCTACTGCTTTATGTATGATCCTACTCTGATGCATAGCCTTTTTTTTGTTCCCTGCTTTCATACCTTACATGCTTATCCTAAACTGCTTAGTATAGGTTAGTTAGAGATCCATTAGTGACCCCACCTTGTCCCAGTTGCCTCGCTTTATGTTCGATGACTCGATCAACGTGATCGACGTCCAGTTCCCAACACCGCACATCACCCCCCTAGTTGTATGACTCTGCAGAGTTACCATCGAGTGCCGAGGGTGGAACCTCTTACATCACTCCTGATGAGACCTCTGTACTATAGCTATACGGTCGAGGTCATCGAGGGTGATTTCCTCCTTAACCACTTCCGTTATGGCTCTGTCGTGCAAGCCCTCAAGTGTGAACCTCGAGGGTGGATCCTCTTACGTTCACCTTGATGACAACATCGAGTGGAATTCACCGTTGAGGAGTTCATGTATTCACTATGTGTTAATGCTTTGTTCCGGTACTCTGTTAAAAAGAGGCCTTAATATCCCTTAGTTTCCGTAAGGACCCCGCTGCCACGGGAGGGTAGGAGGGGGTGATTCCTCGGGTTTTCCCCTTGGTGTTAGACACATAGTTACTATGGTTACTATGATTTTGCACCGAGCCATGTTACTAAAGATCGGTCGGCCCTGAGGGGTACCCGTGCGAGCTTAATAGCGAGTGATGTGGAGTCGGGTTGACCTGGAAGGTGCCCGCGAGATACTTACGAGGCCTGGCCAGGCAATCTTAGCCCTTGTCGCAAGTACTCGAGACGGGGCGACAGGGTCACATCGATTGTGAGTCTCTGATCGTTACCGCGTGCTCCTAATCCACTACGGTTTGGATATTTGATCCGAGGGGCCTCTGGCCTGATAGCACTTACCATCACGTGGGCATTGTATGGGCGTTCTACGTCGTATGCATCAGCCGAAGCTTAATAGACGTCAACGACTGAGCGTCGGGTTGGACTGGTAAGCTCCTGCCTTTTTAAGGAGGTAGCTAGGTCTGCTCACCAGCCGCCCACGCAACATGCAGGAGTTCCCGGGGCGATGGCCCAAGACCCCTGGGGGCATAGGTTTAGTCCGGCATGCTTGACCTCTCTATTAAGCCTAGGTCGGGTTGCGGTGTATTGTTTGTCCAAGGCCGAGCATGACCCAGGAAAGTGTGTCCGGCCGGAGTTAATCGAGTGTGGTGGGTAAGTTGGTGCACCCATGCAGGGAAGAAAACATCTATCGATAGCCTGCCCTACGGTAACGGACACTTGGAGTTGTATCCCGATCGATACACCTGGAACTGGATACTTGTGATGAGAAATGAATGGATATGAGAAATGGATAGTATGGCTCTGGGATTGCTTTCTCGCTGGGAGTCGAGGAAGGATCTCTGGTCGAGGTTGATAACACTACTACTACTTTACCTTATGTTGATCTGTACTCTTCTATATGCTGCAAGATGCTTGAAGATGCTAGTCTTCGATAGGCTAGGCTTTTCCCCTTCTTTTCTGGCATTCTGCAGTTTAGTCCACAGATACACCCCTTTTCCTTTGATACAGATGCATACTTAGTTTAGATCTGATGTAAGTCTTGCGAGTACATTGGATGAGTACTCACGGTTGCTTTGCTACCTCCTTTCCCCCATACCCGAATGTTGCGATAGATGACGGATCCCAGGAGCCAGATGACACCATGATGATTACTACTACCCCGAGGGTGCCTACTACAACGTGACGGCCGCTAACGACTTGGAGTAGTTAGGAGGCTTCCAAGCAGGAGGCCTTGCCTGTTCGATCATTGTTGCTTTTGTGCTAGCCTTCTTAAGGCAGACTTGTTTAACTTATGTCTGTACTCAGATATTGTTGCTTCCACTGACTCTTGTGTATTCGAGCTTATGTATCCAAGTCCTTGAGGCCCCTGGCTTGTAATATAAAGCTTGTATTATTTTAATTTGTGTCTAGAGTTGTGTTGTGATATCTTCCCGTGAGTCCTTGATCTTAATCGTACACATTTGCGTCTATGATTAGTGTACGATTGAATCGAGGGCCTCACATTGAGTTTATTTGATCTCTTATATGCATGATTGCTTATAGCCTCGTATTTCTTCTCCTATATTTGGGTTTTGTTTGGCCAACTTGATCTATTTATCTTCAATGGGAAGAGGTGCTTTGTAGTGGGTTCGATCTTACGGTGCTTGATCCCAGTGACAGAAAGGGAAACAACACGTATGTATCATTGCTACTAAGGATAAAACGATGGGGTCTATCTCTACATAGATAGATCTTTTCTACATCATGTCATCATTCTTATTGCATTACTCCGTTTCTCCATGAACTTAATACACTAGATGCATGTTGGATAGCGGTCGATGTGTGGAGTAATAGTAGTAGATGCAGGCAGGAGTCGGTCTACTAGACTTGGACATGATGCCTATATAATGATCATTGCCTGGATATCGTCATAATTATTTGAAGTTCTATCAATTTCCCAATAGTAATTTGTTCACCCATCGTTTGCTATTTTTCTCGAGAGAAGCCACTAGTGATACCTACGGCCCCCGGGTCTTCTTTCTCATATATTTGCCTTTGCGATCTACTTTTCTCTTGCATTTATTTTCAAATCTATTAAACCAAAAATACAAAAATACCTTGCTGCAATTTTTCTCTATTTATTTTATTTAGCATTCGATCTATCAATTTACTACAAATTTATCTCACGTCTGTTTGCCACTTGAGGCGCTGTACCCTGAAAGGGATTGACAACCCCTTTAACACGTCGGGTTGCGAGGATTTGTTATCTGTGTGCAGGGCCTGTTTACGCTGTGTTGTTTGGTTCTCCTACTGGTTCGATAACCTTGGTTTCATATCTGAGGGAAATACCTACCGCCGCTATGCTGCATCACCCCTTCCTCTTTGGGGAAATACCGGCGTAGCTTCAAGCGACATCAAAAGGAATTTCTAAGAAAAAGGTCTTGATAACCCACAGTTATAGAGGATCGCAACAGTTTTCGAGGCTAGAGTATTCAACCCAAATTTATAGATTCGACACAAGGGGAGCCAAAGAATATTTGAAGGTATTAGCAGCTGAGTTGTCAATTCAACCACACCTGGAGATTAATTATCTATAGCAAGTAATCAGTAGCACAGTAATATGATAGTTTTGATAGTAGTGACAGCAGCAATAGTAACAGTAACAGTGATAGCAGTAATTTTGTAGCAAGTGTAACAATGATGATAGCAATAGTAACTTAGCAGAAACAATATAAGATAAATTCGTAGGCATTGGATCAGTGACTTGTTGGATTATATTCATCATGTGACAGTTATAACCTAGGGCTATTCGGCACTAGCTCCAGTTCATCGATATAATGTAGGCATGTATTCTGTAAATAGTCATACGTGCTTTATTAAAAGAACTTGCATGACATCTTTTGTCCTACCCTCCTGTGGCAGCGGGGTCCTATTGGAAACTAAGGGATATTGAGGCCTCCTTTTAAGAGAGAACCGGAACAAAGCATTAACACATAGTGAATACATGAACTCTTCAAACTACGGTGATCACCGGAAGAAGACCCGGTTATTGTCACTCCAGGGTTACCGCATCATAACCCTTAGTAGGTGACTATAACTTGCAAGATTGGATCTAGAACATGAATATAATGGTGATAACATAAACGGTTCAGATCTGAAATCATGGCACCCGGGCCCAAAGTGACAAGCATTAAGCATGGCAAAGTTATAGCAACATCAATCTTACAACACAGTGGATACTAGGGATCAAGCCCTAACAAAACTAAATCGATTACATGATGAATCTCATCCAACTCCTCACCGACCAGCGAGCCTACGAAGAAATTACTCACTCCTAGTGGGGAGCATCATGGAATTGGCGATGGAGAAGGGTGGTGGTGACGAAGAACGAAGATCCCCCTCTCCGGAGCCCCAAACGGACTCCAGATCTGCCCTCCCGAGGAAGAATAGGGCTTGGCGGCGGCTCTGTCTCATGTGTCGCAATAATTCTTTCTCCCTGATTTTTTTCTTCGAAATATGATTCTATAGCGTTGGTTTCAGGGTCAGCGGGGCCACCAGGTGGGGACAACCCACCTGGGTGCGCCAGGAGAGGGGGGCGCGCCCTGGTGGGTTGTGCCCACCCAGGTGCCCCTCTCCGGCAGGTCTTGGCTCCAGAAATTCTTATTATTGATATAAAAAATCCTCGCAAAGTTTTGTTCCATTCCGAGAACTTTTATTTCAGAAAAAAAACAACACCATGGTAGTTCTACTGAAAACAATGTCAGTCCGAGGTTAGTTTCATTCAAATCATGCAAATTAGAGTCCAAAACAAGAGGATAAGCATTAGGAAAAGTAGATACGTTGGAGACATATCAACTCCCCCAAGCTTAAACCTTTGCTTGTCCTCAAGAAATTCAGTTGATAAACTAAAAGTGAAAAAGAAAAAGTTTTACGAACTCTTTTGCTCTTGTTTGCATAAATAAGCTTAAACAACACCTAGGTTTTCACCAACATTATAACTAACCATGTCGACAATAACTCTTAAAGAGTATAATGACTCATATCAATGACATAATCAGCTAGCGAGCAATAATAAGATATCTCAAACAGCAACACGTTGTCAAAACAACCATGATATAATATGACAATAGTGGTATCTTGCTAGCCCTTTCTGATACCGCAAAACATAAATGCAGAGCACCTCCAAAGTTCAAGCAGCGACTAAACATTGTAATTCATGGTAGAAAAGTTCGAGTCATGATGCACCCAACATTAGCTACACACAATGCATAAATCATGACAGTTGTGCTCCCTCAGTTTCTGGCACTTGTTTTAGAAGGTGGTGACAACAACAGAAAACTAAAATATATAGTCCCTTCGCAGAGGGAAGCAGTGACTTACAGAGGTGCTAGAGCTCGATTTTTAAAACAGAGGTAAATGATTATTTTGGGGCATGCACCCTTCTCATTTACTTCACGACTATCATTTATCAATATCTCCCATCCTAAACAAGCTAGTGGCGGTTCCCAAGCGATAAAAGTAAAGGTTTTGACCCCAGTGGGAGTTTTTGTTTGATGATTCGAGTGATTAACTCTTTTTGTATTTTGTAGTTTGGGACTGGGCATCCCTAATACCGCCCTTTTCTCGTGCGATGGCGAGTGAATAAACACTCAACCTGAGAATAACATACTTAGCATGGAAGATGCTGACTACCTCTTGTCGTTCCATGAACAATCCAGGCACACAAAATGGATATTTTAGAAGTTTTTAGACGTGGCACATGCAAATTTACATAGGACGGAAGGGTAATACCGTATATAGGTAGGTATGGTGGACTCATCTGGAATAACTTTGGGTTCAAGGTTTTTGATGTACAAGCATAATTCCCACTACATACAGGCAAAGGCTAGCAATTAGATTGAGAAGCGGCCAGCTAGAGAGCAACAACGATCATAACCATGCATTATGCATAAGTAACATTGGACACTAGCATGAGTAGGATATGAACACCATGAACATAAATATCATAGAGGCTATGTTGGTTTTGATTCAACTACATGCATGAACATGTGCCAAGTCAAGCCACTCGAACACTTAGAGGAGGATACCATGTCATCATACTACATCACAATCATTTTAACGCAATGTTGATATCCAAGATAAATCATTATCAACTCCCAGCTACTTATGCATCGCATGAGAAACTATAATCTCTAATTGTAATTGCAAACATGTTTAGTCATAATGGGCTGAATCATGGATACTAGGTTAAACATATTTACACACACAGAACAAGTCGAGTTCATACCAGTTTCTCTCTGCCACGGCCAGTTCATCAAATGTCGTCATTATTGCCTTTCACTTGCATGACCGAATGATATGAAAATAATAATAGTGCAAGAGTGCATGGACTAAGCTGGAATCTGCAAACATTTTATTCAACGGGAGAAGACAAGGTAAAATGTGCTCTTTATTAGTTCAATAGTTACTCAAATGAGAGCCACTCAACATTTTCATCGTGGTCTTTGAGGGAGTCCTGGATTAGGGGGTGTTCGGGTAGCCGGACTATACCTTCAGCCGGACTCCCGGACTATGAAGATACAAGATTGAAGACTTCGTCCCGTGTCCGGATGGGACTTTCCTTGGCGTGGAAGGCAAGCTTGGCGATGCGGATATTCAAGATCTCCTACCATTATAACCGACTCTGTGTAACCCTAACCCTATCCGGTGTCTATATAAACCGGAGGGTTGTAGTCCGTAGGACATCAACTCCATATACAACAATCATACCATAGGCTAGCTTCTAGGGTTTAGCCTCCTTGATCTCGTGGTAGATCTACTCTTGTACTACCCATATCATCAATATTAATCAAGCAGGAGTAGGGTATTACCTCCATCGAGAGGGCCCGAACCTGGGTAAAAAACATCGTGTCCCTTGTCTCCTGTTACCATCCGGCCTTGACGCACAGTTCGGGACCCCCTACCCGAGATCCGCCGGTTTTGACACCGACATTGGTGCTTTCATTGAGAGTTCCTCTGTGTCGTCGCCTTTAGGCCCGATGGCTCCTTTGATCATCAACAACGATGAGGTCCAGGGTGAGACTTTTCTCCCCGGACAGATCTTCGTCTTCGGCGGCTTCGCACTGCGGGCCAATTCGCTTGGCCACCTGGAGCAGATCGAAAGCTACGCCCCTGGCCATCAAGTCAGGTTTGGAAGCTTAAACTACACGGCTGACATCCGCGGAGACTTGATCTTCGACGGGTTCGAGCCACGGCCAAGCGCGCCGCACTATCTCGAGGGGCATGATCTAGCTCTGCCTCCGGACAGTGTCCTGGAGGCCGCACACGCACCGGTTCCGACCCCTAACTCGGAGCCTATTGCGCCAATCGAGGATGAGCGGTTGGACGTCACCTCGGGGGCTGCGATCTCAAAGGCGATCGAGCCGAACGCCAGCCCCGCACTCTGCATGACCCGTGACTCCGAGGATCCGGACTCCTCCCCGGACTCCGAACCCCCCGCGCCCCTGCCAATCGAATCCGATTGGGCGCCGATAATGGAGTTCACCGCCGCGGACATCTTTCAGCACTCGCCTTTTGGCGACATCCTGAATTCTCTCAAGTCTCTCTCTTTATCAGGAGAGCCCTGGCCGGATTACGGTCAGCGAGGATGGGATACGGACGATGAAGAAGTTCAAAGCCCACCCACCACCCACTTTGTAGCCACTGTCGACGATTTAACCGACATGCTTGACTTCGGCTCCGAAGACATCGACGGTATGGACGACGATGTAGGAGACGAACAGGAACCAGCACCTGTAGGGCGCTGGAAGGCCACCTCGTCATATGACATATATATGGTGGATACTCCAAAAGATGGAGATGGCGATGGAACAAGCGGGGGATGACACCTCCAAGAAACAGCCAAAGCGCCGGCGTCAGCGGCGCCGCTCTAAATCCCGCCAAAGCAAAAACGGTGATTCCGGCACGGGAGATAATACTACCCCGGATAGCGCCGAAGAACACCCACCCCAGCAAGATTCGGCACAGGAAGATGGAGAAGCCAGCCCTCATGAGAGAGCGGCAGACCGAGAGGTCGAGGATGATAACTATATGCCTCCCTCCGAAGACGAGGCAAGCCTCGATGACGACGAATTCGTCGTACCATCAGACCCCGCCGAACAAGAGCGTTTCAAACACAGGCTTTTAGCCACGGCAAGCAGCCTCAAGAAAAAGCAGCAACAGCTTAGAGCTGACCAAGATTTGCTAGCTGACAGATGGACTGAAGTCCTTGCGGCCGAAGAGTATGAACTCGAACGCCCCTCCAAGAGTTACCCAAAGCGCAGGCCGCTACCCCGATCAGAGGAGGAAGCACCTACATCACCAGCGCACGACATGGCAGACCGGCCACCTCGCGGCCGCGACAGAGAGGCCTCTCGGCCCTCCACCCAAGCCATGCCCCGACGCCGCTCAACTAAGGCACGGGAAAATGCGCCAGACCTGCGAGACGTACTGGAGGATAAGGCAAGACAAACAAGATCGATCTACGGATCGCGCAGGCGCCCTACGGCACGTGACGATGATCTTCACTCCGGATACAACAAATCCGGCCGGGCCGAACACAACAGACATAGCTCTTCCGAGCTGCGTCGTGATATAGCCCAGTACAGAGGCGCCGCACACCCGCTATGCTTCACGATGAAGTAATGGATCATAAAATCCCAGAGGGTTTCAAACCCGTAAACATCGAATCATACGATGGCACAACAGATCCGGCGGTATGGATCGAGGATTATCTCCTTCACATCCACATGGCACGCGGCGATGATCTACACGCCATCAAATACCTCCCGCTCAAACTTAAAGGACCGGCCCGGCATTGGCTTAACAGCTTGCCAGCAGACTCAATCGGTTCTTGGGAGGACCTGGAAGCCGCATTCCTCGACAACTTCCAGGGCACTTACGTGCGACCACCGGATGCCGACGACTTAAGCCACATAATTCAGCAGCCAGAGGAATCGGCCAGACAATTCTGGACACGGTTCCTAACAAAGAAAAACCAGATAGTCGACTGTCCGGACGCAGAGGCCCTAGCAGCCTTCAAGCATAACATCCGCGACGAGTGGCTTGCCCGGCACCTGGGACAGGAAAAGCCGAAATCCATGGCAGCCCTCACGACACTCATGACCCGCTTTTGCGCGGGAGAAGACAGCTGGCTAGCTCGCAGTAACAACTTATCAAAGAACCCTGGTAATTCGGATACCAAGGACAAAAGTGGCAGGACACGTCGGAATAAGCAAAAACGCCGCGTTAACAGCGACAGCAATGAAGACACGGCAGTCAATGCCGGATTCAAAGGCTATAAATCCGGTCAGCGGAAAAAGCCATTCAAAAAGAATACTCAGGGCCCGTCCAGTTTGGACCGAATACTCGACGCTTGTGCCAGATACATGGCACCCCCGAAAGGCCAGCCAATCACACTAACAGGGATTGTTGGGTGTTCAAGCAGGCAGGCAAGTTAAGAGCCGAAAACAAAGACAAGGGGCTGCACAGCGACGACGAGGAGGAGCCCAAGGCCGCCGAACAACAATGGACAGAAGGGCTTTCCCCCACAAGTGCGGACGGTGAACATGATATACGCAACCCACATTCCCAAGAGGGAGCGGAAGCGTGCGCTACGGGACGTATACGCGATGGAGCCAGTCGCCCCAAAGTTCAACCCATGGTCCTCCTGCCCGATCACTTTTGATCGAAGGGACCATCCCACTAGCATCCGTCATGGCGGCTTCGCCGCATTGGTTCTCGACCCAATCATCGACGGATTTCATCTCACAAGAGTCCTCATGGACGGCGGCAGTAGCCTGAACCTGCTTTACCAGGATACAGTGCGGAAAATGGGCATAGATCCCTCAAGGATTAAGCCCACAAGAACGACCTTTAAAGGCGTTATACCAGGTGTAGAAGCCAACTGTACAGGCTCAGTAACACTTGACGTGGTCTTCGGATCCCCGGACAATTTCCGAAGCGAAGAGTTAATCTTCGATATAGTCCCGTTTCGCAGTGGCTATCACGCCCTGCTCGGACGAACCGCATTCGCAAAGTTCAATGCGGTGCCGCACTACGCATATCTCAAGCT
>NC_053028.1:54526412-54543574 GCF_003073215.2 Triticum urartu | reverse complement strand
TGTAGAGGACAGAACACCAGTATATATATAATCAACATAGTGAAGATAATCATGAAGACATGTTGAGATTGAAGTCAAACCAAATGTGAAGACATAGCAAATGTAACGCCATGAGTGAGACACTTCAAACAGAACATTTGGTGGTGGCGTTACCCACGGTATAGGAAGTATTAGACCCAGACACGGCGCACAATTATCGTGGTGCTCTGAAGTCAAATTCCTCATTAATGTATTCACATTTAGAATGCATGTCTTCATTGATTGAAGATATACTTTACTTCGTGTGTTGCACATCTAAGTCATCAATATGCATAAGTGTTAGGATGTGTGCCTGATCACAGGACATTTGAGGATTCCAAGATATTTAGCTCACACCATAACTTGCAAAATCTTTTCTCATCCAAGGGCTTGGTGAAGATATCTGCCAATTTCTCTTCAGTGTTGATGTTTATGATATCAATGTCTTCCTTCACAACATGATCTCTGAGAAAGTGATGACGAATTTCAATGTGCTTTGTCTTCGAGTGCTGAACTGGATTGTTGGCAATCTTGATGGCTCTTTCGTTGTCGTAGTAGAGTGGCACTTGCTTCAGATGAATGCCATAGTCTTTGAGTGTTTGCTTCATCCACAGAAGCTGAGCGCAGCAAGATCCAGCAGCAATGTATTCAGATTCAGGAGTGGAGAGAGATACACAATTCTGCTTCTTTGAAGACCAACATACAAGTGATCGTCCCAGAAAATGACATGTGCCTGATGTAGACTTGCGATCCACCTTGTCACAAGCATAATCAGCATCCGAGAATCCAACCAGATCAAACTCTGAGCCCTTTGGATACCATAATCCTAGAGTTGGGGTGTGAGCCAAATATCGAAGAATTCGCTTCACAGCTAAGTGATGCGACTCCTTTGGTGTCGCTTGGAATCGAGCACACATGCAAACACTAAGCATAATATCTGGCCTAGATGCACATATATAAAGTAAAGAACCAATCATGGAGCGGTATACCTTTTGATCGAACTCTTTACCATTGTCGTCGGGACCCAGATGATGTTTGGCTGGCATTGGCATCGTGAAGCCTTTGCAGTCTTGCATACCGAACTTCTTCAGGCAATCTTTGAGATACTTCTCTTGAGATATGAAGATGTCGTTGCGTTTCTGTCGTATTTGAAGACCGAGGAAGAACTTCAGCTCTCCCATCATGGACATCTGATATTGCTCTTGCATCATATATCCAAACTCTTCACTGTACTTCTGATTGGTGCAGCCGAAGATGATGTCATCCACATATATTTTGCACACAAACAGTTCACCATCATATGTCTTCGTTAAGAGAGTGGGGTCGAGGGAACCAAGTATGAAGCCTTTGCTCTTCAGGAAGTATTTGAGTGTGTCATACCAAGCCCGAGGGGCTTGTTTGAGGCCATACAGTGCCTTGTTGAGCTTGTATACCATGTCAAGATGTTTTGGATCTTCAAAGCCAGGCGGTTGTGCAACATACACTTCTTCTTCAATCTTGCCATTGAGAAAAGCGCTCTTCACATCCATTTGATATAGAAGTATATTATGATGATTTGCATAGGCCAGCAGTATGCGTATGGTTTCAAGTCGAGCCATAGGAGCAAATGTTTTGTCGAAGTCAATCCCTTCCACTTGAGTATATCCTTGAGCAATGAGACGAGCTCTGTTTCTGACAACTTGACCATGCTCATCTTGCTTGTTGCGGTCTATCCATTTGGTGCCTATTATATTGTGCTTCCGAGGATCAGGACGCTTAACCAGTTCCCATACATTATTCAGCTCAAACTGTTGAAGCTCTTCTTGCATAGCTTGAATCCATTCAGGTTCCATGAAGGCTTCTTCAACTTTCTTAGGTTCTGTTATTGAGACGAATGCGAAGTGCCCACAGAAATTTGCTAGCTGTGTTGCCCTTGAACGAGTGAGCGGACCGGGTGCATTGATGCTATCAATTATTCTCTCAATCTGCACTTCATTGGCAACACGAGGATGTACAGGGCGAAGATTTTGCTGTTGTTGATCATTGTCATTGTCAGAGGGATTGTCTTCAGGCTGAGCATTGTCTTCAGGTTGATCAGGTGCGGAGATTATAAGTTCCTCTTCAGGTTGAGCTTCAGAGGGTATGATTTCTCTAGTTCCCATTAGTTTGATTGATTCACTGGATGGAACTTCATCTAGCACATTTGGTAGGTGCTCTCTTTGTGAACCGTTAGTCTCATCGAACGGCACATCCACTGTTTCAACCACTTTATAATGAAAGAGATTGAAGACTCTGTAGGAGTGCGAATCCTTTCCATATCCAAGCATAACACCCTCATGTGCTTTTGGTGCAAATTTTGAAGTGTGATGTGGATCCTTGATCCAGCACCTGGCGCCAAATACTCTGAAGTAACTGACATTCGGCTTCTTGCCAGTAAGGAGCTCATATGATGTCTTGTTCAGAAGCTTGTGAAGATAAACACGATTGATTGTATGGCATGCAGTATCAATGGCTTCAGGCCAGAATTTTCTTGGAGTCTTGTATTCATCAATCATTGTTCGGGCCATCTCGATGAGTGTTCTGTTCTTGCGTTCGATGACGCCATTGTGCTATGGCATGTACAGGGCTGAGAATTCATGTGTGATGCCCAAAGTATCAAGATATGTATCAAGGTCAGTGTTCTTGAATTCAGTGCCATTGTCACTTCTGAAATGCTTTATCTTGGCGCCATAGTTGTTCATTGCTCGATTGGCAAAGCGTCTGAAGACATCCTGCACTTCAGTCTTGTAGAGAATTATGTGCACCCAAGTATATCTAGAATAATCATCAACAATGACAAAGCCATAGAGACAAGCAGTAGTTGTAAGAGTTGAGTAATGAGTGGGACCGAAAAGATCCATGTGGAGCAGTTCGAAGGGTCGAGTTGTTGTCATGATTGTCTTCAAGGGATGTTTGGCCCTCGTCATCTTTCCTGCTTCACAGGCACCGCATAAGTGATCTTTCTTGAACTTGACTCCCTCGATGCCTATGACATGCTTCTTCTTTGCAAGGGTGTGGAGGTTCCTCATGCCAACATGCCCTAGCCTCCGATGCCAGAGCCAGCATTCTGAAGCTTTTTCTAGAAGACATACGGCAAGCTGTGGTCCTGCTGAGAAATCTACCACGTACAAATCATCCTTCCTATTCCCTTCAAACACTAGAGACTTGTCAGATTCCATTAGAACAAGGCAACGATATTTTCCAAACATTACGATCATATTTAAATCTCAAAGCATTGAGACAGACATTAAGTTGAAGCCAAGGGATTCAACAAGCATGACATTATCCATGTGTTGATCCTTTGAGATTGCAACTCTACCTAGACCCAATACCTTACTTTTACTAGTGTCAGCAAATGTGATGTGACTCTTGTCGGATGGACGTAAGGTTGAATCCATAAGAAGGCTTCTTTTGCCAGTCATGTGATTGGTACACCCACTATCAATAATCCATTCTGAAGCAGCTGGTGTCGTACCCTACAGTGTAGTTAGGGGGATAGGCTTCACGAAGAGAATTGTGAAGCAAAAACATTTGACGGACCAGTGGGTTATGAAATCTTAGATCGAGATTAGGACGGATAGGGAGAGTAGCAAGCGATTCAGGAACGAAGTACATAGTAAGACCATTCGGGCATTTGATCTTGCGCCCTACAAGATATTTAAGGTCCCCACCAATAGCGTCAGACGATTTTGGTTTTCTGCTGGAGACCCTTCCCTGCAAAAGAGAGTTAAGCTTTCTTAGCCACCCACATCTTCAAGGGTGGCTTAGAAGCAATAAGTCTAAGTGCAGCGTCTGAGAACTTTGGCTTTGGAGCCCTAGCAAAAAGTCTTGCAGGTGGACAATAGTACTCATAAGAATAAGCAGAATAGTTCTTGGTCTTATGAACATGGCGGTTTGATGGACCATGCTCATATTCATAGGCCTGAGTATGGTTTCCCTACAAAACATTTGCGTTAGTGCGACTCAGGTGAGTCCTCTGTCTGTATGAAGCCTTTGGACCGTATGAAGCCTGTGGTCTGGGGTTTGTATTCTTCACCTGTAGTGTCATGATGACATTCACAGGAAGATTCTCCAAACACCTTTTTGGCACCCATATCTTCTTCATAGGCGGTCCATTCCTGCAGTTAGTACCAATATACCTGGCAAACACTTCACCATTCTGATTCTTAAACAGTATATAGTTTGCATCAAAGGATTCATTAATGACAATTATGTTAGAACAAGTGAAGCCAGATAGAGTGGATGGATCTGCTGAAGGTTCCTTTGCAGCAACCCATGTGGTTTTGGGGTACTGCTCAGGTTTCCAGTAAGAGCCATCAGCATTCATTTTCCTTACAAACCCAACACCCTCTTTCCTCGGGTTTCGGTTCAGGATCTGCCTTTTGAGGACATCACATAGTGTCTAATGCCCTTTAAGACTTTTGTACATCCCTGTTTCAAGCAATGTCTTCAACCTAGCATTCTCATCAGCAATAGCAGTGGTATCCTCAGCAGAGGGGTTAGTTCCCACATCAACAGTTGAAGATATTGCAACAGTAGCAGCAGTAGAACATTCAGCAACAGAGGTAGCATTATCATGCTCAATGCATTTAAGACATGGTGGTTCAAATCTTTCCTGAGCTGAACTGATTTGTTTGGCGGGAAGCGACTCGTTTTCTTTCTGAAGATCTTCATGAGCCGCTCTCAATTTCTCAAGATCTTGCTTCCTTTGAAGATAATCATAGGAAAGAGTTTCATGAGATGTTGAGAGCGTTTCATGATGACTTTCAAGTTCCTCATACTTAACGTGAAGATTTTTTATGTCTTCAATTAAGGACTGAGATTGAGTCATTTCAGCGTCTAACAGATCATCGCTTTTGTCTAACAGTTTTTGAATGTGTTCCATGGTTTTTTGTTGTTCAGTTGCAATTTTAGCGAGTGTTTTGTAGCTGGGTTTGGAACCACAATCAGAGTCATCGTCACTAGATGTTTGATAGTGAGTAGTGTGTGTGTTTACCTTGGCACCGCATGCCATGAAGCAGTAGGTAGGAGTGGAGTAGTCTTTGTCATTTGCATAGGTGTCGGTGATGGAGTCATTGTCTTCAGTGTTGAAGATGGACTTCGCAACGTATGTTGTAGCCAGACATGCAATGCCAGAATCGGACTCCTCCTCAGACTCCACCTCCGCCTCCTCAGAAGCGGACTCCTCCTCTGAATCCATTTCCTTGCCAAAAACGCATGTGCCTTGCCAGATGAGCTCTTCTTGTGTGATGAAGACTTTGAGTATTTCTTCTTCTTCTTTGTCATCAGAATCATACTCCTTGCTCTTCTTTTTCTTCTTGTTCTCAATGTCCCACTGCGGACACTCAGAGATGTAGTGGCCAGGTTTCTTACACTTGTGACATGTTTTCTTCTTGTAGTCATGAGCAGAAGCTTCATCATTCGTTGAGCTTGATCGTGAAGACTTTCTGAAACCTTTCTTCTTGGTGAATTTTTGGAACTTCTTCACAAGCATAGCAAGTTCCTTTCCAATGTCTTCAGGATCATCAGAACTGCTGTCAGATTCTTCTTCAGATGAGGAGACAGCTTTTGCCTTCAAGGCATGAGTTCGCCCATATTTGGGACCGTAGATATCTCTTTTCTCAGAAAGCTGAAACTCATTTGTGTTGAGCCTCTCAAGTATGTTAGACGGATCGAGTGTCTTGAAATCAGGACATTCTTGAATCATCAGGGCTAGGGTGTCAAACGAACTGTCAAGTGATCTCAGGAGTGTCTTGACGACTTCATGCTTGGTGATCTCAGTAGCGCCGAGGGCTTGAAGCTCATTTGTGATGTTAGTGAGTCGATCAAACGTGAGCTGGACATTCTCATTGTCATTTCTCTTGAAGCGGTTGAAGAGGTTGCGAAGGACACTGATTCTGTGATCTCTCTGGGTTGAGACACCTTCGTTGACCTTGGAGAGCCAGTCCCAGACTAGCTTAGATGTTTCCAAAGCACTCACGCGGCCATACTATCCTTTGGTTAGATGACCACAGATGATATTCTTGGCAGTAGAGTCCAGTTGAACGAACTTCTTGACGTCAGCAGCAGTGACACCTTCTCCAGCCTTGGGAACGCCGTTCTTGATGACATACCATAGGTCGACGTCAATGGCTTCAAGATGCATGCGCATATTATTCTTCCAGTAGGGATATTCAGTTCCATCGAAGACGGGGCACACAGCGGAGACTTTAATTATCCTTGAAGTCGACATAGCTAAAACTCCAGGTGGTTAAACCGAATCACACAGAACAAGGGAGTACCTCCCTCTGATACCAATTGAAAGTGCATTATATCGACTAGAGGGGGGGTGAATAGGCGATTTTTATGAAAGTCTTCAAAACATGGAAGTTTTGATGCCAAACGATAGAAATAAACCTATTACCATGCAGCGGAAGGTAGACTACACTAGGCAAACCATAGTTAAGTATTCAATGAAGTGAAAGCACAATGACTAATAGCAGCTAGGTAGTAAGGATCAGGTAGGAAGATATTATGAAGCCGATCAGAACAAGCAGTCACTCAGTGAAGACAGAAGATAGTGCAATCATAAAATGACTTCACAAGGACCAACAGAAAGTAAAGGGAAGGGAAGGATGAAACCAGTGACTCGTTGAAGACAATGATTTGTTGGACCAGTTCCAGTTGCTGTGACAACTGTGCTTCTGGTTAGGGCGGCTAGGTATTTAAACCTGAGGACACGCAGTCCCGGACACCCAGTCCTGAACACGCAGCTCAGGACACCCAGTCCTCACCGTATTCCCCTTGAGCTAAGGTCACACAGACCTCGCCCAATCACTGTAGTAAGTCTTCAAGGTAGACTCCCAAACCTTCACCGACTTCGTTCACCGGCGATCCACAATGTCTCTTGGATGCTCAGAACGTGACGCCTAACCGACTGGAGTATTCACAATCCTCAAGTGTAATAAGTCTTCAGTTCACAAAGACAAGAAGACTTAAGTGATGCCTAACACTCTTTGGCTCTGGGTGGTTAGGGCTTTATCCTTGCAAGAAATTCTCTCTCAAAGGCTTCGAGGTGGGTTGCTCTCAAACGACAAAAGCCGTACTCTAACTCTGAGCAGCCAACCGTTTATGGTTGTAGGGGGTGGGCTATTTATAGCCACTAGGAAACCCGACCTGATTTGTCCGAAATGAGCCTGGGTCACTAAGGAACTGACACGTGTTCCAACGGTCAGATTTCAAACACACACGGCAACTTTACTTGGGCTACAAGCAAAGCTGACTTGTCCGACTCTGGACAAGATTCGCTCTCATAGTCTTCACTCGAAGACATAGGTTTTGGTTAAGCATCACTTCAGTCATTCTGACAGGTTCACTTGGACCCCACTTAACAGTACGGTGGTTCCTATGACTCAACAAAGAAGAAAAAGAACTACGAAAGATCTAAGTCTTTGAGCTCCATAGGCTTCATGCGATGTATTCTCTTGTCATAGTCTTCAATGAGAATATCTTCATATACCACCTTTGTCATCAATGTCTTCATACATTTTTAGGGGTCATCTCTGGTAGGAAAATCGAATCAATGAGGGACTTCTACCCGTGTTATCCTGCAATTCTCACAAACACATTAGTCCCTCAACTAGGTTTGTCGTCAATACTCCAAAACCAACTAGGGGTGGCACTAGATGCACTTACAATCTCCCCCTTTTTGGTGATTGATGACAAACTAGAGGATAAGGAATTGTCTTCATTAGTTGAAAGGGCTCCCCCTGAAGATGTGCATATAAGTAATTTGCTTTTGGAATGAAAATGCACATGGCAGGTTGTACTCGTGGAGATCCTCTTCAACTTATGATGACAATTCATTATGCATGAGAAGATATGTGAAGATAATGACATGCATAATGGAAAATGGATGTCTGCAAAATGATCTAAGTGCGGAATTTATCATCGCACATGGGGAATTTATCGTCGCATCATGAAGTAGCAAATAAGTAGCAGACGACCATCGAGTTTAGGTGTTACAACTCAAAGAACCAAATGTATCAAAATGAGAGTTGTAAACACGAGGCAAAATATAAAGCAATTGCCCATGTGGACCCGCTTGAAGACTATCAAACTCATATGCTTCTCCCCCTTTTGTCAGTAAGGACCAAAAAGGTTTGAAGACATAGAGCATCTACTCGTTCCCATGAAGAGTGGGTGAAGCAGCAGGGTCGTCGGTGGTGTTCGGCGGTGCAGAAGAACTTGGGGCAGTGTCGAAGCATGCTGAAGGAGGTGGCGGTGAAGTAGCATCGTCTTCGTCCTCGATCACTCTGGCATTCAGAGTTGCAGCAGAGGAAGAGAACTCAGAGTCTTCAAGAGATGGAGTTCGTCGCAGCACTGCCCTTCGAGGAGGTGTGGAGTCAAACTTGAAGAATTCAGAGAAGCCATCCTCTTGAAGATCATCTTCAGAGCACATAAGCGTCAGCCCTTTCCATGTGCGTCGAGAGGTTTCATGGGCAACAAAGGCATTCTTGGTGGCAAGATTGCGAATGCGGTTGACATCCACCAAGAGGCTTTGCATTTGGCGCTTCAGCCAGTCATGATGCCTATCCTGTTTCTGATGAAGAGCCACAAGAAGCTCTCGGTCATTGAGAACATGAGATCGCTTCTTGGGTCGTTGCCCAATAGTGCTTTCGGTGGCTTCAGTAAGGGCACGATGAGGTGCACGTGTAGTTCCAGCCAGAGGATAAACACGGGTGACTGCTTCAACTCCGTCAATGTTCTGAGAGAAACTTTGATGCTCCGCATACTGAAGACTAAGAGGCTCCTTGGCAGGTTCAGGATAAATGGCTTCAACGGACATATCCACATGAGGCAGAAAGATCCGATGATTGCGAGCAGATGGCTGATATGAGATAGCGGAGTGGAGTTTAATCGGCCACATTATCCATGGAGTGTAGAACTTCAAGCCAAAAAGATCAGAGCCTGATGCAGCAAGTTGGCGGATGAAGAAGTCCTGTGCATTGAAGCATTTGCCATGAAGAATATACAAGACCAAAGTCTTCATTGCACCTTCCAGCTTGGCATGTGGAGAATGTCCTTTGATGGGCCAGAGAGTTCGCCTTATGATGTGATAAATAGTCCTTGGCAGATACTCATGGTCTTCAACAAGGAACTCCTTAGGATATGCAGCATTTTGTGGCAATGGCTTCATCATACTGAGCATCTGACTCATGTTTGCTTCAGGCTTCTGAAAGATGCTCTCCATAGCTTCACTATGAAGCTGACAGCCAGGTTCATAGAGATCGCCAGGAGTGGGCAGACCAGTGAGCTCAATGATATCAAAGCCTTTGGCTTCGTGATGAACATTTCCTTTCATCCACTCCAGGACCCAAGTCTTCGGATCTCTGTTGTACCCACGGATGTGAAGTGTGGCATAGAATTGGAGCAGCAACTCTTCATTCCAGTGCTCTTGGTCGGTGACAAACGGCACCAATCCAACCACTTTGAAGCAATCCAGAGCTTCTTCTAGACAGGGCAGACCAGCTATTGCTTCGATGTCAAGACGCTTATGTGGGAAGATGCGACCTTGATTGTACAGAATGCAGGAGTAATAGCTGAAGGAAATATGCCCTAGAGGCAATAATAAAGTTATTATTTATTTCCTTATAATCATGATAAAAGGTTTATTATTCATGCTAGAATTGTATTAACCGGAAACATAATATATGTGTGAATACATAGACAAACAAAGTGTCACTAGTATGCCTCTACTTGACTAGCTCGTTAATCAAAGATGGTTATGTTTCCTAACCATGAACAATGAGTTGTTATTTGATTAACGGGATCACATCATTAAGAGAATGATCTGATTGACATGACCCATTCCATTAGCTTAGCACCCGATCGTTTAGTATGTTGCTATTGCTTTCTTCATGACTTATACATGTTCCTGTAACTATGAGATTATGCAACTCCCATTTACCGGAGGAACACTTTCGGTACTACCAAACGTCACAACGTAACTGGGTGATTATAAAGGAGTACTACAGGTGTCTCCAAAGGTACATGTTGGGTTGGCGTATTTCGAGATTAGGTTTTGTCACTCCGATTGTCGGAGAGGTATCTCTGGGCCCTCTCGGTAATGCACATCACATAAGCCTTGCAAGCATTGCAACTAATGAGTTAGTTGCGGGATGATGTATTACGGAACGAGTAAAGAGACTTGCCGGTAACGAGATTGAACTATGTATTGGATACCGACGATCGAATCTCGGGCAAGTAACATACCGATGACAAAGGGAACAACGTATGTTGTTATGCGGTCTGACCGATAAAGATCTTCGTAGAATATGTAGGAGGCTATATGGGCATCTAGGTCCCGCTATTGGTTATTGACCGGAGACGTGTCTCGGTCATGTCTACATTGTTCTCGAACCCGTAGGGTCCGCACGCTTAAGGTTACGATGACAGTTATATTATGAGTTTATGCATTTTGATGTACCGAAGGTTGTTCGGAGTCCCGGATGTGATCTCGGACATGACGAGGAGTCTCGAAATGGTCGAGACGTAAGGATTGATATATTGGAAGCCTATGTTTGGATATCGGAAGTGTTCCGGGTGAAATCGGGATTTTACCGGAGTACCGGGAAGGTTACCGTAACCACCCGGGAGCTAAATGGGCCATGATGGGCCTTAGTGGAAAAGAGAAGAGGCAGCCCTACATGGGCTGTGCGCCTCCCCCTTCCCCTAGTCCTATTAGGACTAGGAGAGGTGGCCGGCCCCCTCTCTCTCTTTTCCCCCTCCGCGAATCCTATTCCAACTAGGATTGGGGGGAGGAATCCTACTCCCAGAGGGAGTAGGACTCTCCTAGCGCGCCACACCTTGGCCGGCCAGCCTCCCCCCTCTAGTCCTTTATATACTGAGGCAGAGGCACCCTAGAACACACAAGTTGATCCACGTGATCTATTCCTTAGCCGTGTGCGGTGCCCCCAGCCACCATAGTCCTCGATAATACTGTAGCGGAGATTACGCGAAGCCCTGCTGCTGTAGTACATCAAGATCGTCACCACGCCGTCGTGCTGACGGAACTCTTCCCCGACACTTTGCTGGATCGGAGTCCGGGGATCGTCATCGAGCTGAACATGTGCTCGAACTCGGAGGTGCCGTAGTTTCGGTGCTTGATCAGTTGGATCATGAAGACGTACGACTACGTCCTCTACGTTGTGTCAACGCTTCCGCAGTCGGTCTGCGTGGGTACGTAGACAACACTCTCCCCTCTCGTTGCTATGCATCACATGATCTTGCGTGTGCGTAGGAAAATTTCTAAAATTACTACGAAACCCAACAGTGGCATCCGAGCCAGGTTATTTATGTTGATGTTATATGCACGAGTAGAACACAAGTGAGTTGTGGGCGATATAAGTCATACTGCCTACCAGCATGTCATACTTTGGTTCGGCGGCATTGTTAGACGAGACGACCCGGACCAACATTACGCGTAGGCTTACGCGAGACCGGTTCCCCCGACGTGCTTTGCATATAGGTGGCTTGCGGGCGACTGTCTCTCCAACTTTAGTTGAACCAAGTATGGCTACGCCCGGTCCTTGCCAAGGTTAAAACGGAGTCTATTTGACAAACTATCGTTGTGGTTTTGATGCGTAGGTGAGATTGGTTCTTGCTTAAGCCCGTAGCAGCCACGTAAAACTTGCAACAACAAAGTAGAGGACGTCTAACTTGTTTTTGCAGGGCATGTTGTGATGTGATATGGTCAAGACATGATACTGATTTTTATTGTATGAGATGATCATGTTTTGTAACCGAGTTATCAGCAACTGGCAGGAGCCATATGGTTGTCGCTTTATTGTATGCAATGCAATCGCGATGTAATGCTTTACTTTATTACTAAGCGGTAGTGATAGTCGTAGAAGCATAAGCTTGGCGAGACGACAACGATGCTACGATGGAGATCAAGGTGTCATGCCGGTGACGATGGTGATCACGACGGTGCTTCGGAGATGGAGATCACAAGCACAAGATGATGATGGCCATATCATATCACTTATATTGATTGCATGTGATGTTTATCCTTTTATGCATCTTAGCTTGCTTCGATTGACAGTAGCATTATAAGATGATCTCTCACTAAGTTATCAAGAAGTCTTTTCCCTGAGTATGCACCGTTGCAAAAGTTCTTTGTGCTGAGACACCACGTGATGATCGGGTGTGATAGGTTCTACGTTCAAATACAACAGGTGCAAAACAGTTGCACACGCGGAATACTCAGGTTATACTTGACGAGCCAAGCATATACAGATATGGCCTCGGAACACGGAGACCGAAAGGTCAAGCGTGAATCATATAGTAGATATGATCAACACAACGATGTTCACCATTGAAAACTACTCCATCTCACGTGATGATCGGTTATGGTTTAGTTGATTTGGATCACGTAATCACTTAGAGGATTAGAGGGATGTCTATCTAAGTGGGAGTTCTTTAATTAATTTGATTAACTGAACTTAAATTTATCATGAAACATAGTACCTGATTAGTATCTTGCTTGTTTATGTTTGATTGTAGATAGATGGCTCGTGTTGTTGTTCCGTTGAATTTTAATGCGTTCCTTGAGAAAGCAAAGTTGAAAGATGATGGTAGCAATTACACGGACTGGGTCCGTAACTTGAGGATTATCCTCATTGATGCACAGAAGAATTACGTCCTGGAAGCACCACTGGGTGACAGGCCTGCTGCAGGAGCAATGCCGGATGTTATGAACGTCTGGCAGAGCAAAGCTGATGACTACTCGATAGTTCAGTGTGCCATGCTTTACGGCTTAGAATCGGGACTTCAACGACGTTTTGAACGTCATGGAGCATATGAGATGTTCCAGGAGTTGAAGTTAATATTTCAAGCAAATGCCCGGATTGAGAGATATGAAGTCTCCAATAAGTTCTATAGCTGCAAAATGGAGGAGAACAGTTCTGTCAGTGAGCATATACTCAAAATGTCTGGGTATAATAATCACTTGATTCAATTGGGAGTTAATCTTCCAGATGATTGCGTCATTGACAGAATTCTTCAGTCACTGCCACCAAGCTACAAGAGCTTCATGATGAACTATAATATGCAAGGGATGAACAAGACTATTCCCGAGCTCTTTGCAATACCGAAAGCTGCGGAGGTAGAAATCAAGAAGGAGCATCAAGTGTTGATGGTCAACAAGACCACTAGTTTCAAGAAAAAGGGCAAAGGGAAGAAGAAGGGGAACTTCAAAAAGAACGGCAAACAAGTTGCTACTCAAGAGAAGAAACCCAAACCTGGACCTAAGCCTGAAACTGAGTGCTTCTATTGCAAGCAGACTGGTCACTGGAAGCGGAACTGCCCCAAGTATTTGGCGGATAAGAAGGATGGCAAGGTGAACAAAGGTATATGTGATATACATGTTATTGATGTGTACCTTACTAATGCTCGCAGTAGCACCTGGGTATTTGATACTGGTTCTGTTGCTAATATTTGCAACTCGAAACAGGGACTACGGATTAAGCGAAGATTGGTTAAGGACGAGGTGACGATGCGCGTGGGAAACGGTTCCAAAGTCGATGTGATCGCAGTCAGCACGCTACCTCTACATCTACCTTCGGGATTAGTATTAGACCTAAATAATTGTTATTTGGTGCCAGCGTTAAGCATGAACATTATATCTGGATCTTGTTTGATGCGAGACGGTTATTCATTTAAATCAGAGAATAATGGTTGTTCTATTTATATGAGTAATATCTTTTATGGTCATGCACCCTTGAAGAGTGGTCTATTCTTGTTGAATCTCGATAGTAGTAACACACATATTCAGAATGTTGAAGCTAAAAGATGCAGAGTTGATAATGAGAGTGCAACTTATTTGTGGCACTGCCGTTTAGGTCATATCGGTGTAAAGCGCATGAAGAAACTCCATTCTGATGGACTTTTGGAACCACTTGATTATGAATCACTTGGTACTTGCGAACCGTGCCTCATGGGCAAGATGACCAAAACACCGTTCTCCGGTACTATGGAGAGAGCAACAGATTTGTTGGAAATCATACATACAGATGTATGTGGTCCGATGAATATTGAGGCTCGTGGCGGATATCGTTATTTTCTCACCTTCACAGATGATTTAAGCAGATATGGGTATATCTACTTAATGAAACATAAGTATGAAACATTTGAAAAGTTCAAGGAATTTCAGAGTGAAGTTGAAAATCATCATAACAAGAAAACAAAGTTTCTACGATCTGATCATGGAGGAGAATATTTGAGTTACGAGTTTGGTGTACATTTGAAAAATTGTGGAATAGTTTCGCAACTCACGCCGCCCGGAACACCACAGCGTAATGGTGTGTCCAAACGTCGTAATCGTACTTTACTAGATATGGTGCGATCTATGATGTCTCTTACTGATTTACCGCTATCGTTTTGGGGATACGCTCTAGAGACGGCCGCATTCACGTTAAATAGGTCACCATGAAAATCCGTTGAGACGACGCCTTATGAACTGTGGTTTGGCAAGAAACCAAAGTTGTCGTTTCTGAAAGTTTGGGGCTGCGATGCTTATGTGAAAAAGCTTCAACCTGATAAGCTCGAACCCAAATCGGAGAAATGTGTCTTCATAGGATATCCAAAGGAAACTATTCGATACACCTTCTATCACAGATCCGAAGGCAAGACTTTTGTTGCTAAATTCAGAAACTTTCTAGAGAAGGAGTTTCTCTCGAAAGAAGTGAGTGGGAGGAAAGTAGAACTTGACGAGATAACTGTACCTGCTCCCTTATTGGAAAGTAGTACATCACAGAAAACTATTTCAATGACACCTACACCAGTTAGGGAGGAAGCTAATGATAATGATCATGAAACTTCAGATCAAGATACTACTGAACCTCGTAGATCAACCAGAGTGAGATCCGCACCAGAGTGGTACGGTAATCCTGTTCTGGAAGTCATGCTACTAGATCATGATGAACCTACGAACTATGAAGAAGCGATGGTGAGCCCAGATTCCGCAAAATGGCTTGAGGCCATGAAATCTGAGATGGGATCCATGTATGAGAACAAACTATGGACTTTGGTTGACTTGCCCGATGATCGGCAAGCAATTGAGAATAAATGGATCTTCAAGAAGAAGACTGACGCTGACGGTAATGTTACTGTCTACAAAGCTTGACTTGTCGCAAAAGGTTTTCGACAAGTTCAAGGGGTTGACTACGATGAGACCTTCTCACCCGTAGCGATGCTTAAGTCCATCCGAATCATGTTAGCAATTGCCGCATTTTATGATTATGAAATTTGGCAGATGGATGTCAAAATTGCATTCCTGAATGGATTTCTGGAAGAAGAGTTGTATATGATGCAACCAGAAGGTTTTGTCGATCCAAAGGGAGCTAACAAAGTGTGCAAGCTCCAGCGATCCATTTATGGACTGGTGCAAGCCTCTCGGAGTTGGAATAAACGCTTTGATAGTGTGATCAAAGCATTTGGTTTTATACAGACTTTTGGAGAAGCCTGTATTTACAAGAAAGTGACTGGGAGCTCTGTAGCATTTCTGATATTATATGTGGATGACATATTACTGATTGGAAATGATATAGAATTTCTGGATAGCATAAAGGGATACTTGAATAAGAGTTTTTCAATGAAAGACCTCGGTGAAGCTGCTTACATATTAGGCATAAAGATCTATAGAGATAGATCAAAACGCTTAATTGGACTTTCACAAACAACATACCTTGACAAAATTTTGAAGAAGTTCAAAATGGATCAAGCAAAGAAAGGATTCTCTCCTATGTTACAAGGTGTCAAATTGAGTAAGACTCAATGCCCGACCACTGCAGAAGATAGAGATAATATTAAAGATGTTCCCTATGCATCAGCGATAGGATCTATCATATATGCAATGCTGTGTACCAGACCTGATGTGTGCCTTGCTATAAGTCTAGCAGGGAGGTACCAAAGTAATCCAGGAGTGGATCACTGGACAGCGGTCAAGAACATCCTGAAATACCTGAAAAGGACTAAGGATATGTTTCTCGTATATGGAGGTGACAAAGAGCTCGTTGTAAATGGTTACGTTGATGCAAGCTTTGACACTGATCCGGACGATTCTAAATCGCAAACCGGATACGTGTTTACATTAAACGGTGGAGCTATCAGTTGGTGCAGTTCTAAACAAAGCGTCGTAGTAGGATCTACATGTGAAGCAGAGTACATAGCTGCTTCGGAAGCAGCGAACGAAGGAGTCTGGATGAAGGAGTTCATATCCGATCTAGGTGTCATACCTAGTGCATCGGGTCCAATGAAAATCTTTTGTGACAATACTGGTGCAATTGCCTTGGCAAAGGAATCCATATTTCACAAGAGAACCAAGCACATCAAGAGACACTTCAATTCCATCCGGGATTTAGTCCAGGTGGGAGAGATAGAGATTTGCAAGATACATACGGATCTGAATGTTGCAGACCCGTTGACTAAGCCTCTACCACGAGCAAAACATGATCAGCACGAAGGCTCCATGGGTGTTAGAATCATTACGGTGTAATCTAGATTATTGACTCTAGTGCAAGTGGGAGACTGAAGGAAATATGCCCTAGAGGCAATGATAAAGTTATTATTTATTTCCTTATAATCATGATAAAAGGTTTATTATTCATGCTAGAATTGTATTAACCGGAAACATAATAAATGTGTGAATACATAGACAAACAAAGTGTCACTAGTATGCCTCTACTTGACTAGCTCGTTAATCAAAGATGGTTATGTTTCCTAACCGTGAACAATGAGTTGTTATTTGATTAACGGGATCACATCATTAAGAGAATGATCTGATTGACATGACCCATTCCATTAGCTTAGCACCCGATCGTTTAGTATGTTGCTATTGCTTTCTTCATGACTTATACATGTTCCTATAACTATGAGATTATGCAACTCCCGTTTACCGGAGGAACACTTTGGGTACTACCAAACGTCACAACGTAACTGGGTGATTATAAAGGAGTACTACAGGTGTCTCCAAAGGTACATGTTGGGTTGGCGTATTTCGAGATTAGGTTTTGTCACTCCGATTGTCGGAGAGGTATCTCTGGGCCCTCTCGGTAATGCACATCACATAAGCCTTGCAAGCATTG
>NC_053028.1:54473254-54525412 GCF_003073215.2 Triticum urartu | reverse complement strand
GCTAGTGGCTGCAATAACCTATTTTTTAAAACTAGGCCACAATAACCATGGGCTAATATTTACTGTAGTGACACTGGGCCTCCTACGGGCCATAGAAACAGTGGGCCTTCTACGGGCCGTAGAATCAATGGGCCTTCTACGGGCCATAGAAACAATGGGCCTTCTACGGGCCGTATCATTAATGGGCCTTATACGGGCAGTATGATCAATTGGCCAAACATGGGCCAATAACAGGCTGCATTATGGCCGTAAACGGGCTAGAGTTGGAATCGTCCGTTCATGGGCCGACGATAACGGGTCATCGTTAATAGGCCGTATTTGATGACGCTATGAAAACGGCCCAACGTATTTACAGACCACAAACGGGCCGACTGTAACCACGGGCTGAATTTGGCCCACAAGCAGAAAGTGACAGTAACGGGTCGTAAGTAAACGAATGCTGGAAATGAGCCCAAGAATAAATGGGCTCTGAGATGGCCGAAAGATAACATGGGCTGGAAACGGCCCAATGGAATAACGGGCCGTTAATGGGTATAAAGTGATACATTGTTCTTTACGGGCCAGTTTCACCACGGGCCGTTAATGGGTGTAAAGTGATACACTGTTCATTACAGGGTAGTTTCACCACGGGTCGTTAGTAGGCCAAGAGTTACATAGGGCCTCATATGGGCCGAAAGACGTCATGGGCCATACATGGGCCAGAAGTGAAAACAGGCTGGAATCATATTGGATGGCCCAGATGACGCTACTCGGCCTAATTTGAATAGGGCGTAATGGGCCTTGGGTTAGCGGGCTGTAAATGGGCTATATGCGAACAGGCCGTTAACAGGCTTTCCATGGGCCGGCCCGCCACCTTTTGACCAAGTCAAACGGGCCGGCCCGCCACCTTTTGACCAAGTCAACCGGGCCGGCCCGCCACCTTTTGACCAGGTCAAACGGGCCGGCCTTTTCACAGGAATGGGCCTCTATTGGGCCGTGCCACGTGTCGACGTATCATAGGCGCCTATTTGACCAACTGACGAGCTGACACGTGTTTCGTCTGGCCAATAAGAATTTTACACGTGGAAATTTCCCATTGGTCGGGGCTGTTAACGGGTTATCGGATCCAAAACCCGACCTGATAGCTTAACGGCGTTCCATTACGGTGGATGCCACGTGTTGGTCACCCTTGACGAAAGCACTTCTGTGACGCGCGATTTATCGTCATGGAAGTGGACACTTCCGTGATGATAATTTTGGCAATGTCATAGAATACTTCTACGACAGCACAGGTATGACTATCTTGATTCTGTCATAAATTTGTCATGGATGTACATGCATGACGGAAAACGCGACCTACTGTGACAAACACGTATCATCACAGAAGTGTATTTTTTTGTAGTGTATGTTGTGTGCTATGCTTACTGTCAATGCGTGCTACGATTGTAGTGAAGGAAATATGCCCTAGAGGCAATAATAAAGTTATTATTTATTTCCTTATATCATGATAAATGTTTATTATTCATGCTAGAATTGTATTAACCGGAAACATAATACATGTGTGAATACATAGACCAACAGAGTGTCACTAGTATGCCTCTACTTGACTAGCTCGTTAATCAAAGATGGTTATGTTTCCTAACCATGAACAAAGAGTTGTTATTTGATTAACGAGGTCACATCATTAGTAGAATGATCTGATTGACATGACCCATTCCATTAGCTTAGCACCCGATCGTTTAGTATGTTGCTATTGCTTTCTTCATGACTTATACATGTTCCTATAACTATGAGATTATGCAACTCCCGTTTACCGGAGGAACACTTTGGGTACTACCAAACGTCACAACGTAACTGGGTGATTATAAAGGAGTACTACAGGTGTCTCCAATGGCAGATGTTGGGTTGGCGTATTTCAAGATTAGGGTTTGTCACTCCGATTGTCGGAGAGGTATCTCTGGGCCCTCTCGGTAATGCACATCACATAAGCCTTGCAAGCACTGCAACTAATATGTTAGTTGTGAGATGATGTATTACGGAACGAGTAAAGAGACTTACCGATAACGAGATTGAACTAGGTATTGGATACCGACGATCGAATCTCGGGCAAGTAACATACCGATGACAAAGGGAACAACGTATGTTGTTATGCGGTCTGACCGATAAAGATCTTCGTAGAATATGTAGGAGCCAATATGGGCATCCAGGTCCCGCTATTGGTTATTGACCGGAGACGTGTCTCGGTCATGTCTACATTGTTCTCGAACCGTAGGGTCCGCACGCTTAACGTTACGATGACAGTTATTATGAGTTTATGCATTTTGATGTACCGAAGGTTGTTCGGAGTCCCGGATGAGATCACGGACATGACGAGGAGTCTCGAAATGGTCGAGACGTAAAGATTGATATATTGGAAGCCTATGTTTGGACATAGGAAGTGTTCCGGGTGAAATCGGGATTTTACCGGAATACCGGGAGGGTTACCGGAACCCCCCGGGAGACTAATGGGCCTATTGGGCCTTAGTGGAAAAGAGAAAAGGGGCAGCCCATAGCTGGCCGGCGCCCCCCCCTTCCCCAAGTCCTAGTAGGACTAGGAGAAGGGGCCGGCCCCCCTCTCTCTCCTTTCCCCCTTGAGAGTCCTAGTTGGAATAGGATTGGAGGGGGGAGTCCTACTCCCGGTAGGAGTAGGACTCCCCCTGCGCCTCCCTCTCTCTGGCCGGCCGGCCCCCTCCCTCCAACCTTTATATACGGGGGCAGGGGACACCCCAAGACACACAAGTTGATCCTTGAGATCGTTCCTTAGCCGTGTGCGGTGCCCCCTGCCACCAAATTCCACCTCGATCATACCGTTGTAGTGCTTAGGCGAAGCCCTGCGTCGGTGGTACATCAAGATCGTCACCACGCCGTCGTGCTGACGGAACTCTTCCTCGACGCTTTGCTGGATCGGAGCCCGAGGATCGTCATCGAGCTGAACGTGTGCTAAGAACTCGGAGGTGCCGGAGTAACGGTGCTTGGATCGGTCGGATCGGGAAGAAGACGTACGACTACTTCCTCTACGGTGTGTGATCGCTTCCGCAGTCGGTCTGCGTTGGTACGTAGACAACACTCTCCCCTCTCGTTGCTGTGCATCACCATGATCTTGCGTGTGTGTAGGAAAATTTTCGAAATTACTGCGTTCCCCAACATGTAGGACATGACCACGCAGACGCAAGATCTTAGTCAGGCCCTTGTCGTGTCCGACAACCAGTTTGCTCCATCGTTTGTCGAGGACTCGCAGCCTATGTCCCACCCTGATCTGTATGGCGCTGTCATGAACCAGGGTGGCTTAAGCGACGAGGCTCTCATGGCAGCTCTCAGCCACCTGCTTGACAACAAGGCCCAGGGTGTTGGGTTCATTGCCATGGCCGACGCTCACAGGGTGCTGTGGCCCAGGAGCTGGTTGGGCAAGCACTACTACTAGAGTAGTGATGTATGTGAGTGTGCACGATCCCCGACGATGATGGCGGTGGCGACGACGACGACGATGACGATGACGACATACATTTTGTGTAGCTAGGGCTCAAAAACTATTTGATGGTTTGTATATTTTGGTGAGGTGGTATATACTAGCCCCTCACGCTGATGGTGAACTTGCGGTGGTAGGACGACACCCTCTTTTGAATGTGGTGGTAGGTTAACACCAAGGTAGTGCTAGGAAGAACTTGCTATGCCGTATGATCATGCATGTTTTACTTCTCTTCTGCTCCATTGTTGTTTGTGTGCTACTTTACTTGCTACTTGTGTGCTCCATTGATTTGCTGCTTCAACTCTTGCTCTTGTGCATTGCTAGGGCAAGTGGTATGCCGTGTTCATCGGTAAGGTCCCAGGGGTTTATAGTTCATGGGAAGAAGCCAGTGCATATGTGGCATCGTATAGCAACAACACACATAGAGGGTTCAAGGCTAGGCAGGCAGCAAAACAAGCTTACTCCGAGTGGGTGCAAAAGCACGACAGCACTGTTGACAATTACAAGGTTAGAGGTGTCAAGGTGGATCGCCAGTTTGGGCCGAAGATGAAGAACTTCATCATCTTCGCCCAGTTCATCGCCATTGCTATGTTGTGGCGTTGGTGTGCTAGGTGTGGGTAAGCTCACCAACTAGGGTACAAGGTAAGCACAACATGTACGCCGTATGCAACCAAACGCCGTGTTCATGTGCCGCTCGGGCCAATGCAGGCAACCAAACAAAATGCACTTGGGTATTACCTAATGCAGGGACACTAGATGCAGGCAACCAAACAACTGGCAGATGGCGTATTAGAGCCTGTTTTTGCTAAACCAGGCTGGTTTGAGAAGTGTATGCGATGCAAGCCCTGTAGCAAACGGCAACCAAACACGTCCTAAGTGACCAGAGAAACCCGAGCGGTATGAGCTACTGCTGGCGGGCACTAGGTACCAGAAAAATGTGAGAAACAGAGGAGCACCTCCTCTTTCTCGATTCCTCATGGCTATATCTCACGTTTCATCCCTTGAGCCCAGCATTTGAGGAACTGAATTTACTGATGGATACGGTAGCAGAAGCCCACTGGTGTAGATAATAGCCGGTCTTTTTACCGGAATGCTATAATTGTGTCCTGATGTTGATACTGCATTGCCGAGATTTGGCGACTGAATGAACCAAATGCAGAAGAATTTGGATACAACCTGATTATTTCTCAAGGAAACTATTATTCTTACAGTATTATGGAGAAGAATTTGTACAGTACATATGTGCAAAAACAAAACAAAACAAAAAGCAGATATTGGAGAAGTACAGAAACTATTATTCTTACAGTATTATGGGGATACAACCTGATTATTGCTCAAGGAAAGGCACACCAGGCACGGGATATGCTAAATCGAGCATACAAAGGACGGCACACCAGGCACGCAGCCATGTTCAGAATGTTGCACTGCTTTGGCTTGCAGAAAAGATATATTTGTGCGCATATTTTTGTTTTTACTTTTATGTCTAGAAGGATTTTTCGCGTGTTTGGGAGATTTGGAGTTTGCAAAAGTGAAGTCAAGAATCAAGTTAGTTTTTCTTTACAGAGAATTGCATACAAAAATTGGAGAAGTGGGGTATCGATCCCCATACCTCTCGCATGCTAAGCGAGCGCTCTACCATCTGAGCTACATCCCCTTTCTGTTCACTGTACAAATCCTTCCGGAGGCAAGGTTCATACAAAAACAATGTTAACCAAAGCAGGTGCAGAACTGCAAATGGACACCCATTTTCACTGAAGACTGTTCAATTTGGATGAAATCGTGACAATGAGTAATTCCAACTTTCTCTTCCTCTCTTATTTTTGATGCAAGATTAGTGGAATTCGTCTTGTACGCGAGATATACATTTCAGACACCGGGGTTTGCCTCCCTTTCACAAAAAGAAAGAAAACAATCCAAAAACATACTCCCTCCTTAAAGAAATGTAGGAGGGTTTAGATTTGTTTATAGAGGGAGTACATTTTAGTGACTCTGCAACGTTTTCAGTGTCCGTCAATGTAACAAGAGAAGCAAAATGTCGTCGTGTGAATGTGCAGAAACCAGTATTATTACAACATTGTGGGATACGATCTGAATTTTGTTCAAAAAATATCCCAGCAAAATGCAGCAAGTCGTGTCCGGGCACATTAGCATCACCATGTTCAGAATTCGATATCTATCAACAAATTCAGTTTCTGCTGGTGTAAAAAATATATATTTACTCCCTGCTGATAGACTGAAACTTTAAGCAAAACAACAGAACTCAAGTTCCCACTCAGTGCAAGAACCACCACATTTGTACCGACACCATCTAACAAAGATGCAGCTAGCAAAGTTCAAGTAGTGGCCATTGTCGACGCATTTTTACAGACTAATGGCAAGTGTCATGGTTAAACAGTTTCAGAATTTCAGAATCGTGATGGCAAAGCTAATAGTTTCATATACTGTCTTTTTTTTAGAAAAGGAGGTTAAAACCCCCGGCCTCTGCAATAGTTTCATATACTGTCAGAAGAAGAAACCAAGCCTAGCTAAGCAGAAACTCAAGACTGCATGCTGAGTTTTTCTGAATCCACATCTCAACGAAAGGAACTGGATTCTAATGTCATCGCGTCCGAGGCGGTGACACTTCTGAAGAGGTGGACAGGAAGGCGACTTCTAGGGCGGTGTCTCTCTACTCTGCATCGACATCCGCATACCGCAGCACCGTGTGGGCTGAATTAGCATAAAACTCTTGGACTGGTTTGGGTTTTCATGCGTAACTGGTGCAGCAACAAGTTTAGATAAGAATATAAAAAAGAAAAACACAAAACTCAAGGTTAAAACACAAAATGTTCAGAATTCGATCTCTGTCAAAACACAAAATTCAGTCTCTGCCGATGAACTAAGACTCTAAGCAGAACAACAAAACTCAAGTGCTCAACTCATTGCAAGGACCACCACATTTGTGCTTCATCTAAGAAAAAAATGCTGCTAGCAAAGTTGAAGTACTGGCCATTGTCAACTCATTACAGACAAATATATGTCACGCACCATTTTTCGAACAGTTTCAGGATTTTAGAACCGCGATGCCAGAGCAAATACTTGCCCTACTGTCAGTTGAGGAAAGCAAGTTTAGCTAGCAGAAACACAAGAAACTGCTGGGTTTTCATGAACCCATATATCAACAAAAGGAACTGGGTTCTAATGTCATCGTGTCCGAGGCGACGCTGCTTCTGAAGAGGTGGACATGAAGGCGACTTCAAGAGGTCCTGGCTCTGGTTTCTATCTACTCTGCATCGACATCCACGTACCGCAGCGCCGCGTGGGCTGAATTAGCAGAAAAATAGATAAGCAGTTAGGCATCATGTGTCATTGGTACTGCAACAGGTTCAGATAACACAAGAACAAAAAGAAAGATGATGTACAAAACCTCAAAACAATGTAGAGAATGTGTTGTGGAACAGAACCTGAATTTTGTCCATGCGTTACTCGAAACAATTACAGTAGGCTAAAAAACAGAAATATTTATCTTCTCTGTGAAACTGAACTAGGCAGACTAAACTGGTTTGGGTTTTCAAGTTCCCAAGTATTCCACTAACTAGCTACCGGCACATATATGGTATTAAACAGAATAACTGGATCATCTGAATCAAAGTAGAGCAGAATGGAAAGCAATACTCTCCATATCAAGTTTCAGTGTGGATTTTAGCAACTGTCACAATGTCTACAATCCTAAAATTGTTCAGAGTCTTGAGACCATTACCAAGTCAGAACTCGTAATTAACTGAAACAGATCAGCAAAAGTTTCAAACTAGACCGGTTTCAGTAAATTCTCATAATTTTCAGACTAGCAGAGTACTCCGGCAGAGGAGAGGCAGATTGGCAGTCAACTGAATTGAGAATCAAAATATCCGAACAACTGAAGCCAAAGGAGAAGTTTATGGCTTCTCACCAGGCGAGCCGGCGTTGACGACGACGACGCGGAAGTCCTGCTCGCTGCTGGGCAGGTCGACGACGAGTGGGAGAAGGCGGCCACTGCGGGCAGGGAGGCATATGACGATGTCGGGGATGCCCTCCATGCCCGACTCCACGGACAGATGCAGGGCCAGCTTGGTGCTGAGGCGGGGCAAGGACCTCCCATCGAATGGGTACCAGCCATCGGTGATGCTGTCCTCGTTGGCGTTCAGCCACACGTATTCGATCTCCCGCGACGTCAACGTGGCGACGGGGAGGGGAACCTGCAGTTGGAGTTGGGTTGCAAAGAAGGAAAGAACCATCATCACATCAAAGAATCGCTCTCATCCCAAGCAATCGAAATTTACATGATTTGCAATCAAATTCCGATGCATCTTCGCGCAAATTCAACTATCCAAGAACCAAATTCGCGCAAATTCGGGAAGAATCAAGAAGCGGACATGGCATGGCGGACTCACCTCTGTCGGAAGTTCAGGCGGAATCGCCATGGCGGGGATGGGCTCCACGACCCAGTTCATCATCGTGCTGATGACCTGGGTGTCCTCGGCGCTGACACCATTGCCACGGTAGTGGCCGAGCACTTCAGTGGCGAGGAGACATCCCCCGTTGACGTTGCGAAGGTGCACGCCGTCTCTGCCCTGCATCTGGAATATGCGCCATAGAAGGGCATCCCTCTCCGGATCGTGCTACTCGACGTCGCCATCCGAATCCGTATCATCGTAGTTGCGCTGCTCGACGCGGAGCCCGCGGCCGAGCAGCGCCTGCGCATCCGTGGCGGCGAGGTAGCGGCCGTAGGCGGCGCTGCAGAGGAGCACGTGCGGGCCATAATCATCCAGGTTGTATAACTCGACTGCCCAAGCCGAGTTCACCGAAGCCCGGCGGTCCTGGAGGGATACGCTATCCCCGTCCTCGTCGGCGTGGAGGTACCTGCTGAGCAAGGTGCTCCGCAGCCGCACGTGCTGGCCTTCGACGAAGTGCTCCATCGTTCGTCGGTGTTGGACCGCTGGAGAGCAACGGCGTCGGGGCCCTGCACGGCGAAGAGGGGGAGAGGGAGGTGGGGAGGATGGGTTCTTGGTTTCTTGGCGCTCCGGCGAGGGGAAGAAGGGGAGAAGCCAAAGCTGTTGGTTGTCGGTTATGTTCGGGCGCCAAGCCGGAGTATTTCAAGGTGGGTGACGGACGAGAGGAGCTTTCGCACAAATGGGCCAGCCCACTTTATACGAGACCAAATTTCTATTTTTTTCCTTAGGTTTTAGTCAGGGTTTTCACCCCCAAAACACCGATTTGAGAAGCTACATATTTTAAAAATCTTTTTAAAAATTATACGGAAATGATAAATCCCGAACGTTCGGATTTTAAGCACGACAACCCGAAAGTTTTTCATGGCAACTTTAGTTCACGCGAGGTTGTCAAATATGACAATTTTCTGACAAAAAAGAAACGAACTGGGACAAAGTTATCATGTCTTAACAATTAAACTTGCCACCTAGCGTCAACTAAAGTTGCCATGTGGTTTGTTTTTGAATTCAGAACAATGTTTTTGAATTATGATTTTTTAAGTGATTTTTTTTGAAAAGCGTGAAGATTTTATGAAAATGTGAACATTTCGCAAAATCGCCAAAAAAATTCAAATTCTGAATAGGTTTTTGAATTGTGAACAAGTTTTAAATTCCTTTTTTTGAATTGTGAACAAATTTTAAAAAACTTGGTTCCAAACAATGTTTTTTAGTTGTGATTTTTTTTCCAAAATGTGAATAAAACATTTTTTGAAACACGTGAAAAAATTGACGCCCTTCGCCTCCATGAGCTATGCCGTTCGAGTTACACCGCTAGAAATTCATACACACACAGATAATCATGAACAACCACGCGGGACGCCCAACCTGTAGCCGAATAACACCCCCCCCCCGGCCACAAACAAATGTCGTTCGTGGTGTTCTAGAGGGAAACAACCGCCACACCACCATCGCAAACAAAGTGGTCAACATGGGATTTTAAGGGAGTGGCCAACTCGGCCGGCAACAAGCCTGACCTTCCTCCGAGATCATCCCAAATATGATACCAACTGTCACACCCCTTGCCATCGAGACATCGTGACATGAGCCAACACACATAGCTGCACAAATTTTGAATTAAATCAAGAACGGAGAGTAGAATAAAAATGCAAGAGGTAGAACAAACAAGTTTTTCCCCTTCATTTCTTTTCTGCACTGTTCTTTTGTACGTACGACCTAGTCATGTGCCAAGATCGGCTTACAGTTGGACCCCAATTAAACACCCTTACAGTGTTATAGGTTTCGCAGTGCCCATGTTCCTCCTTGCATAGTACGCCAAGGTTTTTCCCCTCATCTTGCATTAGGATTTCGATGCCTCGCCATGAGGTCGCTAACTGCTTTCTTCCCGAGGAAGCCTTGCATAGTACAACATGTTTTTTTGTCAGTTTATCCTTGCCCCTTTCAGATCGTTCTTGTCTTCATGTCATTACTGTAATCGCCTACTTTGCCGAGTTTCAAGGGAACTCCGCAGCGCATTTGCCAAGTTCCACCCTCGACGAACGGACTCGGTTGACTGGGTTGACAATCATTAATATTGTCGAGTTCTTTTTATCGGGAGCTCAGCAAAATGTCATATAACTACTGCCGAGTATGTAAAAGTTAGAACTCATCAAACTGAGGGTGACGGACGGGATATACCGTTAATGGTGATGCCACGTGACACGCATGCTTGCAAAGTTCTTTTTGTCGCCGAGTTTCTTTTAGGCACTGGGAAATGATGATGTTTGCCGAGTTGTTCAATACTACCAAGTTTTATTATTGGTGTACACAACATATGTCCTCCACTACCGATCTCCTGATAAAGGAAACTCGACAAACCTTGAGAACTTGGCAAACACAATTCCAGTAGTGTGTCTAGAGTGTTGGATATTTCAAACTACTCCCTCCGCCCAAAAATACTTGTCGCTCAAACAAAACGACACTGAAGTAGCAGCATTTTAGATTAAAAAGGAGTCAAATACACCACCAATGCTTAAACTTGGCGAGGAAAATCACTTTAATACCAAAACTAGCAGCATACATTAAACTGGTGCCACAACTTGGCTCATCGTGCAAATAAGATGTAAAACTCGTTTGTATATGCATGTGGCACTGCCGAGGCATGACAGTGACGTGGGGGCTCATTTTCAGTATCGGGCGATGTAGACCATGTGTGTGGCGTGTTTTTTTTGCAAAAACACCCCTGACTTTTATTTTTCATGCAAAAAAGAAAACCTGACAGTTGCGGGACCCGCCTGTCAGCGAAAACGCACAAGTTTTGTTAGAATGAAAAATTACATGCTCGAGGAATCAAACCGCGACCAAAAGCAAACTGATGCGCACAGCTAGCCAACCCACCACGATAACGCTTGAGGTCCTATAAGCATACTCAGTTCTTATATTAAGGACATAAATTAAGAGTTTTAATTCCAACAAAAAATATGCGGTCATGAGGGTTCAAACACGGGACCCGAGGCACACAAGCTGACGGACCTGCCACCCCAACAAAGGCATTTTAGTATCTACATCGGATTGTTACTTTTTATGTCTACAACCGACCGCGCCCATGGGCGAAAATAGACTGCCGTTAGTGCGGCCCATTTTCAACATGTGTTTTGTTTTTCTTCTATTTTGGAAAATTGTAAAAAGAATACAATAATCCTAATTATAAATAATATACATATAATTGTACATACATCTTCATTTGAGAATCTGCAGATGACACATTAGGTTCATTTTTTTCCCATACATCTATTTGTTTTTATTTAATTTATTTTTCAAAACACACAAACTTTATCAAAACACATACAAACTTTTAAAGAAAAATTAAAAAAAATCTAGCATGAAATTTTTATATACTAATGAATATTTTATTAAAAAACTTGTAAAATTTTGAACTTACAAGTATATATATAATTACTTTAGTATTTCTATCTTATATGCAAACACTTTTTAAATTTATACAAACATTTGTATAAGTGATAATCGAATTTTATGGATTTTTGTTAAATTAATAGGTGGGCATTTTTTGGAATTAGATGAGCATATTTTTGTGTAATTTATTTTATTTGTATGTATATTATTTGTAATTAGTATTTCAATATTTTTCACAAATTTCTTAAAATGAAAAAACACAGTGTGTTTTAGCCCATGAGTGCGGTGTATTAGTGAGAAAATGGATAAAAATCGCAACAATGATCAAATGAATGTGGATGCAGTGGCCAGCTCATCTTGTTTTTTGCGAAGTCGCGGGTTCAAACCCCCACGGCAGCATTTTTTTGGAATTATTAAAATTCTTAATTTATGTTGTTTATGGAAAAAATATATAAGAAATGTGTATCCACCTAGGTCATCAAGTGGTATCGATGTAGGGTAACTAGCCGAGCGAGCGGGATGACTCGAAGTCGCCAGTATGAATCTTCAAGGGTGCAATTTTTCATTCTAATGTAAAATTTGTGATGTTTCCCTAACAGGTTGGTCCCGTGCCTGTCATGGTTTTTCCCTTGCGGGAAAAAGATTCGAGGGTGGTTTTGCAAAAATAACACGCCACAACCCTAGTTTACACCCGGAGGTCACTGACAATGGGCCCCACGCCACGCTGTCACGTCTCGTCAGCTCCGCATGCATATTCGAACGAGTTTTGCACCGTATTTGCACACCCAAGCCTAGTTGTGACACCAGTTCAATGTGTGCCGCAAGTTTTGTCACTAAAGTGATTTTTTTACCAAGTTTAAGCATCAGTAGTGTAATTGACCCATTCAAAAGTTTCGTACTCATACATATATGTGTTGGTGTAGTCAAGGGCGGAGCCAGAAAATTTAGCCATTGGGTTCACTCATTGACTTGGTGTCATGATTTGATACAAATTAACTATGTGTAAAATCTCATAATCAACATCTTACAACAAGAGTATAGCACTAAAAGATAACATCACGAATAAGGGCATGAAGTACCGCATTTAATGCACTTTGCCTACGGCCCATGGGTGGCTTTGAATTATCATAGCATCTCTAGTGGCTTGTGCAAATGGTGGTCTATACCAAATTTAGACTACCACATGCCAAAAAACGTCTTCAATGGCTTGTCTATTGCATCGTGTAAAATTTAGACAATGTCCAAACCTGCTACCCGTCGTCCACATTTGGACAACCAAGCCACGATGTCTAAATGTAACATCCCAATTTTATTAAATTTGGATGTTAATAGAATCATTCAATGCATATCATATTTCTTTGCATTTTGGAGTTTTTGAAATATTCACATAACAGTTTTCCACTCGAGAAGAACAAATGAGAGGGGATAAGATGACTTCCTCACAATATAAAAAAAAGTGGGAAATTTTATTTTGAATATTATTATTAGTTTTGGAGTTGTTTGGTATTTATTTTATTTGCAAAGAGTGCATTAATTGCATTAGGGAAAATATTTTTAAAATGTTCTATGCTCAAGTTAATGTTCATTAGGCTCTAAATATTAAATAGTTATTTTAGAAATTAATTTAGTGTTTTTATTAATTCAATTGAATTAGTTTTAGGCCATTTTAGTTCGGTAAAAAAAAACATGCACGCACGCGCTGGCCAGCCGGCCCAGCAGCCATCCAGCCGTGCGGTCCACTGGCCTACTGGCCAGCTGGCCCAACCCAACCCGACCGGCGAGGCCGTCCCAGGCCGGACAGCGCCTCAACTCCCAGCGCCCGAAGGCTTCGCCCTCGCTCGCCCGCTTCTCGTCTCCCTCTCTGTCCCGCTGACCCGTGGGCCCCGCGCCCGTCATCCCCAACCTCCCGCTCGCCCTGCACGGGATCAGGAAGCCCTAGCCGCACGCCGAAACCGCCGGGCGAAGCCCTCGCGGATAAGCTTATCCCTCGATCCCGAGCCCTCTCTCCGCGCCTATAAGAAGCCCTCAACTCCCTCTCTCCGTTCTGCCAGTTCGTTCGCCCTCAAACCACCCGCAGCCGCCGTAGTTGCCGATTGGATCTCACCGGCCGGAGCTCCGTTTGCCGGAGGAGCTCGACGACCGTAAGCCACCCGAGGCCTCAAACACCGTCAAACTACTCCCCATGATTCTTCCACACCTAATTGACATCTTATTTTGCCCCTAGGTTCGCCGGAGACGCGGTTCCCACGACCTGTGCCCTCGCCGGAGCACCGGAGCCGCTGCCCTCTACCTCGCTGTCCCGGACCCCCCCCCCCGACGCGCGCCGCCACCACCACCGGACCGCCCACCTCGCACCCGTCCCGTCCGTCCTCCTTCCCCGCCGCCGAGGAGCACCGCAGCCGCCGCACCGTCCACGCCCGACGCCTGCGCCACCATCTCATGTTCGTCGTCGTTGCCACAGTGAGCTAACCCCATTTCTGTTTAGTTTTTTTTATCGGTTAACCGCGGTTTTTATTTAACTGTGCGGTTTTAGTTAAACCGTGCAGTTTTATTTTAAACCGATGTCGTTTTTTCCTAGTTAGCCGCCGCGGCTGTTTTGCTTAAAGTCCGAGCGTCCGCTGTATAAGCTACGCGGCAAACAACTTTCGGCCACTAGGAATTTGCCACGTGTTAGGGACCTGTTTGTAGTTATTTCTTTTTCTGTTTAGTCCCTGAGTTTTATAGATTAGTCCCTGAACTTCCGTTAGCCGTATCTTTTTAACCGTTGATCCAAATTCGATGAAACCAGCGCCAAAATGTTCATCTCGAATAGCTTTATCCAGAAAGCCAACTTTGAAAACTTTTGGCCAAATTCAAATTTGAACTTCATTCATATTTGAATTCAAACTTCAAATGGCCATATCTCCTACACCGTAGCTCCGGTTGACATGATTCTTTTTGCACCGTGTCACTGTAGCTAAACCCTATCACCTAGACCTTTCTCAAAATATTTTCACACACTAGATTCTGCCCCTTATATTTTTTTACTAGTATGCATAGTATGCACTATACTTCACATCACTTCCTGGACCATAGGCCCATGTTGTTTTACACTTAGAATATTTTTCATGCTAGGGTGATGTTTGTTCATTTAGTTTTTCCGAGACTTTTCCTTTGCATGTTCTTCTTGGTTCTCTGGATTGTTGCTTATGTTTGTTTATCTTCCTTGCGATAGATTGCCTGGAGTGCGAAGCAGAATATTATCAGTCTTTAGAATTCAACCAGCAGTACCAAGGCAAGTTGCATCTTGATCATATTTCATTACCTATGTTTTTATTATGCACTTAGTTCTTTGCGGTAGGACTGCATGGTAGGAATTGATGCCGCATGACTATGCTTTTCACCCAGTAGTTCATTGAGGTAGGTCTGAACCATATAATATTGTCGCCATCGTTTTACATTATTGATGCTTCGCTAAGTAGACGTGGATTGGGGAGTGATCATCGTAAAGTATGAGTGACAATGTAGTAAATAGGACCTAAGATAATTAATGAACTACCTGGGCGGAAACTTGATGGAATGGTGGCGAAGTACAGTGGGGCACGCATCGGAAATCCATGGTGGTGCACCACTAGTGGACCGTCCGCTCAGGCTCAAAGAGATCAATCGTATTCTCATGTCTAGAAGCTTACGTGTGCAGCCACAAGCCAATATGGGCTCTGGCTTAGTTGAGTAGTTAGTGTGACCCCTTCCGGGATGGGCTAGCAGATGTAGAATGATGTAGGTGTACCGGCCTATCCGTGGGTTAAGGGGGAACATTTTCGAAAGACTATGTCTCGATCTTCCGATCATGGAGGTGCTCGAGTCTTGTGGGGAAAAGTGCACAACCTCTGCAGAGTTTTCAACCTAATCGATTAGCCGTGTCCCCGGTTACGGACAACTTGAGCATCTAGTAGTGGAAATGTCGGGAGATCTCCTCACCTTTAAATTAAACAGTTGGGTTTTAAATGAAACTTGGGGATGGATAGAGTTGGGTTTGCCAACTCATCCTATGCAAATGTGTAGTAGTAGAATAACATCTTCTCTAATAGGGAAAAACTAGCTTTATGCAAAAAAAACTAAACTTAGAACTTTCCACCAGCCAAATTGCATGTACAGATAGGTTCTTTACACTTATGATGTGACTTGCCAGTACATTCAATGTACTGACCTATATGGCTGCAACTTATCACGTTGCAGATATATCCGACGAGGATTAAGGTGCGATAGGTCGATGTTCTACACTCAACCTTGCTCGTGGAGTTGGACTCATTTACTACTTTGCTTCCGCAGTATTTGTTTACTAGCTCTATGCCCTATTTTGTAATAAATGTATTGCTCCTGGACTATCGATGTAATAAAGAGATGTGTGTTATTTCTGTTATTTCATCGAGTACTGTGTGTGGTAGCAAGTCGATCCAGGGACTAGCACGGTAAGCACAGAGACTTCGACTCTTATCGAGTCGGGTCACTACACTAAACCAAAAATGTTGGCTCATGAGCTCAGCCATTCACCAATGCGGAGCAATTGGAGGACGTCGGCAGGGAGGCGGTCGCGCCGGCGCAGGACACGGAGGTCGTTGCGCCTGCACCGCCGCCTCATCAGGGTTGAACCTGTTGCTATTGTTTATTTCTCGTAAATTATATAGGGTGTCGCTAGTGTTGAACCTAAAATAATTTCGCGGCTGGTTTATTTTCTCCTTTATATGTCTTGCGGATGAAAATAAATAAGTGAGAACAACTTAGAAATGACCAACATAAGATTTTTAAAAAATATAGCTGCTATAAGATACTATTAAAATATATGAAAGAGAATATAGACATCATGTATATAGACAATCCGTTGGAAAACTTAGGTTGTCTAAAAGAAAATCTTTTTACACCATTGTGTATATGTAGATATAGACTATCAAATTTAGACAAGCCACTAGAGATGCTCTCACATCATTATCTGGATCCTCGAGGAAACCCTTGAACCTGTGTGATAGGACGATGACGGTGCCTTGGTGTCGTATTCATCTTCGAGGGCTTCATTTTTGGAGTTGGGCATTGCCGAGTGCAGTGGAAGGCGATAGTGTTGGCGTCAAGGCCTATGTGGCAATGACGATGGGAGGAGCGATGTCGGAGATGCGGCAAATGGTTGAGGTAGTTGGCTCTTCTTCGGCATGTCAGTAGGATTGCCTTGGCTTGTTTGTTTTTGTGAAGTCGAATCTGCGGTGGTGGGGTCCTGGTGGCATATGATGCTGGACAACAACTGGTCCGCTCGGTGATCTTCCACGGCACCAGCCTTGCCTAGTTCTCTTTCGTTGTTCTTCTTTAGAGTCGGAGTTGCGATGTCCTGTCGCAGGTCACTGAGTTCTAGAGCGATTTTTCGTATGACTCCACATGGCCTTTACAATGTGGGTTGGATCGACAGGTGTCTTTGGTGAAGTCCAAGTTGTTTGTCAAGTTTTGCCGATGGCAATGTCGTCTTCTAGAGGAGTAGTTATGACGATGATGCCTGCATGTTGTCTTGACGAGGCCTTATTTGAAGAAGTGTGTGTGAGATATTTGTGTGTGTCGCTCAACGGTTTGCGATGGCTTTCATCCATTTTTTCTTTAATTAATTGAATAACTCTCTTGTACTTAATTAATGATCAAGGCAAAAAACGAAAATGCCTCCTTTTCCAAAAAAATAAAACCGGATCTGTGACCTCTTTGAGAATCTCCATTTGATTGTTTAGATCAATCAAAGTACGCGGAATAAGAAATTAGAAAGATAGGGCGTTGCACAACAGAGAGAAGATGACTAGATGTGATGATGTGATATCGATAGTCAGCTTCGCCTTGTTCTAGTCAGCCTCGCGTTGTCGCTTCGTCGCTGCACGAAACCTCGAACGGGCCTGTCACAAAGCCGATTCACTTTGTGGGCCTTTGGCCTTTCCATTGAGCGTTGCTTTCAAAATTGATGGGGTCATCTCTTATTTTTTTTGTTGGGTTCAGAGCACATACGTATCTCTATAGCATACGTGACAAGGAAAACCCGTTGGGTTCAGTTGAACCCAATGCCAGTACGCTAGTCATGTTGGACGCCGAGTCGGCTAGACCTAGTCGATGTAATCTGTTCTATCTCTAAATTTAAATTACTACTAGTATAACGCCCCTGCGTTGCCACGGGCTCTTCAAAATTATAATCAGTATCTTTCATTTATCATCCCCTCATATTGGGTGATTATGGGATGCTCTAATTAGAAACACAACAATCAAATATTAGGAAATTTCACCGAACGAACAACAACGAATAATACGATATCTATCAAACGAATAAAATGAGGTCATATTTTTGGTCCGTCATGCACTTCTGTTGAAAAGTGTCTATCCCTATTAGAATCAACCCACTGTTTGCTCGCACGCAAAAAAAATACATCTCTAAAGTGGGGAACCGATCGGTGCCAAAAGGAAATCAAACTCCTATCCAATCTCGACTTCGTGCTCTTCCACTTCCATTGATAAAGATGGGACGTCAAGGGTTTTATCATGATGACCTCGAGCAGCCGCCGACATCCCTCCCCACATCTACCCCTACCCCCTGCTGCCGCTTGCACTGTCCTTGCTCCTCGAGGAAGCTAGGGACACAATGTTCTCTAGGATGGGCATGACCAGATCCACGAGGAGGCCACATTCTTCCATGGGAACCCAACCAAGCACATTCGTCTCTTCCCAAGTGAGCGACACCACCCAGCCAATCACCACCACCGCTTGCGGCTTGCCTACATAAAATCATGAGAAATCCCCACGGCGGTGCTGTAAGATCACCTTGGCGACCTCGACAGTGACCGACTGGTCTAAGATCTAAGCTAGCCGCTCTTTGTAGAAACCAATAGAAGTAGGCATGTGACTCAGATTTGTTCTTTGGTGTGCATGCGTTTCTTGCTGCCCACCAGCTCTTGTCTACAACTCGCCTATCTCTGTACCAGCTCTTGGTCTACAACTCGCCTATCTCCATGCTCGAGACGACCAAGCTCGATGCGCAAGCCACATACGTCTGCTAGAGCTATATACAGGCCCTATGATTTTTGGATCACTGGCACTATGGGTGCCAGGACCGGAGTCGCCCTCATCCACCATGTGGATCAAGGAGGCCCACCACCTAGACTCTACATCGCAACATTTTGTGTTTCCTATAAAAAGTAAAGAACCTTCTCTAATAAACATAAATATAACCTTTTGGTTCTATAGTCTCAACTTTCCTACACTCCAATACCAGAAGGATTTCTTGGTTTTATTTAATGACCTTCTTGAATGTCATTCACTTAGAAAGGTAGTAATACAATCTGTGATATTAAGGCAAATTATTAGTCATATTAAAGTGCAAAAGGCCCTATAGGAGTCAAAGCATGACTTTTATGGTTATACTGTAATTTGCAAGATCTGAGATTTATGCAAGTGTACAATTAGAGAAGAGCCAATTAAATAGATTTTCACATTCAGAATAGTACGATTAGCAGTAGCACTTCAATTTTTTCATGTTTGATCAGCTTGCTAGGTGGTTATCACTAAGCATGTTGGAACGATGAGCATAACCTAACTTAGTTCAGTACGTGTTGCTGCAAATTAGTTCAGTACGTACGAAGTTGTTGCTAATTTCAATGCCTGGCTGTTGCAAGTTTCTAATGAAAAAGTACTTCAGGTCAAAGGTCAGGGAATATACACTTTTGTAATCATGGTTGTTTCCTTATAGTGAACAACTTTGATCACCACTTCAGCAGCTACTATCTATAAGAAGACATTAGCTAAGTAGATACAGGCAAAGAAAGCATGTAGGCAAAACCAGAATTAAAAACATCCTTCTCAATGGAGCTCGTGCAGTTCGGAAGACCCTAATCATCGATGAGGGACCCCTCCGATGGTAGCATGGCGTGACAATTGCCGTCAATGAGACACCCAAAGTACCTTGCACAATCCATCGATCCAGTTTGGAACAATCAAGCACATACCTTGCAAAGTGATGTGGATCTGAAGCAGAGGTGGGAAGGTAAAGGCTCAGGTGAGGTGGAATGAGACGTTGATATAGACGTGCACGCATGAGAATAAGGCGGTGCCCAAGATGGATCTCCATCGGAGGAGGCCAGATCCGCTGGGGAGGAGGTCGTTGTAGTACCTGCCATCGGTGCGATGGATCACGGGGCTGGCAGGCAGGGGGAGGGGATAGGAGGGAGCGGGTGGGCTAGAGCGCAGATGGCGGGTGCCCCCGACGACGGCTAGGAAGGATGGTGGAGGAGGTGGATGAGGATGGCGGCGGCGGCGTCTGTGGTTGCGCCTCGTCCGCAGCCGTGCTGGTGGTGGTCGATGCGAGAGCCGTATGGCGTCGACCAGAATCAGGGAGGGGCGACAAAGATTTAGAGGAGAGAGAATGGAGGCGCTGAGCGATGGGAGGAAGGGCCACCGGCGATTGGGGTGGCATCAGATCCGCCCTCCGTGGCCGCCTATTTCATGGGACGAACACCCGTGCTCACCGTCGGGCTCGCCTTCGGCCGCTGCCTCGCCGACATTCACGACGTAGAGCCCCTTCCTCCGATCCCATTTGCCAGGGAGGCAGCGCCATCCTTCATCGCAGAGAACGAGTCCACACTGAGATCCCAACCAGATCATGATTGCGCCTCCCCAAACCGCAGCGGCACATCCCACTCCATCAACGACCAACCTATATGAGGCGGAGGGTCAGTGTAGGACGCGAGCGCCGTCACCATGGACGTGGGGGACGCCGTAGGTGGGAAGGAGGCGGCGACGGCGTCTGTGTTAGGAAGATCGCACGACGGTGGCGGCCTTTACTCGAGGGGATCGAGAGGAGCTGCGTTTGGTGCCGGGTGGGTTCTTTGGTGCGTGCGTGGGGCTGGAGATTGTGATTGGTGATCAGGTGAGGGCGTGCCATACCTGGATCGATAGCCTTACCATACCTGGTGGTAATTTAAATTTATTATCATATCGATATTTCCCGAGTTATGGCCTTACCATACCTGAATTGATAGCCTTTGGAGTAATTTAAATTTATTACCATATAATTACCATATTCAAAATTTCATGAGTTATGACCTTACCATACCTGGATTGATTTATTACTATACGGTAAATAAAAATTTCCTGAGTTATGACCTTACCGTACCTGGATTGATTTATTACTATACGTGGATTAATTATGATTGATTACCATAAATACGTTGGGTATTGCCGGTCAGACGAGAAAAGAGAAAAACTGGTGGGAGGGGCTGGTGGGAGGTGGGACGAAGAAAAACCGGTTGAAAATAAACCGGTTGAAAATAAACCAGTTGAAAGTGGGGGGACTATTCAACCAAGTTGTCCATTAGAAGTAGAGATAAAGGAAAGGAAAACTTTGAAGCCCACCTAGTATAGGGGTGGAGGAAGAAAAGGAAATAGCACGTGTACGTGAGTTGCGGCCGTCCGGCGAAATCGGTTGTTAGTTTAGCTTTCCCTGCATGCGTATAGTCTCTCCAAGGAGCAGCCAAGCTCCTCGCTGGAAGACGGCGCGGCAGCCTAGGCTGTGTCGTCAAGGTCGAGGCTACACCAACACATAGGCGCCGCCCTCGCTCTCTCCGTCCATTCTCCAGAGTAGAGTAAATCCCTTCAGCTTTTCTTTTCTAGGAACACTTTTCCAAGCTTCGACGCATCCTACTAAACGTTTGCTTCTTCTTCATCCTCTTTTCTTGTTCCCATCTAGGAATCAGTATGCTCGTCGTCGGCTCGACTGTCTTGGACGACCTGCCCGAGTGGCTCATCGTCGATGAGATCCTTGTCCGCTTTCCTGTCAAAGACGTACTCCACTGCCGCGCTGTTCGCAAGTCGTGGCGCAGCGGTACTTCCACCGATGCCTTCATCCTCGGCCACCACCGCCGCCAGCACTCGCTCCCCATCATCAGACCCCTAAAGGACACCTGCTGCGTCCTCGGAGACTCCAATGATCTAAAGCTGTGACCTGTCCTCGGATACGCATTCGCTACCATTGTACACCGTGCCACCTGTGATGGCCTCCTCATCTTGTCGCAGCAATCCAATTACTACATCTGCAACCCGGCCACCCACAAGTGGGCGTCCATGCCACATCCTCCTCAATGACAACCAAACACCATGGCTGTCAGCCTAGTCGGCTTCTATCGACACCACCCATCTGGAGAACACCGAGTGCTATGGGTGCCATACCCAATAAACGCCGCCGTGAAGGGCGATGTAGCAGTTGAGTTGCTTGAGTACTTCGTCCTCACAGTGGGATCGGACCAGCCAAGATGCATCCAATGGCCAGCAGTTTCAGAACAAAGGTTTGTTCCTGCTATCTGGTCCTACCACCGCCCACCAATCCTCCATCGTGGTAACCTGCATTGGCTAACGGATTTCAACATAATGGTATTTGACACCATATAGCTGAGACATTCCGAAAAATGAGCCGCCCAGCACAACTCGGTGATTGTGTGTCATTGTTGGATACGGGCAGCACCCTTGCTTTGTGTCGCACTGATCATAACTGTGGAACTTTAGATGTTTGGGTGTTGCAGGACTATGATGCCGAGACATGGAGCTTTCAATTTCAGATTAACTTGTTAGCAATGGAGGCATCACCACCGCTTAATTTGAAGGGGATAGACACTCCTAAAATGGCTATGATCAACGAGCGCGAGCTGTTGATTCAGCAGTGTCCTCGCCGTATTTTGCATTGCGACATTGATGGTGTGTTTTTAGGCAATGTAGAAAGCAAAGGGCATGGTGACTTCTTGATACTTACTAGGCATCGCCTCCAAGAGAGCATGATTTCAGTTCCATTGTTTGAGCCGCAAAAAGAAGCTGTGAACAAGAAGCCTCCATTCTCCTTTGTGCTATAAGATGTCGTGCTCCATCTTAATGCTTTGGACTACTTGTTTGCTGTGCGCTTGGAGAGTATCATTTTTTTGTCCAGTCATGTCTACGATTTGGTACTTCTAGTAGGACTGAACACTTTGGATGATGGAATCATTTGGTGCTTGTAATTTTTCATGTTACCTTGAGCATCATGTTGATGGTGTAAACAATGGAGTATCTATGCCATAGAATTGTTTTCCCCATGATTACTTTTAGTTTGCATGTTAAGAAAACACAAAAGGCATGGCGACAATTTTGCGCCCATGATTTTTTTAAATTTTGCAGGAGTAAGTCACAAGATGTGCAATCTTAATCACCTTGTTGTAGTCTGCTGGAAGGCTGGTGATATTTTAGTTAGCTAGGCTGCTGTTAGCTAGTGTTATTTTAGTGTATGGTTGTGGTCTTTTGCTCTTATTGTTAGTGACTTCTTTACTGATATATTTGCTGGCGCCTCCATTCTCTCACGTACGGCGCGGCAGCCGGACGAGGATGTCGGCGACGACGAGCCACTTGGGCAGGGCGTCCAACACGGCCGCGCCGCCCCTGTCCGGCATGCTGATTGCTCGCTGATATATTAATAATACCTGAAATCTTAAAAGTGCGCACGCGCTCATTGGAGAGAACGAGCGGCCGCTCTGTCACTCGCATGCATACATGCATGTATTGTCTGCTAGTGCATGTGACTACTAGCATTAAATGCGGTCAGACTTGTCACATGTGATGAAAAACAGATCCACGTCTATTTATTTCGGGTTTTTCAAATTTTTAAAAAGTCGTATCTTTCAAACCATACGTCGGAATTTAGATCCGTCTTCACCGTTGGATTTCTCGTGACAAGATCTTTGAAACTAGATCCCACATGGATATGTTTCGACAAAATTTTTTCGATGCCAACTTTCGTGCTATATGGTGCAACTAGTCTACTGTCCCGACCAACTACCTAGTAGTCGTTGTGCAACCCTCCTCCCTACTCGTGGATGCGTAGTTTTTCACTGTTGGCACACCCTACCCCCACCTCCCCTGCAAGGGATATGTGCAACTTAGTCTATCGTTCAAGCCAACTGCCTATTAGTCAATGTGCAACTCCTTACGCTCTCTATTTGTGGACCTGTATTTTCAGTTGGCGGGACCAACAAATAGAGTTGCACATAGTCTGCTAGGTAGTTGGCCAGGGGCAATCTACGAAGTTGCACATCTCACAGGCAGGGACAGTTGAATGGTAAAAAATTGACATTCATGAGGGTTGTAAAAAGTTTGCATATAAACAGAGTGCTAAAGTTGCAAAACTCACTAGGGGGTGGTTTGGGCCGTGTGCTAGCAGGAAAACTACACATCCATGGGGTACGAGAGAAAGTTGCAAATCACAGTTAGACAGTTGGCCGTGGCAGTATACGAAGTTGCACATCCACTGTTAGGTTGTTGGTCGATGCAGCAAATAGTGAAGCACATCCACGGGCAGGGAAAAATTGTAGATCAACTACTATGCAGTTGGCCTAGGTAACAGACGAAGTTGCACATCTCATTGGAAGGAGTTAGTTTTGCACCATCAATGAGAAGGAGTTAGTTTGCACCATCAATGAAATCTGCATGTTTATGGTATAGGAGAAAAGTTGCACATCCCTGTCAGGTAGTTGCACACCGACGGCTAGGCAGTTGCACAAAACGGAGAGAAAATTGCACAATTTTTTTGTCAAAACATAGCCATGCGGGATCTAGTTTCGAAGAGCATGCCACGAGGGTTCCAAAAGTGAAAACGGATCTTAATTTCGACACGCGGTTTGAAAGTTATGATTTTTTTAAAAACTGAAAACACAAATTAAATGCGTTCACATTTGTTTACATGGATGCTTTGCAATTATTTATACTCTTCACATATGTCCACACATGTTTACTTTTTCTAATACGAGCCAGGAAGACAAAAACTTACCTTTTTCGGACGGCCACCACAGAGTGCTAGTGGGCAACCGGCCACCGGTTAGACGCGTCCATAAATAATAATGAAAAAAACAAGCAGGATACGTGAATCAAAAAGGGGAAAGATAAAAAAATGCAACGGATATGATATTGGTATTAGGAAGCTAGCTAGGAATTGACTGCTTGAGTTGAGATTGTGCCGGCCACGTGTCATCAAACTGGATGGGTCTAAACCTCCAATGAATGAGACTCGGTCAAATTTTTTTCCAGATCCGAGAGGGTTTACTCTGCTTTGGAGGGCGACGGTGTTCGTTCCAGCGTCTCTAGAGGACAGATTTCTGAGACACTTCGGCAAGCAGTGGGCAACTGCGAGCGGAAATCTGGATGCGGAATGAGGAGCACGACCGGCGGTGGGATTCTTTTTCCTGCGCCATATTAGCACCGGTACTAATTGCCTTTGTTAATTAGAGGTGACTATTCAGGGGATGTAGCACAGATGGTAGAGCGCTCGCTTAGCATGCGAGAGGTATGGGGATTGATACCCCACTTCTCCAAGTTTTTTTTTCGTTTGTTTTTTGTTTTTGCAGATCTGAATTGTGTACAATATAAATTGGGAGTCCGCCGGCTGATCCGTATGAAACATCCGCCACCTCGACGGCCGTTTGATGTACGCGCGCGCAGCCGTCCGATCTACTTCTGGCGTGCGGCTCAGTCGTCTTCCCCGACCCATTAATTTTCGAAACAACGGTCGAGTTGTAGAAACAAGCGCTTTGTTGCAGAATAACTTTGCAACATAGATAAGGTTGTATAAACCTTTGCAGTAGAGTTTATGTTGCAGAAAAACTTTTGCAATAAAAAGCATGTTGCGGAATTTTTCAAAAAAAAGATTATATTACATAAAAACTTTTGCAACAAAAGAGCATGTTACGTACAAACTTCTGCAACATGGGTGTTGTTGCGGAAGGAATTTTTGCAACATAGATGGTTTTGCAACATGGGTGGCACGGTCTGGCACAGGCAAACTTCCACTGGTGAAGTTGGAAAAAAATTGTTCGTCTTCATTTTTGTACTAACATAGGTGTTGTTGCGGAAGAAATTTTTGTAACACAGATGATGTTGTAGAAAACAGGGGTCGCACAAAACCATGAGAAATAGTACTGGAGGAACTCATGCAGGACACGTGTCATAAAGAGGAGAAGGAGGCGGATGCGCGAAAGATCCACCTGTTGAAAACCAAGCATTGTCCTTAAACTAGCTATGCCCAAGGGACCATGCACGTGAAAAAGAAAAACATGCCACGCGCGATAGCACTACCGAATCACGCGGCCGATCGGATGGTGCACCAGGCGGCGGACGCGTGCGTTATAATCAGCCGGATGAATTGAAGACTTTTTCATATAAATTCCTCTACACCAAATATTCCCATCTATAGTGAACACACAAAACAAAGACTGAAATTACTGAAAAATCTGGATTGTCCATCTGGTCTTGCAAGAACCCCAGAAAGAAACTTAACTGGTCAAGTTACAGCAGTTTTCGGCTTTTCACAGGTAAAACCGTCACCGTGTGAGCTACAAGTCTTGATGCAGACATGGATGACTTGAATTTGCATATTTACCAGGTTTATTAGAGGGAACAAAATGGAAACAGAGATGATGCATCTAGAGGTGTTGCTGCGAAAACTGTGAATCAGCAAAATTATGAGTGTGCATGATCCCCGACGACGATGGCGGTGGCGACGACGATGACGATGACGATGACGACGTACATTTTGTGTAGCTAGGGCTCAAAAACTATTTGATGGTCTATATATTTTGGTGAGGTGGTATATACTAGCCCCTCACGCTGATGGTGAACTTGCGGTGGTAGGACGACACCCTCTTTTGAATGTGGTGGTAGGTTAACGCCAAGGTAGTGCTAGGAAGAACTTGCTATGCCGTATGATCATGCATGTTTTACTTCTCTTCTGCTCCATTGTTGTTTGTGTGCTACTTTACTTGCTACTTGTGTGCTCCATTGATTTGCTGCTTCAACTCTTGCTCTTGTGCATTGCTAGGGCAAGTGGTATGCCGTGTTCATCGGTAAGGTCCCAGGGGTTTATAGTTCATGGGAAGAAGCCAGTGCATATGTGGCATCGTATAGCAACAACACACATAGAGGGTTCAAGGCTAGGCAGGCAGCAAAACAAGCTTACTCCGAGTGGGTGTAAAAGCACGACAGCACTGTTGACAATTGCAAGGTTAGAGGTGTCAAGGTGGATCGCCAGTTTGGGCCGAAGATGAAGAACTTCATCATCTTCGCCCAGTTCATCGCCATTGCTATGCTGTGGCGTTGGTGTGCTAGGTGTGGGTAAGCTCACCAACTAGGGTACAAGGTAAGCACAACATGTACGCCGTATGCAACCAAACGCCGTGTTCATGTGCCGCTCGGGCCAATGCAGGCAACCAAACAAAATGCACTTGGGTATTACCTAATGCAGGGACACTAGATGCAGGCAACTAAACAACTGGCAGATGGCGTATTAGAGCCTGTTTTTGCTAAACCAGGCTGGTTTGAGAAGTGTATGCGATGCAAGCCCTGTAGCAAACGGCAACCAAATACGTCCTAAGTGACCAGAGAAACCCGAGCGGCATGAGCTACTGCTGGCGGGCACTAGGTACCAGAAAAATGTGAGAAACAGAGGAGCACCTCCTCTTTCTCGATTCCTCATGGCTATATCTCACGTTTGATCCCTTGAGCCCAGCATTTGAGGAACTAAATTTACTGATGGATACGGTAGCAGAAGCCCACTGGTGTAGATAACAGCCGGTCTTTTTACTAGAATGCTGTAATTGTGTCCTGATGTTGATACTGCATTGCCGAGATTTGGCGACTGAATGAACCAAATGCCAGAAGAATTTGGATACAACCTGATTATTGCTCAAGGAAACTATTATTCTTACAGTATTATGGAGAAGAATTTGTACAGTACATATGTGCAAAAACAAAACAAAACAAAAAGCAGATATTGGAGAAGTATAGAAACTATTATTCTTACAGTATTATGGGGATACAACCTGATTTTTGCTCAAGGAAAGGCACACCAGGCACGGGATATGCTAAATCGAGCATACAAAGGACGGCACACCAGGCACGCAGCCATGTTCAGAATGTTGCACTGCTTTGGCTTGCAGAAAAGATATATTTGTGCGCATGTTTTTGTTTTTACTTTTATGTCTAGAAGGATTTTTCGCGTGTTTGGGAGATTTGGAGTTTGCAAAAGTGAAGTCAAGAATCAAGTTAGTTTTTCTTTACAGAGAATTGTAGAAAAAAATGTGGAGAAGTGGGGTATCGATCCCCATACCTCTCGCATGCTAAGCGAGCACTCTACCAACTGAGCTACATCCCCTTTCTGTTCACTGTACAAATCCTTCCAGAGGCAAGGTTCATACAAAAACAATGTTAACCAAAGCAGGTGCAAAACTGCAAATGGACACCCATTTTCACTGAAGACTGTTCAATTTGGATGAAATCGTGACAATGAGTAATTCCAACTTTCTCTTCCTCTCTTATTTTTGATGCAAGATTAGTGGAATTCTTCTTGTACGCGAGATATACATTTCAGACACCGGGGTTTGCCTCCCTTTCACAAAAAGAAAGAAAACAATCCAAAAACATACTCCCTCCTTAAAGAAATGTAGGAGGGTTTAGATTTGTTTACAGAGGGAGTACATTTTAGTGACTCTGCAACGTTTCCAGTGTCCGTCAATGTAACAAGAGAAGCAAAATGTCGTCGTGTGAATGTGCAGAAACAAGTATTATTACAGCATTGTGGGATATGATCTGAATTTTGTTCAAAAAATATCCCAGCAAAATGCAGCAAGTCGTGTCCGGGCACATTAGCATTGCCATGTTCAGAATTCGATATCTGTCAACAAATTCAGTTTCTGCTGGTGTAAAAAATATATATTTACTCCCTGCTGATAGACTGAAACTTTAAGCAAAACAACAGAACTCAAGTTCCCACTCAGTGCAAGAACCACCACATCTGTACCGACACCATCTAACAGAGATGCAGCTAGCAAAGTTCAAGTAGTGGCCATTGTCGACGCATTTTTACAGACTAATGGCAAGTGTCATGGTCAAACAGTTTCAGAATTTCAGAATGTGATGGCAAAGCTAATAGTTTCATATACTGTCTTTTTTTAGAAAAGGAGGTTAAAACCCCCGTCCTCTGCAATAGTTTCATATACTGTTAGAAGAAGAAACCAAGCCTAGCTAAGCAGAAACTCAAGACTGCATGCTGAGTTTTTCTGAATCCACATCTCAATGAAAGGAACTGGATTCTAATGTCATCGCGTCCGAGGCGGTGACACTTCTGAAGAGGTGGACAGGAAGGCGACTTCTAGGGCGGTGTCTCTCTACTCTGCATCGACATCCGCATACCGCAACACTGTGTGGGCTGAATTAGCATAAAACTCTTGGACTGGTTTGGGTTTTCATGCGTAACTGGTGCTGCAACAAGTTTAGATAAGAATATAAAAAAGAAAAACACAAAACTCAAGGTTAAAACACAAAATGTTCAGAATTCAATCTCTGTCAAAACACAAAATTCAGTCTCTGCTGATGAACTAAAACTCTAAGCAGAACAACAAAACTCAAGTGCTCAACTCATTGTAAGGACCAGCACATATGTGCTTCATCTAAGAAAAAAATGCTGCTAGCAATGTTGAAGTACTGGCCATTGTCAACTCATTACAGACAAATATATGTCACGCACTATTTTTTGAACACTTTCAGGATTTTAGAACCGTGATGCCAGAGCAAATACTTGCCCTACTGTCAGTTGAGGAAAGCAAGTTTAGCTAGCAGAAACACAAGAAACTGCTGGGTTTTCATGAACCCATATATCAACAAAAGGAACTGGGTTCTAATGTCATCGTGTCCGAGGCGACGCTGCTTCTGAAGAGGTGGACAGGAAGGCGACTTCAAGAGGTCCTGACCCTGGTTTCTATCTACTCTGCATCGACATCCGCGTACCACAGCGCCGTGTGGGCTGAATTAGCAGAAAAAGAGATAAGCAGTTAGGCATCATGTGTCATAGGTACTGCAACAGGTTCAGATAACACAAGATCAAAAAGAAAGATGATGTACAAAACCTCAAAACAATGTAGAGAATGTGCTGTGGAACAGAACCTGAATTTTGTCCACGCGTTACTCGAAACAATTACAGTAGGCTAAAAACAGAAAGATTTATCTTCTCTGTGAAACTGAACTAGGCAGACTAAACTGGTTTGGGTTTTCAAGTTCCCAAGTATTCCACTAGCTAGCTACCGGCACATATATGGTATTAAACAGAATAACTGGATCATCTGAATCAAAGCAGAGCAGAATGGAAAGCAATACTCTCCATATCAAGTTTCAGTGTGGATTTTAGCAACTGTCACGATGTCTACAATCCTAATATTGTTCAGAGTCTTGAGACCATTACCAAGTCAGAACTCATAATTAACTAAAACAGATCAGCAAAAGTTTCAGACTAGACCGGTTTCAGTAAATTCTCATAATTTTCAGACTAGCAGAGTACTCCAGCAGAGGAGAGGCAGATTAGCAGTCAACTGAACTGAGAATCAAAATATCGAAACAACTGAAGCCAAAGGAGAAGTTTATGGCTTCTCACCAGGCGAGCCGACGTTGATGATGATGACGCGGAAGTCCTGCTCGCTGCTGGGCAGGTCGACGACGAGTGTGAGAAGCCGGCCACTGCGGGCAGGGAGGCATATGACGATGTCGGGGATGCCCTCCATGCCCGACTCCACGGACAGATGCAGGGCTAGCTTGGTGCTGAGGTGGAGCAAGGACCTCTCATCGAATGGGTACCAGCCATCGGTGACACTGTCCTCGTCGGCGTTCAGCCACACGTATTCGATCTCCCGCGACGTCAACATGGCGACGGGGAGGGGAACCTGCAGTTGGAGTTGGGTTGCAAAGAATGAAAGAACCATCATCACATCAAAGAATCGCTCCCATCCCAAGCAATCGAAATTTACACGATTTGCAATCAAATTCCGATGCATCTTCGCGCAAATTCAACTATCCAAGAACCAAATTCGCGCAAATTCGGGAAGAATCAAGAAGCGGACATGGCATGGCGGACTCACCTCTGCCGGAAGTTCAGGCAGAATCGCCATGGCGGGGATGGGCTCCACGACCCAGTTCATCATCGTGCTGATGACCTGGGTGTCCTCGGCACTGACACCATTGCCACGGTAGTGGCCGAGCACTTCAGTGGCGAGGAGACATCCCCCGTTGACGTTGCGAAGGTGCACACTGTCTCTGCCCTGCATCCGGAATACGCGCCATAGAAGGGCATTCATCTCCAGATCGTCCTGCTCGACGTTGCCATCCGAATCCGTATCATCGTAGTTGCGCTGCTCGACGCGGAGCCCACGGCCGACCAGCGCCCGCGCATCCGTGGCGGCGAGGTAGCGACCGTAGGCGACGCTGCAGAGGAGCACGTGCGGGCCATAATCATCCAGGTTGTGTAACTCGACTGCCCAAGCCGAGTTCACCGACGCCCGGCGGTCCTGGAGGGATACGCTATCCCCGTCCTCACTATTTATATTTATATTTATATATATATAGAATTTCTAGTAGAACCAATCATATATATATCATCAATCATGTCTCACAAACCAACATATTAATTCACACATACACACATGTATAGCTATATACACAATTTCTCCTACATATGCATATGTTGCCTTCGGAGCCAGTGGCATTATAGCCTGATTGGTGCCTTCGGAGCACGAGACAATTGGAAGTGGTTCATGACTTGGTCGATGGGGGCGGTAGCGGGTAATAGTATTCTCCCTTCGGATTTATGACCTGGTCGAGCAAAAATCCCGCTATTTCCTCTTGAAGTGCTTGTACGCGCTCCGTTGGTAGGAGCTTGTCCCGCACCTCATTGAACTGTTAAGAAGGAGATCAATATGCATGTGTATTAGTTGTGTGACTAGATATCGATAATGGTGTAAAAATTGTAAATAGTGTTCTGACAAGCGTACCCATTCCTGTCTTTGAGATCTGCTCCTTTCGGACACCATCATGCGAATGTTCTCGCAAACACATTATACACACAGATCAGTCCCCTGCGCCTGCTTCAGGGCCTTTATTACGAGAATGAAATTTAATTTGATTAGATAATAATTAATCAAGCATGATAATTAAAGAGATGGTAGCTAGCTAGCTAGCTATAGTACTACTTAATTACTTACCTTGGATCGAAACCATTTCAGTTGTGGTTTCCATTCGCCTTCCGTGACACTGATGAACCTTGCCCAAGCCCTACCCGCCAACAAAGAAAATGAATAAAGGGGTTATTAAATAGTTCATATCATGAAATGACGAACTAAATAGGCCGAGATATGTAGTTATAAATAATGATTAAAATTACCTGTTGACTATCCCATACAAGATGTTGTAGTTAGCTTTTGTTGTGAGTAGCGAGTCTAGTATTTCAACTGTTCCGGTGTCAACTTTAATGATACACAAGATCCAGTGAAATCTGCATGCACACACGTTTGCATGTCTTAATTAAGTGGGCATATGTAAGCAAAAACATGTAGCTAGCTAGTAGGCAAAAACAGAGAATTTGTAGTACAAGAAAGTGTGACTCACTCGAAGTTGTAAGGAAGTAGTATATCTTCATTGTATTTGAGGCGCTTCAAGAACTCTAGCATGCTCTCCTCTACCTCTTTTTCATAATATGGATCTAATTTCCATGTGTATTGATTAACGGTGTTTGGGTCAATGAGCCCAATGCCATAGCGTCCACCTTTTCTCATTTCATACATCTTCATCCTGCATAATACCACAGAAAAGAATATAGTGAGGATAATTACACGTAATGATTGATCAAAAGGATCACTACAGCTAGCTTGAGACTTAAATTACAGAAAGAAATCACTTACAGACAATAGCAACTGATGATAGATTTGTCGAGTGCGTCTTGATTGTATAACTGAAACAGTTCAGAATACTCAACGGCCACAGCTTTCTCATGGTAGTAATCATCCTTCTTGACATATACCATGAGGGACTCTCGATCGGATCTCTTGCAAATGTCCATGTACCATTGATGCAATTCATACATTCTCGTTGGGAGCTTCTTGACATCTTCTGGCTCGATCAAAGGTTGGCCCCGGACAAATTTCCGTTTTATTTCCTCCTCTGTAATCGGAGGCATGTCCTCGATCTCAAGGAGTTGTCCAACAGTGATCTTGAGTTCTTCAGCCTGCATTATATGCTCCTGGGTTATTACCACATCGCCCACCTCGGGAACGTAAACTGTTTGGCCACAATAATATTGGGCGCGCGTACTGTCACGTGTTGTTGGCGGCACAACAAGCGGGGGGATCGATTGCGCCGCCTGTTTTCCCAGCTGGGCAACGGTTTTCCCGCATTTTTTGACAGCTGCTTGTTGTTTGCTCGAGCTCGAGCTCGCCTCCTTCTGTAGACGTTGTCGATGTAACTTCCTGATGTGGCGCTCATAGTCTGAGTCAACAGGCTTAGGAGCTGGTGGTTGAGCCATACGAATGAAGTGGTCAACTACTTCCACAGGCACTTTCTCCCTTGGCGGCGGTGGCGGTTTCGGTCCAAAATGGGCGTCAACTTCTGCCCGCACTATGGAATTGGTTTGCTCCTCGGTCCTATCGTAAGCCCTCACAGGAAGAGGAGTACTGAGGTTTGGACCATATTTATATCGCTTGGCTCCGCCTGTACTTCCTGTACTATGACCTCGACTCGTACCGCTACGCACCATAGCTGCGGGGTGTCTCTTCTGCGATTGCTGAGGCGGCGAAGATGGCTGACGGGGCTGAGTTGGACGAGGAGGAGTGGCCTGAAGCTGTGCCGGACTTGGAGGAGGAGTGGACGTCTGACGCTGTGTCGGACTTGGAGGAGGAGTGGCCTGACACTTTGCCGGACTTGGAGGAGGAGGAGTGGCCTCACGCGTTGGTGGACTTGGAGGAGCGGGAGTCTGCTGACTCGATGGCGGACTTCGACGAGGAGTCGGGTGACGCGGTGTCGGTGGCCTTCGAAAAATGATGCAATCCTTTCTCCATAGGATGATACGATGTTTGGCATCTCCGAGTGTGTGCTCCTCGTCACCTGCAGGAATGTCAAGCTCTAGCCCCGAATATTGGTCCGCCACCTCATCAACCAAGACACGAGCATAGCCCGCTGGAATCGGGTTGCAATGGAAGGTTGCCTCGGGGGAATTTGAAAAAGCAACGGCGTCCGCCACCTTCATGGATATGTTCTTCATTTTGAAGTGTAGCTCGCAGTTAGTGTTCTCCGTGATGTCATCCATGGGGTATCTATCCAGCACTACTGCGTCGCCCGGGGCAGAACCCACGCTGCTTCTCGGCATGGATGGGGCGGTGGTATCCAAGGCTGGATCATCCGCTAGCTGCTGCAGCTGCTGAGACCCCCTTTGCTGGCTAAGTGAGTCGATCTGCTCCTGCTGCCGCTGGAATTTAGCTGCCAATTCCGCTTGACTTGCTTCTAGGCCTTGAAGGCGTTCATAGTCCCGCTTCCTCTGCTCCTCCTCCATCTTCCTCTTCTTGTCCTCCGCAATCTTCTTTCTCGCACGGGTTCTGTAGTCCGCGTTCCAGTCCGAAAACCCCTCATACCACGGAATAGCGCCCTTGCCTTGTGTTCTTCCCGGGTGTTCAGGATTTCCCAGGGCACGCGTAAGCTCGTCGTTCTCTCTGTTGGGCTGGAACACCCCCGATCGAGCCTCTTCTATTGCAACAAGTAGCGCATCCTCGGCTCCCTTCAGACATGCCTTCCTCGAAACATTGCCTGTCTTTGGGTCCAACTCCCCCCATGCGCATAGAACCAAGTCCTGCACCTGGGGGGCCAGTTCTTAGTAACCGGAGTGACACTTGCATCCTCCATCCCTTTCTCAGACTTATCCCACTTAGGCATTGCCACCGCGTAGCCACCTGGCCCCAGCTTATGGAACTTATCCTTTTTTCCGGCATTGGCCTTGTTTATTCTCGACCGTTCCTTAGCTAATTCTGAATCCCTGAATTTCACGAAATCGTCCCAATGAGCACTTTGATTCTCTAGTATCCCCTCGAATACTGGAGTCTTCCTTCCTCCCTTGACGTACTTCTCCCACGTCATTCTCTTGTGGTTCTTGAATGCAACCGCCATCTTCCTAAAAGCAGCGTCCTTGACTTTCCGCACATCTGCTTCTGTGATATTATCTGGTAGGGTGAAATGTTCCATGAGAGTATCCCAAAGCAGTTTTTTTTATTGTCGTCGACAAAAGTAACATCTGGACGTGGCTTCGCTGGCTTTCTCCATTCTTGAAGGGAGATCGGGAGTAGGTCCTTCACAAGAACTCCGCACTAACGAACGAACTTGTCCGCAATCTTCTTAGGCGCTAATGGTTCGCCATTAGGTTTGAATGCCTCGATATTGTACTTTACGCCCTCCTTCAACTTTTTGTTCGGGCCTCGTTTCGTCCTTTTGCTCGATCTGGATGGCTGAAAGAAGAAAGATCGATTCGTTAATATATCTTCAACTCATTTAAAACATGCGATGATCACCAGATTCCTGCTTATATAAATATATATACCTCGTCGTAGTTCATGACTTCATCTTCTCGGTCGTCGCGATCGAATATCATATCACCCTCTCCGGTGTTGTTTAGAAATTCGGAGCCGTCAAAATCTTCTTCATTCTGATCATCATCTGGCCCGCGTATGATATCGAACATGGTCTATTCTCTCTCTCTGTCGGTATTGTCCGCCATAGCTTTTATTTAACTATGCCAAAAGAAATATAAAACAATTTAGTATAATCACGAATACATCATCTCGAATAATAGATATAATCTCGAATACATGCATCATCTCGAATAATAGATTTAATCTCGAATACGTCGTCTCAAATAATAGATATAATCTCAATACATCGTCTCGAATAATAGATATATATAGTCTCGAATACATCGTCTCAAATAATATATCACTAGCTAGCTAGCTAATAAAGATCGAATACTACAGAGTAATCTAGGTGCGGGCGGTTGACACCCAAAGAGAAGGAACCATCACTGGATCATAGCTCGGGTGATCTCCCCAAAGAACCTGCCAGGTATTGGAGAACCTGACGTCCATAGCAGCCATGTAGCAACGGACGTGCTCGTCCTCCTCCCTGACACGGCGACGTACCACCTCCGGCGGGGCCGGCTCCCTCCGCACCGAAAGTGCCCCACACGAATGCCACCAAAGGAGATGAGGGTCGACGACGGGACCCGGGTTCCTCACCAAGCGTCGCGCCCCTGAACGTAGCACCTCCCAGTGCCAGCCCGGCGGAGCCCAGTCCCGGACATGGGTCCTCTGAAGTAGGACGTCGTCGAGAACGGGTCGACGGCGAGGATGTGGGCCGGGCATCGTCGACAACAAATACTATATGCAAATTAAATGTAACACTAATTATGCTATCATTGCATATGTCAAAATTCTATATGCTATTTCATACTAATTAAGCATCTAACACTAAAAACAGGAAAAACTACTTCTATACATCCAGTAAAAACAGAAAAACAACATTATATAAAAAATTCCATACTAATTAAACACTAATTATATCCGGGCTCACTAAAAACACTAAGCATCTAACACTAAGCATTGCATATGTCAAAATTCTATATATATATGCTATTCCATACTAATTAAACACTAAGCATCGATCTAATTAACACTAAAAACAGTGTCTGTGTGTTCATCATGCATGCTTGTGTGTGTATATATGGGCTCGGGGAGCGGCGCCCATGGTGGCCACTGGGGGGGAGGGAGAGGGGTTAGGGGGGGAGAGCTCACGGGGGGGGGACGGCGACGGCGAGGCGACGAGCCAGGGCGGCGACGGGCCGGGGCGTGACGGGGGCGCGGCGACGCGGGGACGGCGCGAGGACGGGCCCGGGGCGGCGACGAAGACGAGGGCGGCGACGGCGACAGGGGCGGCGATGGGGATGAGGGCGGCGACGAGGATGGGGTTGGCGACGGCAACGGCGCGCGACGGGGGCGGCATAGGATGGGGGCGGCGACGGCGTCGAACGATCGGGAAGAAAACAGAGGGAGAATGAAATTTTGCGAAGTGCTGTATATATAGAAGCCACCTTTAGTACCGGTTGGAGCCACCAACCGGTACTAAAGGCCTGTTTTGGCCAGGCCAAGCAGCGGGAAGGGCAGGCCTTTAGTACCGGGTGGTGGTTCCAACCGGTACTAAAGCCCCCCCCTTTAGTACCGGTTGGTGCCATGAACCGGTACTAAAGGGGGTGCGCTTGCGCAGGTGCGGTGCGCAAGTTTAGTCCCACATCGCTAGCCGAGGGGCGACCGCACTGGTTTATAAACCCCCGTGCGGTAGCTCTCTCGAGCTCCTCTCCAAAGCAGGCCTACTGGGCCTACATGTTCTATGCTGCCCTGTGGGGCCTATTGGGCTTGCGGGCCTGCATCCTGGCCCAATAACAGGTTGGGTTTCTAGTCGTATGCAGGCCGCTGTGGCCCAGTAGGTGGGCTTTTTTTTCATTTAGTTTTTCTTTTCTGCTTTATTTATTTTGTTTTATTTATTTTTAGTTGTTTTTTTGCTGTATTTAGAGTTTCTTTGTGAATATTTTTGATAGTTTTTAGAAACTTTCAGTTAGTGCCGGTAGTTTTTTAATTTGAATAGTTTATATTTTGAATTATTTGAAATTTGTGTGAATCACTAGTTTGTGAATAACTTAACTTTAAAAATACATTTTCCAGTGATTCTTTTTTGTTATGTTTAATATTAGTGTGTTTTATCATTATATTCAATTTGGTAATGCCTAAGTTATTTAAAAAATGAAATGACTTTGTAACGGATGAGTTTTCGTCCGAAACCCTGATACTTCGAAACAGATTGACCATTTTGTACACGAAGTGCATTCAGTTTTTGCGGTAACCCTCTCTACTTTTTTGCACATGCTATGTGGGTGAAATTTTGATGCCATGCCAACTTTCATCCTTTTCTGAGTTCATTTGAAATTCTTTTCAACTTCAGGGTCATTTAGCTGAAAAAACAGTAAATGCATGAAAGAATTTGCTTGCATCCCAGATCACATCCCAGATCTTTGGGTGTGAAACTTTTTCTTCGCGTCTGTCCCTTTGCGTCGTAGCCATGGAAAATCTTCATCATTTAACGAGATGCTCGGGTCAATATTCACTGTGAATGGAGCAATTTCATCAAACTTTTCATAATCTTCTGACTTGTCTGTCTTGTCATCCACTCCCACGATGTTTCTCTTCCCAGAAAGAACTATGTGCCGCTTTGGCTCATCGTACGATGCATTTGCTTCCTTATCTTTTCTTTTTCTTGGCTTGGTAGACATGTCCTTCACATAGAAAACCTGTGCCACATCATTGGCTAGGACGAATGGTTCGTCTGCATACGCAAGATTGTTGAGATCCACTGTTGTCATTCCGTACTGCGGGTCTTCCGTTACCCCGCCTCGTGTCATATTGACCCATTTTCACCGAAACAAAGGGACCTTCAAACCACGTCGATAGTCAAGTTCCCATATGTCCTGTATATAACCATAATATGTTTCCTTTCCCGTCTTGGTTTCTGCATCAAAGCGGACACCACTGTTTTGGTTGGTGCTCTTCTTATCTTGGGCGATCGTGTAAAATGTATTACCATTTATCTCGTACCCTTTGAAAGTCATTATATTCGAAGATGGAAACTGGGACAGCAAGTACATGTCATCTTCAATAGAGGTGTCATGCATGGTACGTGCTTGCAACCAGCTGGCGAAACTCCTGATTTGTTCACGTGTAATCCAGTCATCAGACCGCTCCGGGTGTTTGGAGCGTAGCAAATTCTTGTGTTCATCCATATACGAAGCCACCAAGGCGGAATTCTGTAGAACTGTGTAGTGTGCTTCAGTGAGAGAATGTCCGTCCATACATATTATTTGTTCCCCTCCTAGCGTGCCTTTTCCATCCAGTCTGCCCTTATGCCGCGATTCAGGAACACCAATCGGCTTAAGGTCAGGAATAAAGTCAATACAAAACTCAATGACCTCCTCATTTTGACGGCCCTTGGAGATGCTTCCTTCTGGCCTAGCACGGTTATGAACATATTTCTTTAAGACTCCCATGAACCTCTCAAAGGGGAACATATTGTGTAGAAATACAGGACCCAAAACATTAATCTCTTCGCATAGGTGAACTAGGACGTGCGTCATGATGTTGAAGAAGGATAGTGGGAACACCAACTCGAAACTGACAAGACATTGCACCAAATCATTCTGTAACCTTGGTATGATTTCTGGATCGATTACCTTCTGAGAGATTGCATTGAGAAATGCACATAGCTTCACAATGGCTAATCGAACGTTCTCCGGTAGAAGCCCCCTCAATGCAACCGGAAGCAGTTGCATCATAATCACGTGGCAGTCATGAGACTTTAGGTTCTGGAACTTTTTCTCTGCCATGTTTATTATTCCCTTTATATTCGACGAGAAGCCAGACGGTACCTTAATACTGAGCAGGCATTCAAAGAAGATTTCCTTCTCTTCTTTGGTAAGAGCGTAGCCTGCATGACCCTGATGTATGCCGTCTTTTCCGTGCATACATTGCTGGTCCTCCCGTGCCTCAGGTGTATCTTTTGTCTTCCCATACACGCCCAAGAAGCCAAGCAGGGTCACACAAAGATTCTTCGTCACGTGCATCACATCGATTGCGGAGCGGACCTCGAGGTCTTTCCAATAGGGCAGGTCCCAAAATATAGATTTCTTCTTCCACATGGGTGAGCGCCCGTCAGCGTCATTCGGAACAGGTTGTCCACCAGGACCCTTTCCAAAGACCACCTTCAAATCCTTGACCATATCATGTACATCAGCACCAGTACAGTGGCGAGGCTTCGTCCGGTGATCCGCCTCACCTTTGAAATGCTTGCCTTTCTTTCTTACGGGATGCCTGCTCGGAAGAAATTGACGATGTCCCAGGTACACATTCTTCTTACAATTAGCCAAATATATACTGTCGGTATCGTCCAAACAGTGCGTGCATGCGCGGTATCCCTTGTTTGTCTGTCCTGAAAGGTTACTGAGAGCAGGCCAATCATTGATGGTCACGAACAGCAATGCCTTTAGGTCAAATTCTTCCCCCATGTGCTCATCCCACGCACGTACACCTGTTCCATTCCACAGTTGTAAGAGTTCTTCAACTAATGGCCTTAGGTACACATCAATGTCGTTGCCGGGTTGCTTAGGGCCTTGGATGAGCACTGGCATCATAATGAACTTCCGCTTCATGCACAACCAAGGTGGAAGGTTATATAAACATAGAGTCACAGGCCAGGTGCTATGGTTGCTGCTCTGCTCCCCAAAAGGATTAATGCCATCTGCGCTTAGACCAAACCATACACTCCTTGCGTCATCTGCAAACTCCTTCCCGTACTTCCTTTCGATTTTTCTCCACTGCGACCCGTCAGCGGGTACTCTCAACTTTCCGTCTTTCTTACGGTCTTCTCTGTGCCATCGCATCGCCTTGGCATGCTCTTTGTTTTGGAACAAACGTTTCAACCGTGGTATTATAGGAGCGTACCACATCACCTTGGCAGGAATCTTCTTCCTGGGGCGCCGGCCCTCGACATCACCAGGGTCATCGCGGCAGATCTTATAGCGCAATGCACCACATACCGGGCAAGCGTTCAAATCCTCGTACTCACCGCGGTAGAGGATGCAATCATTAGGGCATGCATGTATCTTCTGCACCTCTAACCCTAGAGGGCAGACAGCCTTCTTTGCTTCATACGTACTCTCGGGCAATTCGTTGTCCTTTGGAAGCATATCCTTTATCATTACGAGCAACTTTCCAAATCCCTTGTCAGATACAGCATTCTCTGCCTTCCATTGCAGCAAATCCAGTGTGGTGCCCAGCTTTTTCTTGTCACCTACGCAATTCGGGTACAACAATTTTTTGTGATCCTCTAACATGCGCTGCAACTTCTTCTTCTCCAAATCACTTGCGCAGTTTCTCTTTGCATCAGCAATGGCCCGACCTAGATCATCAACGGGCTCATCTGATGCCTCTTCTTCAGCTTCTTCCCGCATTGCTGGCTCAGCTTCTTCCCGCATTACCGGCTCAGCTTCTTCCCCCATTGTTGTATCATCGTATTCAGGGAACCCATGGCCAGGATAGCTGTCGTCGTCCTCTTCTTCTTCATTGTCTTCCATCATAACCCCTCTTTCTCCATGCTTGGTCCAAACATTATAATGGGGCATGAAACCGGACTTAAACAGGTGGACGTGAATGGTTCTTGACGTAGAGTAATTGTGACCATTCTTACAGCGAGCACATGGACAAGGCATAAAACCATCCACCCGCTTGTTTGCCTCAGCCGCAAGCAGAAAAGTATGCACGCCATTAATGAACTCGGGAGAGCATCGGTCATTGTACATCCATTGCCGGCTCATCTTCATTACACAACACCGAATAGACCAAAATAATACAAGTTCATACAATTAATACAAGTTCATACATAAAGTTCATACAACACTTAAATCCAACAAACAAATAACTCTCTAGCTAAAGCATTTAAATGCAACAACAAATATGATCAAGATCGCAACTAAGGTAACAATGGATCCAACAGCATAATGATACCAAGCCTCACTATCGATGGCATATTTTCTAATCTTTCTAATCTTCAAGCGCATTTTCTCCATCTTGATCTTGTGATCATCGACGACATCGGCAACATGCAACTCCAATTCCATCTTCTCCCCCTCAATTCTTTTCAATTTTTCTTTCAAGTACTCGTTTTCTCTTTCAACTAAATTTAACCTCTCGGCAATAGGGTCGGTTGGAATTTCCGGTTCACATACCTCCTAGAAAAAATTTCTATGTCAACTTGATGGGCATAATTTGTCATAAACACGAAATGCAACTAGTTTTAAAAGAGAATATACATACCACATCCGAATCATAACAAGGACTAGGGCCGACGGGGACGGATATCAAAACCATGGCACTATATGTATAACAAACAACGTATTATACGAGTAACTATATATCCAAATCACACAAACATCAATTTTTATATAAAATTTCATGAACAAGAGGCTCACCACAAGGTGGTGCCGGCAACGAGACGGTGCGGGCGATCGACGGTGGCTACGATGGAGATTTAGAAGGCACTAAGTAAACCACACCTACATATGCAAACTAAGTGTTATTTTTGACCTCAAATTGCATATAAATCAAATACTAGCACATATATATATCCTCCCAAATTAATCACTATATAAACCAATGCAAGAGCTAATCTAGCAATATGAGATGAAAGGACAAAGTTGCTAACCTTTGTGATCATTTGAATGGATGAGGGCCTTCAAATCTTGACAAACTTTGGGCAAATTTTGTGATGAACTCGAGAGGAAGAAGGGAAGAACAGAGGAGAGGGAGAGGGGAAAGGGGGAAGAACAGAGTGCTGGTGGACGAAGGGTTTATATAGGACGACCTTTAGTACCGGTTCGTGCCAAGAACCGGTACTAAAGGGGCTGGAGGGGCCCCATTCTGTCAACATCCTGCCACCACTCTCATTAGTACCGGTTCGTGGCACGAACCGGTGCTAAAGGTTCGCCACGAACCGGTACTAATGATGGAGGCCTGGCTAGCCGTTGGAATCGGCACTAATGTATACATTAGTGCTGGCTCAAATACAAACCGGCACTAATGTGCTTCACATTTGACCCTTTTTCTACTAGTGGAGGTACCTGCCGAGCAAGGTGCTCCGTAGGCGCACGTGCTGGCCCTTGACGAAGTGCTCCATCGGTCGTCGGTGTTGGACCGCTGGAGAGCAAAGGCGTCGGGGCCCTGCACGGCGAAGAGGGGGAGAGGAAGGTGGGGAGGATGGGTTCTTGGTTTCTTGGCGCTCCGGCGAGGGGAAGAAGGGGAGAAGCCAAAGCTGTTGGTTGTCGGTTATGTTCGGGCACCAAGCCGGAGTATTTCAAGGTGGGTGACGGACGAGAGGAGCTTTCGCACAAATGGGCTGGCCCACTTTATACGAGACCAAATTTCTATTTTTTTCCTTAGGTTTTAGTCGGGGTTTTCACCCCCAAAACACCGATTTGAGAAGCTACATATTTTAAAAATCTTTTTAAAAATTATACGGAAATGATAAATCCCGAACGTTCGGATTTTAAGCACGACAACCCGAAAGTTTTTCATGGCAACTTTAGTTCATGCGAGGTTGTCAAATATGACAATTTTCTGACAAAAAAGAAACGAACTGGGACAAAGTTATCATGTCTTAACAATTAAACTTGCCACCTAGCGTCAACTAAAGTTGCCATGTGATTTGTTTTTGAATTCAGAACAATATTTTTGAATTATGATTTTTTAAGTGAATTTTTTTGAAAAGCGTGAAGATTTTATGAAAATGTGAACATTTCTCAAAATCGCAAAAAAAATTCAAATTCTGAATAGGTTTTTGAATTGTGAACAAGTTTTAAATTCCTTTTTTTGAATTGTGAACAAATTTTAAAAAACTTGGTTCCAAACAATGTTTTTTAGTTGTGATTTTTTTTCCAAAATGTGAATAAAACATTTTTTGAAACACGTGAAAAAATTGACGCCCTTCGCCTCCATGAGCTATGCCGTTCGAGTTACACCGCTAGAAATTCATACACACACAGATAATCATGAACAACCACGCGGGACGCCCAACCTGTAGCCGAATAACACCCCCCCCCCGGCCACAAACAAATGTCGTTCGTGGTGTTCTAGAGGGAAACAACCGCCACACCACCATCGCAAACAAAGTGGTCAACATGGGATTTTAAGGGAGTGGCCAACTCGGCCGGCAACAAGCCTGACCTTCCTCCGAGATCATTCCAAATATGATACCAACTGTCACACCCCTTGCCATCGAGAGATCGTGACATGAGCCAACACACATAGCTGCACAAATTTTGAATTAAATCAAGAACGGAGAGTAGAATAAAAATGCAAGAGGTAGAACAAACAAGTTTTTCCCCTTCATTTCTTTTCTGCACTATTCTTTTGTACGTACAACCTAGTCATGTGCCAAGATCGGCTTACAGTTGGACCCCAATTGAACACCCTTATAGTGTTATAGGTTTCGCAGTGCCCATGTTCCTCCTTGCATAGTACGCCAAGGTTTTTCCCCTCATCTTGCATTAGGATTTCGATGCCTCGCCATGAGGTCGCTAACTGCTTTCTTCCCGAGGAAGCCTTGCATAGTACAACATGTTTTTTTGTCAATTTATCCTTGCCCCTTTCAGATCGTTCTTGTCTTCATGTCATTACTATAATCGCCTACTTTGCCGAGTTTCAAGGGAACTCAGCAGCGCATTTGCCGAGTTCCACCCTCGACGAATGGACTCAGTTGACTGGGTCGACAATCATTAATATTGTCGAGTTCTTTTTATCGGGAGCTCAGCAAAATGTCATATAACTACTGCCGAGTATGTAAAAGGTAGAACTCGTCAAACTGAGGGTGACAGACGGGATATATCGTTAATGGTGATGCCACGTGACACGCGTGCTTGCAAAGTTCTTTTTGTCGCCGAGTTTCTTTTAGGCACTGGGAAATGATGATGTTTGCCGAGTTGTTCAATACTACCGAGTTTTATTATTGGTGTACACAACATATGTCGTCCACTACCGATCTCCCGATAAAAGAAACTCGACAAACCTTGAGAACTTGGCAAACACAATTCCAGTAGTGTGTCTAGAGTGTTGGATATTTCAAACTACTCCCTCCGCCCAAAAATACTTGTCGCTCAAACAGAACGACACTGAAGTAGCAGCATTTTAGATTAAAAAGGAGTCAAATACACCACCGGTGCTTAAACTTGGCGAGGAAAATCACTTTAGTACCAAAACTAGCGGCATACATTAAACTGGTGCCACAACTTGGCTCATCGTGCAAATAAGATGTAAAATTCGTTTGTATATGCATGTGGCACTGCCGAGGCATGACAGTGATGTGGGGGCTCATTTTCAGTATCGGGCGATGTAGACCAGGTGTGTGGCGTGTTTTTTTTTTTGCAAAAACACCCCTGACTTTTATTTTTCATGCAAAAAAGAAAACCTGACAGTTGCGGGACCCGCCTGTCAGCGAAAACGCACAAGTTTTGTTAGAATGAAAAATTACATGCTCGAGGAATCAAACCGTGACCAAAAGCAAACTGATGCGCACAGCTAGCCAACCCACCACGATAACGCTTGATGTCCTATAAGCATACTCAGTTCTTATATTAAGGACATAAATTAAGAGTTTTAGTTCCAACAAAAAAATATGCGGTCATGAGGGTTCAAACACGGGACCCGAGGCACACAAGCTGACGGACCTGCCACCCCAACAAAGGCATTTTAGTATCTATATCGAATTGTTACTTTTTGGGTCGCGCTAACTGCCACACGTGTGGTGCGAAGGGAGACGCACCACACGTCTCTAATGTAAATAGACTGCCATCTCATCGCATGCATGCATGCAGGAATCTTTTTAGATTTTTAGTTTTTATCTCTTAAACGAAAAATCCGATTTAGTTTTAAAGATCTCGTCGAGACGGATTTAATGGTGAAAACGGATTTTTAGTTCGCTTTTTTATTTAGGAGATACAACATTTTTAAGCCGAAAACCAAAAAAAATCTGCTGATCTCATCTATTCATACGTGGCAAAATGAGTGGTGGTGGAGGCGTGTGAGTGATGTGCAAACGCCCACACGTGTGGGCGTTAACATTTCCATACTTTTTATGTCTACAACCGACCGCACCCATGGGCGAAAATAGACTGCCGTTAGTGCGGCCCATTTCTCAACATGTGTTTCGTTTTTCTTCTATTTTGGAAAATTGTAAAAAGAATACGATAATCCTAATTATAAATAATATACATATAATTGTACATACATCTTTATTTGAGAATCTGCAGATGACACATTAGGTTCATTTTTTTCCCATACATATATTTGTTTTTATTTAATTTATTTTTCAAAACACACAAACTTTATCAAAACACATACAAACTTTTAAAGCAAAATTAAAAAAAAATTAGCATGAAATTTTTATATACTAATGAATATTTTTTTAAAAACTTGTAAAAGTTTGAACTTACAAGTATATATATAATTACTTTAGTATTTCTATCTTATATGCAAACACTTTTTAAATTTATACAAACATTTGTATAAGTGGTAATCGAATTTTATGGATTTTTGTTAAATTAATAGGTGGGCATTTTTTGGAATTAGATGAGCATATTTTTGTGTAATTTATTTTATTTGTATGTATATTATTTGTAATTAGTATTTCAATATTTTTCACAAATTTCTTAAAATGAAAAAACACAGTGTGTTTTAGCCCATGAGTGCGGTGTATTAGTGAGAAAATGGATAAAAATCGCAACAAGGATCAAATGAATGTGGATGCAGTGGCCAGCTCATCTTGTTTTTTGCCCAAGTCGCAGGATCAAACCCCCACGGCAGCATTTTTTTGGAATTATTAAAATTCTTAATTTATGTTGTTTATGGAAAAAATATATAAGAAATGTGTATCCACCTAGGTCATCAAATGGTATAGATGTAGGGTAACTAGCCGAGCGAGCGGGATGACTCGAAGTCGCCAGTCTGAATCTTCAAGGGTGCAATTTTTCATTCTAATGTAAAATTTGTGATGTGTCCCTAACAGGTTGGTCCCGTGCCTGTCATGGTTTTTCCCTTGCGGGAAAAAGATTCGAGGGTGTTTTTGCAAAAATAACACGCCACAACCCTAGTTTACACCGGGAGGTCACTGACAATGGGCCCCACGCCACGCTGTCACGTCTCTTCAGCTCCGCATGCATATTCGAACGAGTTTTGCACCGTATTTGCACACCCAAGCCTAGTTGTGACACCAGTTCAATGTATGCCGCAAGTTTTGTCACTAAAGTGATTTTCTTTTTACCAAGTTTAAGCATCGGTGGTGTAATTGACCCATTCAAAAGTTTCGTAGTCATACATATATGTGTTGGTGTCGTCGAGGGCGGAGCCAGAAAATTTAGCCATTGGGTTCACTCATTGACTTGGTGTCATGATTTGATACAAATTAACTATGTGTAAAATCTCATAATCAACATCTTACAACAAGAGTATAGCACTAAAAGATAACATCACGAATAAGGGCACGAAGTACCGCATTTAATGCACTTTGCCTACGGCCCATGGGTGGCCTTGAATTATCAGAGCATCTCTAGTGGCTTGTGCAAATGGTGGTCTATACCAAATTTAGACTACCACATGCCAAAAAACGTCTTCAATGGCTTCTCTATTGCGTTGTATAAAATTTAGACAATGTCCAAACTAGCTACCCGTCGTCCACATTTGGACAACCAAGCCACAATGTCTAAACCAAAAATGTTGGCTCATGAGCTCAGCCATTCACCAATTCGGAGCAATTGGAGGACGTCGGCAGGGAGGCGGTCGCGCCGGCGCTGGACACGGAGGTCGTTGCGCCTGGACCGCCGCCTCATCAGGGTTGAACCTGTTGCTATTGTTTATTTCTCGTAAATTATATAGGGTGTTGCTAGTGTTGAACCTAAAATAATTTCGCGGCTGGTTTATTTTCTCCTTTATATGTCTTGCGGATGAAAAAAAATAAATGAGAACAACTCATAAATGACCAACATAAGATTTTTAGAAAATATAGCTGCTATAAGATACTATTAAAATATATGAAAGAGAATATAGACATCATGTATATAGACAATCCGCTGGAATACTTAGGTTGTCTAAAATAAAATCTTTTTACACCATTGTGTATATGTAGATATAGACTATCAAATTTAGACAAGCCACTAGAGATGCTCTCACATCATTATCCGGATCCTCGAGGAAACCCTTGAACCTGTGTGATAGGACGATGACGGTGCCTTGGTGTCGTATTCATCTTCGAGGGCTTCATTTTTGGAGTTGGGCATTGCCGAGTGTAGTGGAAGGCGATAGTGTTGGCGTCAAGGCCTATGTGGCAATGACGATGGGAGGAGCGATGTCGGAGATGCGGCAAATGGTTGAGGTAGTTGGCTCTTCTTCGGCATGTCAGTAGGATTGCCTCGGCTTGTTTGTTTATGTGAAGTCGAATCTGCGGTGGTGGGGTCCTGGTGGCATATGATGCTGGACAACAACTGGTCCGCTCGGTGATCTTCCACGGCACCAGCCTTGCCTAGTTCTCTTTCGTTGTTCTTCTTTAGAGTCGGAGTTGCGATGTCCTGTCGCAGGTCACTGAGTTCTAGAGTGATTTTTCGTATGACTCCACATGGCCTTTACAATGTGGGTTGGATCGACAGGTGTCTTTGGTGAAGTCCAAGTTGTTTGTCAAGGTTTAACGATGGCAATGTCGTCTTCTAGAGGAGTAGTTATGACGACGATGCCTGCATGTTGTCTTGATGAGGCCTTATTTGAAGAAGTGTGTGTGAGATATTTGTGTGCGTCGCTCAACGGTTTGCGATGGCTTTCATCCATTTTTTCTTTAATTAATTGAATAACTCTCTTGTACTTAATTAATGGTCAAGGCAAAAAATGAAAATGCCTCCTTTTCCAAAAAATTAAAACCGGATCTGTGACCTCTTTGAGAATCCCCATTTGATTGTTGAGATCAATCAAAGTACGCGGAATTAGAAATTAGAAAGATAGGGCGTTGCACAACAGAGAGAAGATGACTAGATGTGATGATGTGATATCGATAGTCAGCTCCGCCTTGTTCTAGTCAGCCTCGCGTTGTCGCTTCGTCGCTGCACGAAACCTCGAACGGGCCTTTCACAAAGCCGATTCACTTTGTGGGCCTTTGGCCTTTCCATTGAGCGTTGCTTTCAAAATTGATGGGGTCATCCCTTATTTTTTGTTGGGTTCAGAGCACATACGTATCTCTATAGCATACGTGACAAGGAAAACCCGTTGGGTTCAGTTGAACCCAATGCCAGTACGCTAGTCATGTTGGACGCCGAGTCGGCTAGTTGTCGGGACCCCGATCCTAGGCCACATCGATCTAGCATGTAACACATCATATCACTTTGCGGCCTCACGCACGGTATTCCCACGGGTGCCACCTTACCTGGCCCGGGACCGTTTGCGCCTTTTGGCTCACATATATGATAGCGTCGCTAGCATCCATATGACAAAGAACCCGGGCCGACATGGCTAGTCGTGAACCCAAAGCGGCACAGACCTATGGAGACAGACATACATGAATCACATCGAACATGTCGGTCATCAACGAGTGATTCCGGGTAGTAGCACTGGGCTAACAGGACTCGGGGGATCCCGGGCTGTAGCAGGCTAGGCAGGACTCCGGAAATCACCGCGTGACATTTCCCCGAAGGGACAGACATAGGGACGAAGTGAAACACATGCCGGCCAGTCAAGTGTCCTGAACAGTAGTGCTGGGCTAGCAGGACTCCGGTGATCCGGGCTGTAGCGGACTACTATCGCTCAGAAGCACTAGACTACATTTCCCCATATGATAGGCTGCCAAGGGTAAACAACTAGATAGTCGGATCCCACACATACCAAGCATTTCAATCATACACACAATATGCTCGATATGTGTGAATACAACATGGCATCACAACATAACTCTACAACTCAAGTATTTATTCATTAGGCTTCGAGGAGTGAGATATTACAAACATGGGTCTCATGACCCAACATACAGAGCATACAAGCAACAAGCACATGCGGAAGCTTAACTTGTCTGAGTACAGACAACTACAAATGAAAAAGGCTGAGAAGCCTGACTATCTACCAGATCCTGCCGAGGGCACAAGATCGTAGCTGAGGTATCAAGCTAAACGTCGAAGTCCACGCGGAACTACTAGCGAGACTGAAGTCTCTCTGCAAAACATAAATTAAGCAAACGTGAGTACAAAGGTACTCAGCAAGACTTACATCAGAACTAGCTACATATGCATCGGTATCAACAAAAGGGGGTGGTGGAGTTTAACTGCAGCAAGCCAGCTTTGACTCAGTGGCTAACCTAAACTACGATTGCAAGCAACTCTTTTGAGGTGGCGCACACGAGTCCACATATTCACCAATCAATACACCACTATGGATCCGCTCCCGTCTCCCTACGAGAAGGCCATCCATAGCACTCACACTTATCTTGCGAGTTTTAGAGTATCCACTTTCATTTGTCTATGAACTGTTATAGGCAACCCAGAAGTCCATTACCGCGGACACGGCTATTCGAATAGATCATTTATAACCCTGCAGGGGTGTACTTCGTCACACATGTTTCCACCACTTAGCGTCTGCACACGACATGTGCTCGGCAGACTTCAAGCGAAAGCCGACGTGGGTGTAGACCACGACCTGACTAACCACACAAGTCTCTAGTCCAGGTTTATCGCCTATTCGGGTTCCATCCGCAAGGCGATCCGGCCGGAGTTTCGCTCACAGCCCCAAATGATGTGTGCAGTGTTCCCGAGACACCAAACGGGCGCCCGGTACACCGTGCCACAGTGTATCTACCGCATCATAGCCCACCCCTAGGGTCAGCGCTACGCACGGCCGCCAACACATATCCTATAAACACTAGAAACTAATTGCAACTCCTGGACAGAGGACGAGAGGGGTCAGTAAGTCGAGCGGGGTCATATTTCAGGGCCCAACGTGTGGTAGTAGCTGTTTCATGGATCACAAACACAGAACTCAGTTCCTGAGGACGGTTTCAATGAGACAACCCACCATGTACTCCTACATGGCCTCTCACCGCTACCTTTACCAAAACGTGTTCACACACTTAGCTCACACACAATAGGACATGTTTACACACCTCCGATCCATCCCCGATGAATCAGACCTGACTCAACTCTAAGCAATAGTAGGCATGACAAACAAGCATGAATGAGTAGGCACATCAGGGCTCAAACAACTCCTACTCATGCTAGTGGGTTTCATCTAATTACTGTGGCAATGACAGGTCATGCAGAGGATAAGGGGTTCAACTACCGCAACAAGTAACAGATGAATCGTTGTTGTCCTAATGCAGTAAAAGAGAGCAGGAGCGAGAGAGTGGGCTTGTATCGGAATGAACAAGGGGGTTTTTCTTGCCTGGCACTTCTGAAGATATCATTGGGTCTTCATCAGTGTCAACGATCACATCGTCGGTACAACGTCTATCGAGAGGGGACAAATACCGGCAACAGAGAAAGAAACACAATCAATGCAATGCACAGTATGATGCATGATCATGACATGTCAATATGCTGTGGTTTGAGCTAATGCAACTAGCTATGATTTAAATGAAGTTGGTTTGAGTACAAAATTCAAATTCCAACCCCATATATGATTATTTAAATGCCCTTTATTTGTTTTGTCCAAAACAGAGGACAAACATTGTTCAAACATGCATGAAAATGGTACAGATGGATTCCTTGAATTTTTCTGATAATTTTTCATATATAAATTATTTCATTTCGAGTTACGGTTGAATTTCTATGATTTTTAGAAGTTTTAACTATTTTCTGGAATTTCTAAATCATTTCAAAGTAAGAAAAACTAGAAAAGCATTTACTACGTCAGCATGACGTCCGTGTGACGTCAGCAAGTCAACAGGGTGCGTCCGGGTCAAACCTGACCAGTGGGACCCACTGGTCAGTGACTAATTAACTAACTTAAGTTAATTAGAGCCTGGGCCCGCATGTCAGTGTCTAATTTACTTAACTAAGTTAATTAGGACTAACTAAATCTAACACTAATTAAAAAGGGGCCTGGCCCACACGTCAGTCAACCAGGGGAGGTCAAACCCCTGGTCAACGGGTTCAAACCCGCCGGACTTGGTCCACGGCTCGACGCCGGCGAAGCCCGAGACGGCGGAGGGCTCGGGATTTGCCCACGGTCGATGGTTTGGCGCGCCGTTTGCGGCTACGGATTGCTGGCACACGCGCGCATCCATTCCAGCAAGCAGCGGTAGCTGGGATGGCCGGAGCTGACGCCGACGAGCTTGGCTACGGTGGCCGGAGTTCGGACGTCGACCGTTCCGACGTCGCAGGGCACGAGAAGAGCGGCGGATGGTTGCTCCGGTCCCGTGGTGACGCGCTGAGCGCGGTGACGCGCTCAGTTTCGAGCTCCAGTGGGCGTGGCCACGGCGGTGAGGAGCTCAGGCGGCGGCGCGATTTGGTCGGCAAGGGGGCGACGGCTACAGGGCGTAACGAGCTCGGGGGAGAGGGATTTTCGACGCGGGAGCTCACAGTGAGGTCAAAGCGGAGCTCAGCTGGCGGGGACGACCGGGAGGCGACGAATTCGTCGATGGAGTCCGGCGGCCGTGCTCGGGGAAGACGACTTGTGGCGGCGATGTGGGGCTCCCGCGGTGGCGTGGCTTGGGGTGGAAGAAAGAGGGGGTCGAGGCAGAGCTCTCGAGCATGTTGGATGGGCTAGGAAGGTACGGTGGTCGCGGCTACGGCCAACGGCGGCGATGGGCGTGTTCGGTGGCGTCGTAGGGAGAGAGCAGAGGAGGGAGAGAGGTCCAGGGAGAGCCAGAGAGGGTCGAGGGGGCCGCGGGCGTCTCCGTGGCGCGATTAGGAGGCCAGGGAGGCTGCCACCGCGAAGCAGGAGGTGGAGACCTCCGGTGTGCGCTGCTGCTGGCACGCAGCTGCTTCGGGGCGAGGGGAGGAAGACGACGGGCGAGGTGCTGGTGGGCTGGGCCGCTGGTGGCCTGGCGCTGGGCCAGGTAGGTCCAGGTAAGTGGCCCAGTGGCCTACTCTCTCTCTCTCTCTCTAATTTATCTAATTCTGTTCTGTTTTCTAATTTGCAGGTTTGTTTTGAATTTGGTTTTGAAGCCAAATCAATTTTGTTGCTTCTGGAAATATTTTTAGAAGCTAAAGGAATTAAACCAAAGCTCCACAAAAATATTTCAGAATTATTGGACCTATATTTATTTAATAGTAAATATAAATCCAATTCAAATAGCTATTGA
>NC_053028.1:54457810-54472254 GCF_003073215.2 Triticum urartu | reverse complement strand
CGACGATGAAGAAGAGGTCGGGGGCGGCGCTCCGAGGCCTTCCGGTCGCATGGACCGGCGGGGACGGCTTAGGGGTAGACGTCGGTGCTCGTGGACTAGTCGGAGAGGCGAGCGGGAGGCGGTGGCTGCGGTGGTCCACGGCGGCGCTCTCGGGCGCGCTCAGAAGAGGAAGCAGAGGAGGGGAAAGAGGTTGACAGAGAGCAGAGAGCGAGGGGAGAGACAGAGGGGGCTGCGGGGCGTCTCCAGACGCGTTGGGGGCGCCTCGGTGGCAAGCAGGAGGTGGCCAGGGCGGCGTCGGCGCTCGCCACCGAGCTGCTTCGGGGCGAGGGGGAGGAAGACGACAGAGTGGAGGAGGTGGGCTGGGCCGGCCAGCTCAGATGGGCCGCTAGGTGGGCTAGAGCGCCAGGTAAGTGCCCAGGTGAGTCTCTCTCTCTTTTATTTTTGTTTACTAATTTGCAAATTTGTTTTTGATTTAGTAGCAACACCAAATCACTTCTATGAATCCTGAAAATATTCCTCGACACTTGCTGAAAAAATTTCAGTGTCCCAAAAATAGTTCCAACATTATTTGAACATTTAAATTATTTATAGAATTTAAATGCCCAAAGTCAAATACAATAAGATTTAATTCAAAAATCCAGAATGGCCTACAAATATGTGCATCATTTTTGGCAGAGGTGTCATCGAACTCATCATCGGAACCTCGTCTACTAAGAGGGAAACAACACCGGCAAACAGAGAATAAACAGAATCAATGCAATGCCCAATATGATTCATGAACATGGCATGTATATGTGATGTTGTTTGTGCTAATGCAAACAGCAACAAGTTCAATGGAGCTCATTTGAATCAAGGATTCAAATGCAACTCCAAACTTAAGCATTTTAAATGCCCTTTATGTGTTTTCATCTATATAGCAGGTTTAGGTTGGTTTGTCATGCATGAAACTATTACAGATGGATAGATTGAATTTTTCTGATCATTTTTCATATATAATTTATTTGATTTGGAGCTACGGTTGATTTTCTATGAATTTTAGAAGTTTTGCATATTTTCTGAAAATAATAAATCATTTCTGATTTATTAAAATCCCAGAAAGCAATACTGCGTCAGCACCACGTCATGACAATGTCAGCAAGTCAACAGGGGCTGGTCTAGGTCAAACCTTACTAGTGGGGCCCGCACATCAGTGTAATAGGGCAAGAACACAGGCTGACTTGTGGGCCCAGGTCAACAGCCACGTCAGCACGGTCAAAGCTGATGCATGGGGCCACTGTGTTTAATTAGAGCTAAACAGAAACCAAATCGTGGTTAATTTGGCAGCGGGGCCCGACTGTCAGTGGGCCTGAGGGTGGTTAGTGGTGTTCTTAGGCAGCTAATGATGTAGCCATGTCAGCCCGCCGGCGTTTAGCCACCGGTGACACAAACCGCGGCGGAGACGTGTCGGGTTCGCACTACAGGGCACTACTTGCGACGCGGTTGGGTCCTACGGCAAGCTGGGGCTCGTGCGCATCCAGCGGTGGCAGTGGGAGGGCGCGAGGTGGTCTCTAGCGGCGGCAGCGGCGAGCTGGGCGGCGGCCGGAGCTCGGGTGTCGACGGAATCGACGACACGGCGCGCGGGAGGACCAGCGGTTTGCACCTACATGTTCTACGAGAGCTCACGAACCCAACGGAGGCACGCACGGGACCATTTGGTCACCGGAGCCTCGTCGGCGATGAGCTCGTGCGGCGGCAGCATACGGGACTCGCGGTCATCGGCGTTGCAGCGAGAAATCGACCACAGGAGAGGTGGAAAATGCTCAGGGGCTCACTACGGTGCCGTAGGGATGGCCAGCGTGCTCGGGGAAGCTCGGACGGCGGCGAGTCGATGATGGGGATCCGCGGTGGCCGACGATGAAGAAGAGGTCGGGGGCGGCGCTCCGAGGCCTTCCGGTCGCATGGACCGGCGGGGACGGCTTAGGGGTAGACGTCGGTGCTCGTGGACTAGTTGGAGAGGCGAGGGGGAGGCGGTGGCTGCGGTGGTCCACGGCAGTGCTCTCGGGCATGCTCAGAAGAGGAAGCAGAGGAGGAGAAAGAGGTTGACAGAGAGCAGAGAGCGAGGGGAGAGACAGAGGGGGCTGCGGGGCCTCTCCAGACGCGTCGGGGGCGCCTCGGTGGCAAGCAGGAGGTGGCCAGGGCGGCGTTGAAGGAAATATGCCCTAGAGGCAATAATAATGTTATTATTTTATTTCCTTATATCATGATAAATGTTTATTATTCATGCTAGAATTGTATTATCCGGAAACATAATACTTGTGTGAATACATAGACAAACCAAACGTCACTAGTATGCCTCTACTTGACTAGCTCATTAATCAAAGATGGTTATGTTTCCTAACCATAGACATGTGTTGTCATTTGATTAACGGGATCACATTATTAGGAGAATGATGTGATTGACATGACCCATTCCATTAGCTTAGCACCCGATCGTTTATTATGTTGCTATTGCTTTCTTCATGACTTATACATGTTCCTATGACTATGAGATTATGCAACTCCCGTTTGCCGGAGGAACACTTTGTGTGCTACCAAACATCACAACGTAACTGGGTGATTATAAAGGTGCTCTACAGGTGTCTCCAAAGGTACATGTTGGGTTGGCGTATTTCGAGATTAGGATTTGTCACTCCGATTGTTGGAGAGGTATCTCTGGGCCCTCTCGGTAATACACATCACATAAGCCTTGCAAGCATTGCAACTAATGAGTTAGTTGTGAGATGATGTATTACGGAACGAGTAAAGAGACTTGCCGGTAACGAGATTGAACTAGGTATGGGATACCGACGATCGAATCTCGGACAAGTAACATACCGATGACAAAGGGAACAACGTATGTTGTTATGCGGTCTGACCGATAAAGATCTTCGTAGAATATGTAGGAGCCAATATGAGCATCCAGGTTCCGCTATTGGTTATTGACCGGAGACGTGTCTCGGTCATGTCTACATTGTTCTCGAACCCGTAGGGTCCGCACGCTTAAGGTTTCGATGACAGTTATATTATGAGTTTATTAGTTTTGATGTACCGAAGTTAGTTCGGAGTCCCGGATGTGATCACGGACATGACGAGAAGTCTCGAAATGGCCGAGACATAAAGATTGATATATTGGACGGCTATATTCGGACACGGAAGTGTTCCGGGGAAGTTTCGGATAAAACCGGAGCACCGGGGGGTTACCGGAACCCCCCGGGGGGTTAATGGGCCTCATGGGCCTAAAGTGGAGAAGAGGAGGGGCTGCCAGGGCAGGCCGCGTGCCCCCTCTCCCCCTAGTCCGAATTGGACAAGGAGGGAGGGGCGGCGCCCCCCCTTTTTCCTTCTCTCCTTCCCCCTCTCCTACTTGGACAAGGAAAGGGAGGGGAGTCCTACTCCCGGTAGGAGTAGGACTCCTCCTGCGCGCCTCCTACTAGGGCCGGCCGCACCCCCCCTTGGATCCTTTATATACGGAGGCAATGGGCACCCCTAGACACACAAGTTGATCCACGTGATCATATTCTTAGCCGTGTGCGGTGCCCCCTTCCACCATAGTCCTCGATAATATTGTAGCGGTGCTTAAGCGAAGCCCTGCGACGGTAGTACATCAAGATCGTCACCACGCCGTCGTGCTGACGGAACTCTTCCCCGACACTTTGCCGGATCAGAGTCCGGGGATCGTCATCGAGCTGAACGTGTGCTAGAACTCGGAGGTGCCGTAGTTTCGGTGCTTGATCGGTCGGGACGTGAAGACGTACGACTACATCAACCAAGTTAACGCTTCCGTTGTCGATCTACAAGGGTACGTAGATCATACTCTCCCCTCTCGTTGCTATGCATCACCATGATCTTGCGTGTGCGTAGGAATTTTTTTGAAATTACTACGTTCCCCTACATCATACAACTAGGGGGTGATGTGCGGTGTCGGGGCCTGGACGTCGATCACGTTGATCGAGTCATCGAACATAAAGCGGGGGCAACTGGGACAAGGTGGGGGTCACTGATGGATCACTAACCAACCTATACTAAGCAGTTTAGGATAAGCAGGTAAGGTAACAATAAGCAGGTAACAAAAACAGGCTATGCATCAGAGTAGGATCATACAGAAAGCAGTAGCAGTTCTAATGCAAGCATGAGAGGGAAAGAAATGGGCGATATCGGAATGCTCAAGGGGGGGTTTGCTTGCCTGGTTGCTCTGGCAAGAGAGAGGGGTCGTCAACACCGTAGTCGTATTGAGTAGCAGTGGCGTCGGTCTCGTAGTCTATCAGAGAGAATAGGGGGAAGAAACAATAAATATTAAGCAAACAGATGCATAGCGATGCATGACATGACAAGTAGCGGTGCTAGGGGGGCCCTAACGCGGTATGAGGTGGTACCGGTGAAGGGGGAAACAGTAAATATGGGGCAACCAAGCATCACAAAATATAACAAGGCAAAACGCGGTGCCAGGGATGACCTAATGCAATACTAGGCGATACTGGTGAAGGGGGGGAAACATCCGGGAAAGTTTTCCCGGAGTTAGGCATTTTCGGACAGATGAAACGGAGGGGGACGGTCGCAGGTTTGCTATGCTAGGGATGTGTGGCGGACGAACGTGTTGCGTATCCGGGTTCGTCTCGTCGTTCTAAGCAACTTTCATGTACAAAGTTTTTTCATCCGAGCTACGGTTTATTTTATATTGATTTTTAAAAGATTTAAATCATTTTTAGGATTTATTTAATTATTTAAAACAACATTATCCAGAATAGTGTTTGCTGACGTCATCATGACATCAGCATGACGTCAAAAGTCAACATGGGTGTTGACTGGTCAAACTGACGTGTGGGTCCCACCTGTCAGTGACACATTTTAATTAAACACATTAATTAACCTAATCAAGATTAATTAGGGTGGGCCCCACTGTCATTGACTACCTAATTAACTAATTAACTAATCAGGTTAATTAGTTAACTAATGTGTAATTAGTTTAATTAGTTGTTTAATTTAATTAATCAAAATTAATTAAGTTAATTAAGTGAATTAATTATTTTTATTTTTTAAACGTTCTGGGCTGGGACCCGTTTGTCATAGGGCCAAAGGCCATAGCGGGTCAGGCGTCGGGTACAGTTCGAATGCGCGCTAGCCCACGGGGGCGCACCCGACTAGGCAACATGGGGCGGCTGGCGGGCACGGGCGCCAGCGCGCCGGTGTTGAGCTCCGGCGGCTGCGACCGGCCGGAGCATGGGGAGGGTCGCGGCTGCCGACACGCAGCAGGGCGGCCAGAGGCGGACGACGGGCGCGTGAGGCCGCGGTGAGAGGGGCGGAGGCTTCTCGACGCGACACAAAGCAAGCGGGGAGGAGCAGCGTGGCGGGCGCGGCGAGCGTGCGGCAGAGGCGACTTCCGCGCAGGTCGCGATGCAGCGGACGCGCAGGAAGCGGGGCGGAGGCGAGCGACGGGTCCGGCGAGCTGCAGTAGCGCCGGCGAGGCGGGGCAGCGAGGGTCGCGGGCGTAGGTGAGCGGCGGAGGAAAGCAGCAGGCGGGGCGGAGCAGGGGAAAGGTCGGGCGCGGTCAGGGGCGGCTGTGCACGCCGCGGACGAGGCGCTCGTGGGGTGCGTCGGGCGCGGGACGGCGCGGTGGCCGGAACGGGCGACGCGGACGGGGAGAGAGGGAGGTGCTCACGGGCGGTGTAGGGGAGTGGCAGCGGGCTCGAGGAGGACAGGGACGACGGCGAGGTTGAGTGTCACATCCGTAGTTCTAGTATGCTCTGAGCTAACTAGTCATGTGTTGCATCATGTTTAAATTCTTTTGAAGTTGAAATGGGGATTGTTGAAACCCCAACACCAAATGAATTCAACTAGGTTCAATAAAAATATTTTCAATGAACCCAAATGCCTTTTAGAAAAGTCCACGATTTTTGTTAAAGGTGAAAACCTCTGCCAAAAATGATGCACATATTTGTAGGCCATTCTGGATTTTTGAATTAAATCTTATTGTATTTGACTTTGGGCATTTAAATTCTATAAATAATTTAAATGTTCAAATAATGTTGGAACTATTTTTGGGACACTGAAATTTTTTCAGCAAGTGTCGAGGAATATTTTCAGGATTCATAGAAGTGATTTGGTGTTGCTACTAAATCAAAAACAAATTTGCAAATTAGTAAACAAAAATAAAAGAGAGAGAGACTCACCTGGGCACTTACCTGGCGCTCTAGCCCACCTAGCGGCCCATCTGAGCTGGCCGGCCCAGCCCACCTCCTCCACTCTGTCGTCTTCCTCCCCCTCGCCCCGAAGCAGCTCGGTGGCGAGCGCCGACGCCGCCCTGGCCACCTCCTGCTTGCCACCGAGGCGCCCCCAACGCGTCTGGAGACGCCCCGCAGCCCCCTCTGTCTCTCCCCTCGCTCTCTGCTCTCTGTCAACCTCTTTCCCCTCCTCTGCTTCCTCTTCTGAGCGCGCCCGAGAGCGCCGCCGTGGACCACCGCAGCCACCGCCTCCCGCTCGCCTCTCCGACTAGTCCACGAGCACCGACGTCTACCCCTAAGCCGCCCCCGCCGGTCCATGCGACCGGAAGGCCTCGGAGCGCCGCCCCCGACCTCTTCTTCATCGTCGGCCGTCGCGGATCCCCATCGTCGACTCGCCGCCATCCGAGCTGCCCCGAGCACGCTGGCCATCCCTACGGCACCGCAGTGAGCCCCTGAGCATTTTCCCCCTCTCCCCATGGTCGATTTCTCGCTGCAATGCCGATGACCGTGTGTCCCGTATGCCGCCGCCACATGAGCTCATCGCCGACGAGGCTCCGGTGACCAAATGGTCCCGTGCGTGCCTCCGTTGGGTTCGTGAGCTCTTGTAGAACATGTAGGTGCAAACCGGTGGTCCTCCCGCGCACCGTGTTGTCGATTCCGTCGACACCCGAGCTCCGGCCACCGCCCAGCTCGCCACTGCCACCGCTACAGACCACCTCGCACCCTCTCACTGCCACCGCTGGATGCGCGCGAGCCCCAGCTCGCCGTAGGACCCAACCGCGTCACAAGCGGTGCCCTGTAGCGTGAACCCGACGTGTCTCCGCCGCGGTTTGTGTCACCGGCGGCTAAACGCCGGAGGGCTGACGTGGCTACATCATTAGCTGCCTAAGCACACCACTAACCACCCTCAGGCCCACTGACAGCCAGGCCCCGCTGCCAAATTAACCACGGTTTGGTTTCTGTTTAGCTCTAATTAAACACAGTGGCCCCACGCGTCAGCTTTGACCATGCTGACGTGGCTGTTGACCTGGGCCCACAAGTCAGCCTCTGTTCCTGCCCTGTTACACTGACGTGCGGGCCCCACTGGTAAGGTTTGACCTAGACCAGCCCCTGTTGACTTGCTGACATCGTCATGACGTGGTGCTGATGCAGTATTGCTTTCTGGGATTTTAATAAATCAGAAATGATTTATTATTTTCAGAAAATATCCAAAACTTCTAAAATTCATAGAAAATCAACCGTAGCTCCAAATCAAATAAATTATATATGAAAAATGATCAGAAAAATTCAATCTATCCACCTGTACTAGTTTCATGCATGACAAACCAACCTAAACCTGCTGTATAGATGAAAACACATAAAGGGCATTTAAAATGCTTAAGTTTGGAGTTGCATTTGAATCCTTGATTCAAATGAGCTCCACTGAACTTGTTGTTGTTTGCATTAGCACAAACAACATCACATATACATGCCATGTTCATGCATCATATTGGGCATTGCATTGATTGTGTTTATTCTCTGTTTGCCGGTGTTGTTTCCCTCTCAGTAGACGAGGTTCCGACGATGAGTTCGATGACACCGGTGAAGAGCTATACTATCCTCAGAAGTGCCAGGCAAGCAAACCCCCCTTGTTCATTCCGATATAATCCCAATCTCTCGCTCCTGCTCTATTTTACTGCATTAGGACAACAACGTTTCAACCGTTACATGTTGCGGTAGCTGAACCCCTTTCCTCTGCATGACCTGTCATTGCCACAGTAAATAGATGAAACCCACTAGCATGAGTAGGAGTTGTTTGAGCCCTGATGTGCCTACTCATTCATGCTTGTTGTCATGCCTGCTACTGCTTAGAGTTGAGTCAGGTCTGGTTCATCGAGAATGAATTGAAACATGGTGAACATGTCCTACTGTTGAGAGCTAAGTGTGTGAACACGTTTTGGTAAAGGTAGCGGTGAGAGGCCATGTAGGAGTACATGGTGGGTTGTCTCATTGCATTCGTCCTCAGGAACTGAGTTCTGTATTTGCGATCCATGAATAGTTACTACCACACATTGGGCTCCAGGCGCTCCAAGCTCTCTCGACTTATTAATCAACCTGATCTCTGTCCAGGAGTTGCAACTAGTTTCTGGTGTTTGTAGGTAGTGTTAGTAGTCTACCAAGTGGTACCCGGTACATGTGGGCTTGGGACAGACTAGGCACCGTGGCACGGTGTACCAAGCGTAGATCCACCCGTCGAGGTGGGCTTGGGAACCCTGCACACATCGTTTGGGACCGTGAGCGACACCCCGGCCGGATCTCCTTGCGGATGGAACCCGAATAGGCGATAAACCTGGACTAGAGACTTGTTGGTTAGTCAGGTCGTGGCCGACTCCCTCGCCCGGCTTCCGCTTGAAGGTTGCCGAGGTACATGACATGTACAGGGCGATAAGTGGCGAGAGCGTGTGTGAAGAAGTACACCCCTGCAGGGTTTTCATTATCTATTCGAATAGCCGGATTCCTCGGATATGGAAACTTGGACCCCTTGCATAGTTCATAGACAAGTGAAAGTGGATACTCTAAAATGCGCAAGATAAGTGTGAGTGCTATGGATGGCGTTCTTGCAGGAAGACGGGAGCGGATCCATAGTGGTGTATTGGTATGGTGAATTTGTGGACTCATGTGCGCCACCTCAAAAGAGTTACTTGCAGTCGTAGTTCAGGTTAGCCACCGAGTCAAAGCTCGCTTGCTGCAGTTAACTCCACCACCCCTTTGTTGATACCGATGCATATGTAGATAGTTCTGATGTAAGTCTTGCTGGGTACATTTGTACTCACGTTTGCTTAATTTATGTTTTGCAGAGAGAGTTCAGTCTCACTAGTAGTATCACGTGGACTTCGAAGTTAGCTTGTTACCTCAGCTATGATCTTTTGCCTTGGGAGGGTCTTGTAGATAGTCAGGCTCCTCAACCTTCTTCATTTTTAGTTGTCTGTACTCAGAAAAGTTGAGCTTCTGCATGTGCTTTGACTTGTATGCTCTGAATGTTGGGTCATGAGACCCATGTTTGTAATGTCTCGCTCATCGGAGCCTAATGAATAAATCCTTGAGTCGTAGAGTTATGTTGTGATGCCATGTTGTATTTACACATATCGAGCATATTGTGTGTATGATTGAAATGCTTGGTATGTGTGGGATACGACAATCTAGTTGTTTATCCTTGGTAGCCTCTCTTATGGGGAAATGTAGTTTTGTGCTTCCATGAGCCATAGTAGTCCGCTACAGCCCGGTTCACCGGAGTCCTGCTAGCCCAGCACTACTGCTCCGGAACACTTGACTGGCCAGCATGTGATTCACTTCGTTCCTGTGTCTGTCCCTTCGAGGAAATGTCACGTGGTGACATCTGGAGTCCTGCCTAGCCTGCTACAGCCCGGGTTCCCGGAGTCCTGTTAGCCCAGTGCTACAGCCCGGATTCACACGCTGCTGACCGACATGCTCGATGTGATTCATGTATGCCTGTCCCCATAGGTTAGTGCCGCTTTGGGTTCACGACTAGCCATGTCGGCCTGGGTTCTCTGTCATATGGATGCTAGCGACACTATCATATACGTGAGCCAAAAGGCGCAAATGGTCCCGGGCCATGGTAAGGCGAGACCCGTGGGAATACCGTGCGTGAGGCTGCAAAGTGATATGATGTGTTACCGGCTAGATCGATGTGACTTGGAATCGGGGCTCTGACAGCTTTGGTATCAGAGTCTGACTGCCTGTAGGATTACCAAGCCAAACCAGTCAAAGTTGTGTTTAGAAATGCTTTAGTTATGTAAGGGAATTGATTGTGGAAGGGAACGTAAGGCTCTTTTTACTCCTTTACCTTGTGCCCTTCTGATCTGAGTCAACCTCTTCTTTTCTACGGGGATTAAGAACTAGGCTTCTCTTTTATCTCTCAGGATGACGTGTTACTAAACCGTAGTTGCCTAGGATTGTTGAGTTCAAGCCTCAGTTCAGTTCCTACTACTTCCATATGTTCATAGCTGGCCTTGGAAACTTGATATTGCGATGTTAAGTGGTTATGCCACCATTTTGCAGGATGTCTCAAATCTTTTCGAGAATTTACAGCCGTTATGCTGCCCGAGTCATTCCAGGTTTCTAAATAATCTGATGCATTTGCAAATCCTTCCTCCATTCCCGATGTCCTTTTGGTCAGAATAAGCACACTAGCCAGTGAGTTGTGGTACTTTGTTGCCTTGAAATATATGTTGGAGCTATTATTATGACCCTAGGTGTCTTAGAGAGTCACCTAGTAATCTAGCAATGCTTTGTATTCCCGGTGTGATGATTCTGGCCATTGTTCTCGAAAGCATCCTGTGATGCCATTTAGTAGTAGGTATTCTACTCTTGGGTTCCTGACCCAAGATTCACTCCACTTACCTTCTGTTGATAGTGTTTGCTAGTTCCTTTAGAATATTAGTAACCTTTGCGATAGTCCTCGAGGTCCGTGGTATTTTCTTCTTCCAAGTACCATGAACTGCTTATGGCAGAAGTTCTTTTGAACCAAAAGATCACAATAAGAGTGCTCTTGATGAGTTCTTCATTCTACATTGTGAATCTGCCAGTTCTACCTTTCTACATGGGTTATCCGGAAGAAATGTTGAGCTTTGCTCGACATACTAATCTATGCATCCACAACTCAGAAAGATATATGTTCCTTGAGTTGTCCCTCCTTAGTTGTTTCTGACCTTCGTCTATCAATTGATAGTCGAGGGTATATCATTGCATTCGTTCATCAAAGTCTATTATTCTTGTGGTCCGTCAAGCCATTCTACTCCAGAATGACTAGGAGAAAACAAACTCCAGAACCTCATCCATATCTAGGATTGGGTCAAAGCAATTGTATTTCGCAGATCAAAATATCAATCCAGCTTTTGCTCTGTTCTACCTTGGAGTGTTACCATCTTTATGTCAAGAATGTCTTGAGAATTACACCACCTCTTATGAATTCTTGATGCAGTGATACTTCTCACCATCATCATTCATTCCTTGGTCCTTGTGTTGTTGTAACCGGAATGCCGACAAGTGAATTGTGATGTGTGAAATCAATACTCCGAGAAACTCGTTGCTTGGTAGTAAATGGATAATATCCTCATTCTTAGTGTGTTGGTTATTGAACTACCATTCTAAGATTGATCTTGCTACCTAGTCCATATTTCCTGGTGCACTCTTTGATCAATGAGTTAGGATTGTGTCAATCCCTCGCTCCCTTGATCATATTGTCTTGCCCTAATAAGCATGATTGTTCTCGAGCTTAGTAACATATCGGTGGTTCGTGATTTTCCGAATATGTTCTCGGAAGTGTTACCAGGTTGTCACCTGACCGCTATGTTGAGTTCGTGATCAAGTTGGTTTTCTTGTAAGCCACTCTTTCTCCAAGAATCCGTGTTAGATACCTCTGGACTAATTGGTTAAGCTAAAACAACAACTTGGAGAGTTGGAAGAAAAAAGCTTAATCCACTTAGTTCACTCCAAAGGGGATATCTTGTGTGTGTGTGTGTTGACGAGAGATGATATCTTCATCGATTCTTCCTCGTGATCGGTTGTTGAATCTATCATCTTGTCCAAACCTTGATTTGAGTGTGGGCTATCGTCAAATCAAGTTGGAACTAACGATATTCATAATGTTGTCTTACTCGTAGTTGTTCCTCGAGCATACACCATTACATCCTTTGGTCTGACCAATACTATCACATTGTTCACATAATGGTGGAATTCCAGTGATATGGAAATTCCGATGAGTTGCTGTTGAGCCCATCAGTAGCATCTTGTCTCCTCCATGATTCATGTTGAACATTGAGCTAGTGTTGGAACTTTTGTAAGCATTGCGTTTGTGTTCTGCTCATGAGGTATATGTTTGGGTGAAAGAAGTGACTTTCTCTAAGTTCACGTGCATTAGGTGTAAGTTGCCGCCATGAATTTGAGAAAGGATTGTTTTGTTTCCCTTGGAATCATCCCAAATCAGTCATGCATACGTGCGAAGTATTCGATGGTTTGGTAGATTAATTACCTCCACTCCATATGTGTTCCTAGCACACCAAGCCACTGATTGATTTGTTCAAGGAGAAGAAGTTCCTTTTTAAGAGCTAACCCGGGCTTAATCAAGGACTTAGTTATCCGCAATGATGGTTCCCCACCTGAACTCGGTAGTGTTTCATTGTAAGACTACTACGTGGTCATGCTTGTCTGGGACAGCGTGTTCACATGTTTGTAGCAGAACCAGCTCATGTTTTGGAGCTTACCATCGTAGTCCATTTCCCGAGAATCCTGCAACGTCATCTCGTCGACTTGTGTTGCAAACTTTCATTTTTCTCTCTATACTTGATGAGTCTGGAATATCCTGACACCAACCAGATCTGAATCTCAGGCAGATATGATGGTTGGAACATTTTCCAAGAACTATAATATTGGTCTCTATGTAACTGGTAAAGTGGATGTCGTGGCCAACACACCCATCCAGAAGACCTATTATTGTAGTATCTTGATTGAGGAAGTTGGCCACCTCCCCATAAGGATTTCGTAGGATTTACTCCAGAAGTTGTTCTTTATGGATCCTTTGTATTCCGAAGTCCGACCACTACTTGATGGCTATGTTGATGCTTTAAGCATGACTGTAGTAACCAGTACATCAAGGAGAACATTAGAAGCGGAGTGCTAAATGTCTCTCGGTCGATCATCCAGATTTCGTTTCCTTGGCCTCGCTAAGGTGAAATATGAGAAAGGGTTGTCTTTCTATGCATCTGCATTGTCCATCTCTATTCGTCAAGGTAGTAAGATGTGTTGCCAGGATCCTCGATACAGATGTTGGTAGAACCTTGATGAATATGGAAATGCTCAAGTTCTTGAGAGCACGCGCAAGCAAAATCATCCCTTGCATTGTGTTCAACAAAGTAGTCCACACCATTCATTCTAGTTCGAGTATGCCATTCCTTCGAGCTCCTTCACACGATCGTTTGTGATTGCCTGAGGCTGGTATAAAGAGTTTCAATGATCTTCGTATCAAAAGTAATTCTTTTTGCCACTTAAGGGAAATGCTCTACGAGTCACCTTTCCCTAAGGTGTCCCGTTATGGAATCATGGCAATTACCTCCTCGCTACTTTGAAACCATGCACCATCCTACTCCAGCGTGGAATTGTTGCCTACAATTTTGAACCCTTGTCATCTATTACCTTCCATCTCTCTCGATGTGTGTTTTGTGTCTCAGCCCAAGAGATGTTTCAACGTCTCACTCCATGAGTTGATCTGGAGTTGCTCGATCTTTGAGAAGATCGTTTCCTGTAGAGTTTCCTTCCGTCGTCATCGTGTTGGATGAAGATCTCGAAGACAAAGACGTCAAGAGCAATGTGATGCAATATATCGGTATCTTCGAGAAAGGGCAGTTGGATCGAGAAGACTGTGATAGTTTTGTGACCCCTCTGTCTTCTTACTTCACTTCTTGAATCTCGGGACGAGATTCTTGTTTTAGTTGGGGTGAGTTGTCACATCCCTAGTTCTAGTATGCTCTGAGCTAGCTAGTCATGTGTTGCATCATGTTTAAATTCTCTTGAAGTTGAAATGGGGATAGTTGAAACCCCAACACCAAATGGTTCAATAAAAATATTTTCAATGAACCCAAATGCCCTTTAGAAAAGTCCATGATTTTTGTTAAAGGTGAAAACCTCTGCCAAAAATGATGCACATATTTGTAGGCCATTCTGGATTTTTGAATTAAATCTTATTGTATTTGACTTTGGGCATTTAAATTCTATAAATAATTTAAATGTTCAAATAATGTTGGAACTATTTTTGGGACACTGAAATTTTTTCAGCAAGTGTCGAGGAATATTTTCAGGATTCATAGAAGTGATTTGGTGTTGCTACTAAATCAAAAACAAATTTGCAAATTAGAAAACATAAATAAAAGTGATGAGGACATCAATACCATTGTTACACCCACAGCCCCTACTGTTACATATACTGGACCAATTACTAGAGCTCGCGCACGCTGATGAGGACATCAATACCATTGTTACATCCACAGCCCCTACTGTTACATATACTGGACCAATTACTAGAGCTCGCGCACGCCAATTAAATTACCAGGTACTTTCGTTTCTTGGTAATGATTCTAATGTTCATGAGATTATGATGCTGCCTAAATTGGATACATTTGTTTTGCTTACAAATGAAGGGCCTAGCTTGGAGAAGGA
>NC_053028.1:54437674-54456810 GCF_003073215.2 Triticum urartu | reverse complement strand
GGGCAAGTCAACCAAAGTCCATACTTTGTTCTCATACATGGATCCCATCTCAGATTTCATGGCTTCAAGCCATTTTTCGGAATCTGGGCTCACCATCGCTTCTTCATAGTTCGTAGCATGACTTCCAGAACAGGATTACCGTACCACTCTGGTGCGGATCTTACTCTGGTTGATCTACGAGGTTCAGCAGTATCTTGTTCTGAAGTTTCATGATCATTATCATTAGCTTCCTCACTAATTGGTGTAGGTGTCGCAGAAACAGGTTTCTGTGATGTACTACTTTCCAATAAGGGAGTAGGTACAGTTACCTCATCAAGTTCTACTTTCCTCCCACTCATTTCTTTCGAGAGAAACTCCTTCTCTAGAAAGGATCCATTCTTAGCAACGAATGTCTTGCCTTCGGATCTGTGATAGAAGGTGTACCCAACAGTCTCCTTTGGGTATCCTATGAAGACACATTTCTCCGATTTGGGTTCGAGCTTATCAGGTTGAAGCTTTTTCACATAAGCATCGCAGCCCCAAACTTTAAGAAACGACAACTTTGGTTTCTTGCCAAACCATAGTTCATAAGGTGTCATCTCAACGGATTTTGATGGTGCCCTATTTAACGTGAATGTGGCTGTCTCTAAAGCATAACCCCAAAATGATAGCGGTAAATTTGTAAGGGACATCATAGATCGCACCATATCAAGTAAAGTACGATTACGACGTTCGGACACACCATTACGCTGAGGTGTTCCGTTGGCGTGAGTTGCGAAACTATTCCGCATTGTTTCAGATGTAGACCAAACTCGTAACTCAAATATTCTCCTCCACGATCAGATCGCAGAAACTTTATTTTCTTGTTACGATGATTTTCAACTTCACTCTGAAATTCTTTGAACTTTTCAAATGTTTCAGACTTATGCTTCATTAAGTAGATATACCCATATCTGCTTAAATCATCTGTGAAGGTGAGAAAATAATGATATCCGCCACGAGCCTCAACATTCATCGGACCACATACATCTGTATGTATGATTTCCAACAAATCTGTTGCTCTCTCCATTGTACCGGAGAACGGTGTTTTAGTCATCTTGCCCATAAGGCACGGTTCGCAAGTACCAAGTGATTCATAGTCAAGAGGTTCCAAAAGTCCATCGGTATGGAGTTTCTTCATGCGCTTTACACCGATATGACCTAAACGGCAGTGCCACAAATAAGTTGCACTATCATTATCAACTCTGCATCTTTTGGCTTCAACATTATGAATATGTGTGTTACTACTATCGAGATTCATCAAAAATAGACCACTCTTCAAAGGTGCATGACCATAAAAGATATTACTCATATAAATAGAACAACCATTATTCTCTGATTTAAATGAATAACAGTCTCGCGTTAAACAAGATCCAGATATAATGTTCATGCTCAACGCTGGCACCAAATAACAATTATTTAGGTCTAATACTAATCCCGAAGGTAGATGTAGAGGTAGCGTGCCGACCGCGATCACATCGACTTTAGAACCATTTCCCACGCGCATCGTCACCTCGTCCTTTGCCAGTGTTCGCTTAATCCGTAGTCCCTGTTTCGAGTTGCAAATATTAGCAACAGAACCAGTATCAAATACCCAGGTGCTACTGTGAGCTCTAGTAAGGTACACATCAATAACATGTATATCACATATACCTTTGTTCACCTTGCCATCCTTCTTATCCGCCAAATACTTGGGGCAGTCCCGCTTCCAGTGACCAGTCTGCTTGCAGTAGAAGCACTCAGTTTCAGGCTTAGGTCCATACTTGTGTTTCTTCTCCTGATCAGCAACTTGCTTGCTTTTCTTGAAGTTCTCCTTCTTCTTCCCTTTGCCCTTTTTCTTGAAACTAGTGGTCTTGTTGACCATCAACACTTGATGCTCCTTCTTGATTTCTACCTCCGCAGCTTTCAGCATTGCGAAGAGCTCAGGAATAGTCTTATCCATCCCTTGCATATTATAGTCCATCACAAAGCTCTTGTAGCTTTGTGGCAGTGATTGGAGAATTCTGTAAATGACGCAATCATCTCGAAGATTAACTCCCATCTGAATCAAGTGGTTATTATACCCAGACATTTTGAGTATATGCTCACTGACAAAATTGTTCTCCTCCATCTTGCAGCTATAGAACTTATTGGAGACTTCATATCTCTCAATCTGGGCATTTGCTTGAAATATTAACTTCAACTCCTGGAACATCTCATATGCTCCATGACGTTCAAAACGTCGTTGAAGTCCCGATTCTAAGCCGTAAAGCATGGCACACTGAACTATCGAGTAGTCATCAGCTTTGCTCTGCCAGACGTTCATAACATCTGGTGTTGCTCCAGCAGCAGGCCTGGCACCTAGCGGTGCTTCCAGGACGTAATTCTTCTGTGCAGCAATGAGGATAATCCTCAAGTTACGGACCCAGTCCGTGTAATTGCTACCATCATCTTTCAACTTTGCTTTCTCAAGGAACGCATTAAAATTTAACGGAACAACAGCACGGGCCATTTATCTACAATTAACATAAACAAGCAAGATACTATCAGGGACTAAGTTCATGATAAATTTAAGTTCAATTAATCATATTACTCAAGAACTCCCAGTTAGATAGACATCCCTCTAATCATCTAAGTGATCACGTGATCCAAATCAACTAAACCATAACCGATCATCACGTGAAATGGAGTAGTTTTCAATGGTGAACATCGCTATGTTGATCATATCTACTATATGATTCACGCTCGATCTTTCAATCTCAGTGTTCTGAGGCCATATCTGCATATGCCAGGCTCGTCAAGTTTAACCTGAGTATTCTGCGTGTGCAAAACTGGCTTGCGCCCGTTGTAGATGGACGTAGAGCTTATCACACCCGATCATCACGTGGTGTCTGGGCACGACGAACTTTGGCAACGGTGCATACTCAGGGAGAACACTTTTATCTTGAAATTTAGTGAGAGATCATCTTATAATGCTATCGTCAATCAAAGCAAGATAAGATGCATAAAAGATAAACATCACATGCAATCAATATAAGTGATATGATATGGCCATCATCATCTTGTGCTTGTGATCTCCATCTCCGAAGCACCGTCATGATCACCATCGTCACCGGCGCGACACCTTGATCTCCATCGTAGCATCGTTGTCGTCTCGCCTATCTTATGCTTCTACGACTATCGCTACCGCTTAGTGATAAAGTAAAGCATTACTGGGCGATTGCATTGCATACAATAAAGCGACAACCATATGGCTCCTGCCAGTTGCCGATAACTCGGTTACAAAACATGATCATCTCATACAATAAAATTTAGCATCATGTCTTGACCATATCACATCACAACATGCCCTGCAAAAACAAGTTAGACGTCCTCTACTTTGTTGTTGCAAGTTTTACGTGGCTGCTACGGGCTTAAGCAAGAACCAATCTTACCTATGCATCAAAACCACAACGATAGTTTGTCAAGTTGGTGTTGTTTTAACCTTCGGAAGGACCGGGCGTAGCCACACTCGGTTCAACTAAAGTTGGAGAAACTGTCACCCGCAAGCCACCTATGTGCAAAGCACGTCGGGAGAATCGGTCTCGTGTAAGCGTACGCGTAATGTCGGTCCGGGCCACTTCGTCCAACAATACCGCCGAACCAAAGTATGGCATGCTGGTAAGCAGTATGACTTATATCGCCCACAACTCACTTGTGTTCTACTCGTGCATATAACATCAACATATAAAACCTAGGCTCGGATTCCACTGTTGGGAACGTAGTAATTTCAAAAAATTTCCTACGCACACGCAAGATCATGGTGATGCATAGCAACGAGAGGGGAGAGTGTGATCTACGTACCCTTGTAGATCGACAACGGAAGCGTTTGGTTGATGTAGTCGTACGTCTCCACGGCCCGACCGATCAAGCACCGAAACTACGACATCTCCGAGTTCTAGCACACGTTCAGCTCGATGACGATCCCCGGACTCCGATCCAGCAAAGTGTCGGGGAAGAGTTCCGTCAGCACGATGGCGTGGTGACGATCTTGATGCACTACCGTCGCAGGGCTTTGCCTAAGCACTGCTACAATATTATCGAGGACTATGGTGGAAGGGGGCAACCGCACACGGCTAAGAATATGATCACGTGGATCAACTTGTGTGTCTAGGGGTGCCCCCTGCCCCCGTATATAAAGGAGCAAGGGGAGGAGGCCGGCCGGCCCTCTATGGCGCGCCAAGGAGGAGTCCTCCTCCTAGTAGGAGTAGGACTCCTACTAGGAGGGGGAAAGAAGTGGGGAGGGAGAAGGAAAGGGGGGCGCCGCCCCCCTCTCCTAGTCCAATTCGGACCAGGGGGGAGGAGGCGCGCGGCCCACCTGTTGGCTGCCCCTCTCTCTCTCCACTAAGGCCCATATGGCCCATTACTTCTCCCGGGGGGTTCCGGTAACCCTCCGGCTCTCCGGTTTTCTCCGAAATCACCCGGAACACTTCCGGTGTCCGAATATAGCCGTCCAATATATCAATCTTTATGTCTCGACCATTTCGAGACTCCTCGTCATGTCCGTGATCACATCCGGGACTCCGAACTAACTTCGGTACATCAAAACTCATAAACTCATAATATAACTGTCATCGAAACCTTAAGCGTGCGGACCCTACGGGTTCGAGAACAATGTAGACATGACCGAGACACTCTCCGGTCAATAACCAATAGCGGAACCTGGATGCTCATATTGGCTCCTACATATTCTTACGAAGATCTTTATCGGTCAGACCGCATAACAACATACGTTGTTCCCTTTGTCATCGGTATGTTACTTGCCCGAGATTCGATCGTCGGTATCTCAATACCTAGTTCAATCTCGTTACTGCAAGTCTCTTTACTCGTTCCGTAATACATCATCTCGCAACTAACTCATTAGTTGCAATGCTTGCAAGGCTTATGTGATGTGCATTACCGAGAGGGCCCAGAGATACCTCTCCGACAATCGGAGTGACAAATCCTAATCTCGAAATACGCCAACCCAACATGTACCTTTGGAGACACCTGTAGAGCTCCTTTATAATCACCCAGTTACGTTGTGACATTTGGTAGCACACAAAGTGTTCCTCCGGCAAACGGGAGTTGCATAATCTCATAGTCATAGGAACATGCATAAGTCATGAAGAAAGCAATAGCAACATACTAAACGATCGGGTGCTAATCTAATGGAATGGGTCATGTCAATCAGATCATTCATCTAATGATGTGATCCTGTTAATCAAATGACAACTCTTTGTCCATGGTTAGGAAACATAACCATCTATGATTAACAAGCTAGTCTAGTAGAGGCATACTAGTGACACTCTGTTTGTCTATGTATTCACACATGTATTATGTTTCCGGTTAATACAATTCTAGCATGAATAATAAACTTTTATCATGATATATAAGGAAATAAATAATAACTTTATTATTGCCTCTAGGGCATATTTCCTTCAGTCTCCCACTTGCACTAGAGTTAATAATCTAGATTACACAGTAATGATTCTAACACCCATGGAGCCTTGGTGCAGATCATGTTTTGCTCGTGGAAGAGGCTTAGTCAACGGGTCTGCTACATTCAGATGCGTATGTATCTTGCAAATCTCTATGTCTCCCACCTGGACTAGATCCCGGATGGAATTGAAGCGTCTCTTGATGTGCTTGGTTCTCTTGTGAAATCTGGATTCCTTTGCCAAGGCAATTGCACCAGTATTGTCACAAAAGATTTTCATTGGACCTGATGCACTAGGTATGACACCTAGATGGGATATGAACTCCTTCATCCAGACTCCTTCATTCGCTGCTTCTGAAGCAGCTATGTATTCCGCTTCACACGTAGATCCCGCCACGATGCTCTGTTTAGAACTGCACCAACTGACAGCTCCACCGTTTAATGTAAACACGTATCCGGTTTGCGATTTAGAATCGTCCGGATCAGTGTCAAAGCTTGCATCAACGTAACCGTTTACGATGAGCTCTTTGTCACCTCCATATACGAGAAACATATCCTTAGTCCTTTTCAGGTACTTCAGGATGTTCTTGACCGCTGTCCAGTGATCCACTCCTGGATTACTTTGGTACCTCCCAGCTAGACTTATAGCAAGGCACACATCAGGTCTGGTACACAGCATTGCATACATGATAGAGCCTATGGCTGACGCATAGGGAACATCTTTCATTTTCTCTCTATCTTCTGCAGTGGTCGGGCATTGAGTCTGACTCAACTTCACACCTTGTAACACAAGCAAGAACCCTTTCTTTGCTTGATCCATTTTGAACTTCTTCAAAATCTTGTCAAGGTATGTGCTTTGTGAAAGTCCAATTAAGCCTCATGATCTATCTCTATAGATCTTTATGCCTAATATGTAAGCAGCTTCACCGAGCTCTTTCATTGAAAAACTCTTATTCAAGTATCCCTTTATGCTATCCAGAAATTCTATATCATTTCCAATCAGTAATATGTCATCCACATATAATATCAGAAATGCTACAGAGCTCCCACTCACTTTCTTGTAAATACAGGCTTCTCCAAAGGTCTGTATAAAACCAAATGCTTTGATCACACTATCAAAGCGTTTATTCCAACTCCGAGAGGCTTGCACCAGTCCATAAATGGATCGCTGGAGCTTGCACACTTTGTTAGCTCCCTTTGGATCGACAAAACCTTCTGGTTGCATCATATACAACTCTTCTTCCAGAAATCCATTCAGGAATGCAGTTTTGACATCCATCTGCCAAATTTCATAATCATAAAATGCGGCGATTGCTAACATGATTCGGACAGACTTAAGCATCGCTACGGGTGAAAGGTCTCATCGTAGTCAATCCCTTGAACTTGCCAAAAACCTTTTGCGACAAGTCGAGCTTTGTAGACAGTAATATTACCGTCAGCGTCAGTCTTCTTCTTGAAGATCCATTTATTCTCAATTGCTTGCCGATCATCGGGCAAGTCAACCAAAGTCCATACTTTGTTCTCATACATGGATCCCATCTCAGATTTCATGGCTTCAAACCATTTTGCGGAATATGGGCTCACCATCGCTTCTTCATAGTTCGTAGGTTCATCATGATCTAGTAGCATGACTTCCAAAACAGGATTACCGTACCACTCTGGCGCGGATCTCACTCTGGTTGATCTACGAGGTTCAGTAGTATCTTGTTCTGAAGTTTCATGATCATCATCACTAGCTTCCTCACTAACTGGTGTAGGTGTCACAGAAACAGTTTTCTGTGATGCACTACTTTCCAATAAGGGAGCAGGTACAGTTACCTCATCAAGTTCTACTTTCCTCCCACTCACTTCTTTCGAGAGAAACTCCTTCTCTAAAAAGTTTCCAAAGTTAGCAACAAAAGTCTTGCCTTCAGATCTATGATAGAAGGTGTATCCAATAGTCTCCTTTGGATATCCTATGAAGACACATTTCTCCGATTTGGGTTCGAGCTTATCAGGTTGAAGCTTTTTCACATAAGCATCGCAGCCCCAAACTTTCAGAAACGACAACTTTGGTTTCTTGCCAAACCATAGTTCATAAGGCGTCGTCTCAACGGATTTTTATGGTGCCCTATTTAACGTGAATGCGGCTGTCTCCAAAGCATAACCCCAAAACTATAGCGGTAAATCAGTAAGAGACATCATAGATCGCACCATATCAAGTAAAGTACGATTACGACGTTCGGACACACCATTACGCTGAGGTGTTCCGGTTGGCGTGAGTTGCGAAACTATTCCGCATTGTTTCAGATGTAGACCAAACTCGTAACTCAAATATTCTCCTCCACGATTAGATCGTAGAAACTTTATTTTCTTGTTACGATGATTTTCAACTTCAAACGTTTCATACTTATGTTTCATTAAGTAGATATACCCATATCTGCTTAAGTCATCTGTGAAGGTGAGAAAATAACGATATCCGCCACGAGCCTCAATATTCATCGGACCACATACATCAGTATGTATGATTTCCAACAAATCTGTTGCTCTCTCCATCGTACCGGAGAACGATGTTTTAGTCATCTTGCCCATGAGGCACGGTTCGCAAGTACCAAGTGATTCATAATCAAGTGGTTCCAAAAGTCCATCAGTATGGAGTTTCTTCATGCGATTTACACTGATATGACCTAAACGGCGGTGCCACAAATAAGTTGCACTATCACTATCAACTCTGCATCTTTTGGCTTCAACATTATGAATATGTGTGTCACTACTATCGAGATTCAATAAGAATAGACCATTCTTCAAGGGTGCATGACCATAAAGGATATTACTCATATAAATAGAACAACCATTATTTTCTGATTTAAATGAATAACCGTCTCGCATCAAACAAGATCCAGATATAATGTTCATGCTCAACGCTGGCACCAAATAATAATTATTTAGGTCTAATATTAATCCCGAAGGTAGATGTAGAGGTAGCGCGCCGACTGCGATCACATCGACTTTGGAACCGTTTCCCACGCGCATCGTCACCTCGTCCTTAGCCAATCTTCGCTTAATCCGTAGTCCCTGTTTCGAGTTGCAAATATTAGCAACAGAACCAGTATCAAATACCCAGGTGCTATTGCGAGCATTAGTAAGGTACACATCAATAACATGTATATCACATATACCTTTGTTCACCTTGCCATCCTTCTTATCCGCCAAATACTTGGGGCAGTTCCGCTTCCAGTGACCAGTCTGCTTGCAGTAGAAGCGCTCAGTTTCAGGCTTCGGTCCAGACTTGGGTTTCTTCTCTTGAGCAGCAACTTGCTTGCTGTTCTTCTTGAAATTCCCCTTCTTCTTCCCTTTGCCCTTTTTCTTGAAACTAGTGGTCTTGTTGACCATCAACACTTGATGCTCCTTTTTGATTTCTACCTCCGCAGCTTTCAGCATTGCAAAGAGCTCGGGAATAGTCTTATTCATCCCTTGCATATTATAGTTCATCACGAAGCTCTTGTAGCTTGGTGGCAGTGATTGGAGAATTCTGTCAATGACGCAATCATTTGGAAGATTAACTCCCATTTGAATCAAGTGATTATTATGCCCAGACATTTTGAGTATATGCTCACTGACAGAACCGTTCTCCTCCATCTTGCAGCTATAGAACTTATTGGAGACTTCATATCTCTCAATCCGGGCATTTTCTTGAAATATTAACTTCAACTCCTGGAACATCTCATATGCTCCATGACGTTCAAAACATCGTTGAAGTCCCGGTTCTAAGCCGTAAAGCATGGCACACTGAACTATCGAGTAGTCATCAGCTTTGCTCTGCCAGACGTTCACAACATCTGGTGTTGCTCCAGCAGCAGGCCTGGCACCCAGCGGTGCTTCCAGGACGTAATTATTCTGTGCAGCAATGAGGATAATCCTCAAGTTACGGACCCAGTCCGTGTAATTGCTACCATCATCTTTCAACTTTGCTTTCTCAAGGAACGCATTAAAATTCAACGGAACAACAACACGGGCCATCTATCTACAATCAAACATACATAAGAAAGATACTATCAGGTACTAAGTTCATGATAAATTTAGGTTCAATTAATCATATTACTTAAAGAACTCCCACTTAGATAGACATCCCTCTAATCCTCTAAGTGATTACGTGATCCAAGTCAACTAAACCATGTCCGATCATCACGTGAGATGGAGTAGTTTCATTGGTGAACATCACTATGTTGATCATATCTACTATATGATTCATGCTCGACCTTTCGGTCTCCGTGTTCCGAGGCCATATCTGTATATGCTTGGCTCGTCAAGTATAACCTGAGTATTCCGCGTGTGCAACTGTTTTGCACCCGTTGTATTTGAACGTAGAGCCTATCACACCCGATCATCACGTGGTGTCTCAGCACGAAGAACTTTCGCAACGGTGCATACTCAGGGAGAACACTTCTTGATAATTAGTGAGAGATCATCTTATAATGCTACCGTCAATCAAAGCAAGATAATATGCATAAAAGATAAACATCACATGCAATCAATATAAGTGATATGATATGGCCATCATCATCTTGTGCTTGTGATCTCCATCTCCGAAGCACCGTCATGATCACCATCGTCACAGGCGCGACACCTTGATCTCCATCGTAGCATCGTTGTCGTCTCGCCAATCTTATGCTTCCATGACTATCGCTACCGCTTAGTGATAAAGTAAAGCATTACAGCGCGATTGCATTGCATACAATAAAGCGAAAACCATATGGCTCCTGCCAGTTGCCGATAACTCGGTTACAAAACATGATCATCTCATACAATAAAATTTAGCATCATGTCTTGACCATATCACATCACAACATGCCCTGCAAAAACAAGTTAGACGTCCTCTACTTTGTTGTTGCAAGTTTTACGTGGCTGCTACGAGCTTAAGCAAGAACCAATCTTACCTACGCATCAAAACCACAACGATAGTTTATCAAGTTGGTGCTGTTTTAACCTTCGCAAGGACCGGGCGTAGCCACACTCGGTTCAACTAAAGTTGGAGAAACTGTCACCCGCTAGCCACCTTTGTGCAAAGCACGTCGGGAGAACCGGTCTCGCGTAAGCGTACGCGTAATGTCGGTCCGGGCCGCTTCGTCCAACAATACCGCCGAACCAAAGTATGACATGCTGGTAAGCAGTATGACTTATATCGCCCACAACTCACTTGTGTTCCACTCATGCATATAACATCAACACATAAAACCTAGGCTCGGATGCCACTGTTGGGGAACGTAGTAATTTCAAAAAAATTCCTATGCACACGCAAGATCATGGTGATGCATAGCAACGAGAGGGGAGAGAATGATCTACGTACCCTTGTAGACCGCAGCGGAAGCGTTAGCACAACGCGGTTGATGTAGTCGTACGTCTTCACGGCCCGACCGATCAAGCACCGAAACTACGGCACCTCCGAGTTCTAGCACACGTTCAGCTCGATGACGATCCCTGGACTCCGATCCAACAAAGTGTCGGGGAAGAGTTCCATCAGCACGACGGCGTGGTGACGATCTTGATGTACTACTGTCGTAGGGCTTCGTCTAAGCACCGCTACAATATTATCGAGGACTATGATGGAAGGGGGCACCACACACGGCTAAGAATATGATCACGTGGATCAACTTGTGTCTCTAGGGGTGCCCCTGCCTCCGTATATAAAGGCTCAAGGGAGGGGGGGCGGCCGGCCAGGAGAGGCGCGCCAGGAGGAGTCCTACTCCCTCCGGGAGTAGGACTCCCCCCCTTTCCTAGTTGGAATAGGATTCGTGGAGGGGGGGGAAGAGGAGAGAGAGGAGGAAGGGGGGCCGGCCCCCTCTCCTTGTCCAATTCAGACCAAGGGGGGGAGGGGTGCGCGGCCCATCTCTGGACACCTCTCCTCTCTTCCACTAAGGCCCACTAAGGCCCATATACCTCCCGGGGGGTTCCGGTAACCTCCCGGTACTCCGGTAAAATCCCGATTTCACCCGGAACACTTCCGATATCCAAACATAGGCTTCCAATATATCAATCTTTATGTCTCGACCATTTCGAGACTCCTCGTCATGTCCGTGATCACATCCGGGACTCCGAACAACCTTCGGTACATCAAAATGCATAAACTCATAATATAACTATCATCGTAACCTTAAGCGTGCGGACCCTACGGGTTCGAGAACAATGTAGACATGACCGAGACACGTCTCCGGTCAATAACCAATAGCGGGACCTGGATGTCCATATTGGTTCCTACATATTCTACGAAGATCTTTTATCGGTCAGACCGCATAACAACTACGTTGTTCCCTTTGTCATTGGTATGTTACTTGCCCGAGATTCGATCGTCGGTATCCTATACCTAGTTCAATCTCGTTACCGGCAAGTCTCTTTACTCGTTCTGTAATGCATCATCCCGCAACTAACTTATTAGTTGCAATGCTTGCAAGGCTTAAGTGATGTGCATTACCGAGAGGGCCCAGAGATACCTCTCCGACAATCGGAGTGACAAATCCTAATCTCGAAATACGCCAACCCAACATGTACCTTTGGAGACACCTGTAGAGCTCCTTTATAATCACCCAGTTACGTTGTGACATTTGGTAGCACACAAAGTGTGTTGGAAATATGCCCTAGAGGCAATAATAAATTAGTTATTATTATATTTCCTTGTTCATGATAATCGTTTATTATCCATGCTATAATTGTATCGATAGGAAACTCAGATACATGTGTGGATACATAGACAACACCATGTCCCTAGTAAGCCTCTAGTTGACTAGATCGTTGATCAATAGATGGTTACGGTTTCCTGACCATGGACATTGGATGTCATTGATAACGGGATCACATCATTAGGAGAATGATGTGATGGACAAGACCCAATCCTAAGCATAGCACAAGATCGTGTAGTTCGTATGCTAAAGATTTTCTAATGTCAAGTATCATTTCCTTAGACCATGAGATTGTGCAACTCCCGGATACCGTAGGAGTGCTTTGGGTGTACCAAACGTCACAACGTAACTGGGTGACTATAAAGGTGCACTACAGGTATCTCCGAAAGTGTCTGTTGGGTTGGCACGAATCGAGACTGGGATTTGTCACTCCGTGTAAACGGAGAGGTATCTCTGGGCCCACTCGGTAGGACATCATCATAATAAGCACAATGTGATCAAGGAGTTGATCACGGGATGATGTGTTACAGAATGAGTAAATAGACTTGCTGGTAACGAGATTGAACAAGGTATTGGGATACCGACGATCGAATCTCGGGCAAGTATCGTACCGCTAGACAAAGGGAATTGTATACGGGATTGATTAAGTCCTTGACATCGTGGTTCATCCGATGAGATCATCGTGGAACATGTGGGAGACAACATGGGTATCCAGATCCCGCTGTTGGTTATTGACCGGAGAGTCATCTCGGTCATGTCTGCATGTCTCCCGAACCCGCAGGGTCTACACACTTAAGGTTCGGTGACGCTAGGGTTATAGAGATATTAGTATGCGGTAACCCGAAAGTTGTTCGGAGTCCTGGATGAGATCCCGGACGTCACGAGGAGTTCCGGAATGGTCCGGAGGTAAAGAATTATATATAGGAAGTGTTATTTCGGCCATCGGGACAAGTTTCGGGGTCACCGGTATTGTACCGGGACCACCGGAAGGGTCCCCGGGGTCCACCGGGTGGGGCCACTGCCCCGGGGGGCCACATGGGCTGTAGGGGGTGCGCCTTGGCCTACATGGGCCAAGGGCACCAGCCCCAAGAGGCCCATGCGCCAAGAGAAGAGAAAAAAGGGAGAGTCCTAAAGGGGGAAGGCACCTCCGAGGTGCCTTGGGGAGGATGGACTCCTCCCCCCCCCTGGCCGCACCCTTCCTTGGAGGAAGGGGCAAGGGCTGCGCCTCCCCCCTCTCCCTTGGCCCTATATATAGTGGGGAAAAGGAGGAGCAACAAAAACCTAAGGCCTGGCGCCTCCCTCTCCCTCCCGTGACACATCTCCCTCCTCCCGCAGCGCTTGGCGAAGCCCTGTTGGAATCCCGCTACTTCCACCACGCCGTCGTGCTGCTGGATCTCCATCAACCTCTCTCTCCTCCTTGCTGGATCAAGGCGTGGGAGACGTCTCCGTTCCGTATGTGTGTTGAACGCGGAGGTGCTGTCCGTTCGGCGCTAGGATCATCGGTGATTTGAATCACGACGAGTATGACTCCATCAACCCCGTTCTCTTGAACGCTTCCGCGCGCGATCTACAAGGGTATGTAGATCCAATCCTCCCTCGTTGCTAGATGACTCCATAGATTGATCTTGGTGACACGTAGGAAAATTTTGAATTTCTGCTACATTCCTCAAGAGTGGCATCATGAGCTAGGTCTATGCGTAGTTACTATGCACGAGTAGAACACAAAGTAGTTGTGGGCGTTGATTTTGTTCAATATGATTGCCGTTACTAGTCTTATCTTGATTTGGCGGCATCGTGGGATGAAGCGGCCCGGACCGACCTTACACGTACTCTTACGTGAGACTGGTTCCACCGACAGACATGCACTAGTTGCATAAGGTGGCTAGCGGGTGTCTGTCTCTCCCACTTTAGTCGGATCGGATTCGATGAAAAGGGTCCTTATGAAGGGTAAATAGCAATTGGCATATCACGTTGTGGTCTTTGCGTAGGTAAGAAACATTCTTGCTAGAAACCCATAGCAGCCACGTAAAACATGCAAACAACAATTAGAGGACGTCTAACTTATTTTTGCAGGGTATGCTATGTGATGTGATATGGCCAAAGGATGTGATGAATGATATATGTGATGTATGAGATTGCTCATGTTCTTGTAATAGGAATCACGACTTGCATGTCGATGAGTATGACAACCGGCAGGAGCCATAGGAGTTGTCTTAATTTATTTATGACCTGCGTATCAACATAAACGTCATGTAATTACTTTACTTTATTGCTAACCGTTAGCTGTAGTAGTAGAAGTAATAGATGACGTGACAACTTCATGGAGACACGATGATGGAGATCATGATGATGGAGATCATGGTGTCATGCCGGTGACGATGATGATCATGGAGCCCCGAAGATGGAGATCAAAAGGAGCAATATGACATTGGCCATATCATGTCACTATTTGATCGCATGTGATGTTTATCATGTTTATACATCTTGTTTTCTTAGAACAACGGTAGTAAATAAGATGATCCCTCATTAAAATTTCAAGAAGTGTTCTCCCCTAACTGTGCACCGTTGCTAAAGTTCGTCGTTTCAATGCACCACGTGATGATCGGGTGTTTGATTCAAACGTTCACATACAACGGGTGTAAGACAGTTTTACACATGCAAAACACTTAGGGTTAACTTGACGAGCCTAGCATGTGCATAGACATGGCCTCGGAACATAGAAGACCGAAAGGTCGAGCATGAGTCGTATAGAAGATACGATCAACATGAAGATGTTCACCGACGTTGACTAGTCCGTCTCACGTGATGATCGGACACGGCCTAGTTGACTCGGATCATGTAATCACTTAGATGACTAGAGGGATGTCTATCTGAGTGGGAGTTCATAAGATGAACTTAATTATCCTGAACATAGTCAAAAGATCTTAGCAAATTATGTCGTAGCTCATGCTTCAGTTCTACTGTTTAGATATGTTCCTAGAGAAAAATTTAGTTGAAAGTTGATAGTAGCAATTATACGGACTAGGTCCGTAAACTGAGGATTGTCCTCATTGCTTCATAGAAGGCTTATGTCCTTAATGCACCGCTCAGTGTGCTGAACCTCGAACGTTGTCTGTGGATGTTGCGAACATCTAACATACACATTTTGATAACTACGTGATAGTTCAGTTAAACGGTTTAGAATTGAGGCACCGAAGACGGTTTTGAAACGTCGCAAAACATATGAGATGTTTTGAGGGCTGAAATTGGGATTTTAGGCTCGTGCCCACGTCAAAAGGTATAAGACCTCCGACGATTTTCTTAGCCTACAAACTAAGGAGAAAAGCTCAATTGTTGTGCTTGTGCTCAGATTGTCTGAGTACAACAATCGCTTGAATCGAGTGGGATTTGATCTTCCAGATGAAATAGTGATGGTTCTCCGAAGTCATTACCACCAAGCTGCTAGAGCTTCGTGATGAACTATGATATATCAGGGACATATATGATGATCCTTGAGATATTCGCGATGTTCGACACCGCGAAAGTAGAAATCAAGAAGGAGCATAAATTGTTGATGGTTGGTGAAACCACTAGTTTCAAGAAGGGCAAGGGCAAGAAGGGATACTTCATGAAACAGCAATTCAGCTGCTGCTCTAGTGAAGAAACCCAAGGTTGAACCCAAACCCGAGACTGAGTGCTTCTGTAATAAGGGGAACAGCCACTGGAGCAGAATTACCCTAGATACTTGGTAGATGAGAAGGCTGGCAAAGTCGATAGAAGTATATTGGATATACATTGTGTTAATGTGTACTTTACTAGTACTCCTAGTAGCACCAGGGTATTAGATACCGGTTCGGTTGCTAAGCGTTAGTAACTCGAAATAAAAGCTACGGAATAAACGGAGACTAGCTAAAGGTGAGCTGACGATATGTGTTGGAAGTGTTTCCAAGGTTGATATGATCAAGCATCGCATGCTCCCTCTACCATCGAGATTGGTATTAAAACCTAAATAATTGTTATTTGGTGTTTGCGTTGAGCATAGACATGATTGGATTATGTCTATCGCAATACGGTTATTCATTTAAGAAGAATAATCGTTACTCTGTTTATTTGAATAATACCTTCAAATGGTCTTACACCTAAAATGAATGGTTTATTGAATCTCGATCATAGTGATACACATGTTCATGCCAAAAGATAGTAATGATAGTACCACACAAATGTGGCACTGCAATTTGAGTCATATCGGTATAAAACGCATGAAGAAGCTCCATGTTGATGGATCTTTGGGCTCACTCGTTTTTGAAAAGTTTGAGGCATGCTAACCATGTCTATTGGTGTATATGCATGAAGAAACTCCATGCAAATGGACCGTTTGGACTCACTTGGTTTTGAATCGCTTGAGACATGCAAATCATACCACATGGGCAAGATGACTGGAAGCCTCGTTTTCAGTAAAATGGAACCAGAAAGCAACTTGTTGGAAGTAATACATTTTGATGTGTGCAGTCCAATGAGTGCTGAGGCATGTAGTGGATATCGTTATGTTCTTACTTCACAGATGATTTGAGTAGATGTTGAGTATATTTACTTGATGAATCACGAGTCTGAATTATTGAAAGGTTCAAGTAATTTCAGGGTGAAGTTGAAAGATCGTCGTGACAAGAGGATAAAATATCTATGATATGATCATAGAGATGAATATCTGAATTGTGAGTTTGGCACAGAATTAAGACATTGTGGAAATTGTTTCACAACTAATACAGCCTAGAACACCATAGTGTGATGGTGTGTCTGAACATCATAACTGCACCCTATTGGATATGATGCATACCATGATGTCTCTTATCGAATTACCACAATAGTTTATGGGTTAGGCATTAGAGACAACCACATTCACTTTAAATAGGGCACCATGTAATTCCGATGAGATGACACCGTATGAACTATGGTTTAGGGAAACCTAAGCTGTCATTTCTTAAAAGTTTGGGGCAGCGACGCTTATGTGAAAAAGTTTCAGGCTGATAAGCTCGAACCCAAAGCGGATAAATGCATCTTCATAGGACACCCAAAACAGTTGGGTATACCTCCTGTCTCAGATCCGAAAGCAATAAGGGATTGTTTCTAGAATTGGGTCCTTTCTCGAGGAAAAGTTTCTCTTGAAAGAATTGAGTGGGAGGATGGTGAAGACTTGATGAGGTTATTGAACCGTCTCTTCAACTAGTGTGTGGAAGGGCACAGGAAGTTGTTCCTATGGCACCTACACCAATTGAAGTGGAAGCTTATGATAGTGATCATGAAACTTCAGATCAAGTCACTACCAAACCTCATGGGATGACAAGGATGCGTACTACTTCAGAGTGGTACGTAATCCTGTCTTATAAGTCATGTTGCTAGACAACAATGAACCTACGAGCTATGGAGAAGCGATGGTGGGCCTGGATTCTGATAAATGGCTCGAGGCCATATAATCCGAGAGAGGATCCATATTTGAAAACAAAGTGTAGACTTTGGAAGAACTACTTGATGGTCGTAAGGCTGTTAGGTACATATGGATTTTAAAAGGAAGACGGACAATGATGATAAGTATCACCATTAAGAAAGCTTGACTTGTCGTTAAGATGTTTTCCGACAAGTTCAAGGAGTTGACTGCGATGAGACTTTCTCACTCGTAGCGATGCTAAGAGTCTGTTGGAATTATATTAGCGATTACTGCATTATTTATGAAATCTTGCAGATAGGATGTCAAACATTGTTTCCTCGACGATTTTCTTGAGGAAAGGTTGTATGGGATACAACCGGAAGGTTTTGTCAATCCTGAAAGATGCTAATAAGTATGCAAAGCTCCAGCAATCCTTCTAAGGACTGGAGTAAGCATCTCGGAGTTGGAATGTATGCTTTGATGAGATGATCAAAGATTTTGGGTGTATACAAAGTTTATGAGAAACTTGTATTTCCAAAGAAGTGAGTGGGAGCACTATAGAATTTCTGATGAGTATATGTTGTTGGCATATTAAGGATCAGAAATGATGTAGAATTTCTGGAAAGCATATAGGGTTATTTGGAAAGTGTTTTTCAATGGAAAGCCTGGATTAAGCTACTTGAACATTGAGCATCAAGATCTATAAGGATAGATCAAAACGCTTAATGGTACTTTCAAATGAGCACATACCTTGACATGATCTTGAAGGTGTTCAAGATGGATCAGTCAAAGAAGGAGTTCTTGCCTGAGTTGTAAGGTATGAAGTTAAGACTTAAAGCTCGACCACGGCAGAAGAAAGAGGAAGGACGAAGGTCGTCCCCTATGCTTTAGACGTAGGCTCTACAGTATGCTATGCTGTGTACCGCACCTGAAATGTGCCTTGCCATGAGTCAGTCAAGGGGTACAAGAGTGATCCAAGTATGGATCACAGGACAGCGGTCAAAGTTATCCTTAGTAACTAGTGGACTAAGGAATTTTCTCGATTATGGAGGTGGTAAAAGAGTTCGTCGTAAAGGGTTACGTCGATGCAAGCTTAACACCTATCCGGATAGCTCTGAGTAGAGATACCGGATACGTATAATGGAGCAACAATTTAGAATAGCTCCATGTAGAACAGTTATTTGAAATGGCTCCAAATAGAGCGTGGTAGCTGCATCTAGGAGATGACATAAAGATTTGTGAAGTACATACGGATCTGAATGTTGCAGACCCGTTGACTATAACATCTCTCACAAGCATAACATGATCAAACCCAGAACTCATCGAGTGTTAATCACATGGTAATGTGAACTAGATTATTGACTCTAGTAAACTCTTGGGTGTTAGTCACATGGGGATGTGACCTTGAGTGTTAATCACATATCGATGTGAACTGGATTATTGACTCTAGTGCAAGTGGGAGACTGTTGGAAATATGCCCTAGAGGCAATAATAAATTAGTTATTATTATATTTCCTTGTTCATGATAATCGTTTATTATCCATGCTAGAATTGTATTGATAGGAAACTCAGATACATGTGTGGATACATAGACAACACCATGTCCCTAGTAAGCCTCTAGTTGACT